>NC_091365.1:15720267-15842767 GCF_038502225.1 Cherax quadricarinatus | reverse complement strand
AGAGAACTGGCAGGAAAGCCAGTAAATGAAATGATGGAATATGTAACAACAAAATGCAAGGAGGCAGTGGAAAGGTTTATTCCCAAGGGCAACAGTAACAACAGGAAGACCAGAACGAGCCCCTGGTTTACCCGACGGTGTAAGGAGGCAAAAACAAAATGCAATAGAGAATGGAAAAAGTACAGAAGGCAGAGAACACACGAAAATAGGGAGATCAGTCGCAGAGCCAGGAATGAGTACACACAGGTAAGGAGGGAGGCCCAGCAACAGTATGAAAATGACATAGCATCGAGAATCAAGACTGACCCAAAACTGTTGTATAGCCACATCAGGAGGAAGACAACAGTCAAAGACCAGGTGATCAGATTAAGGACAGAAGGTGGAGAACTCACAAGAAATGATCAGGAGGTATGTGAGGAGCTGAACAGGAGATTTAAGGAAGTTTTTACAGTAGAGACAGGAAGGGCTGTGGGAAGACAGCACAGAAGGGAACATCAAGAGGGAATATACCAACAAGTGTTGGATGACATACGAACAACTGAGGAGGAGGTGAAGATGCTCTTAAGTGACCTTGACACCTCAAAGGCGATGGGACCGGACAACATCTCCCCATGGGTCCTTAGAGAAGGAGCACAGATGCTGTGTGTGCCTCTAACCACAATCTTCAACACATCTCTTGAAACTGGGCAACTACCTGAGAAATGGAAGACAGCTAATGTAGTCCCCATATTTAAGAAAGGAAACAGAAACGAGGCACTAAACTACAGACCTGTGTCTCTGACATGTATTGTGTGCAAAGTCATGGAGAAGATTATCAGGAGGAGAGTGGTCGAACACCTGGAAAGGAACAAGATTATAAATGAAAACCAGCATGGGTTCATGGAAGGCAAATCTTGTATCACAAACCTCCTGGAGTTTTATGACAAGGTAACAGAAGTAAGACACGAGAGAGAGGGGTGGGTAGATTGCGTTTTCCTAGACTGCAGGAAGGCCTTTGACACAGTTCCCTACAAGAGATTAGTGCAGAAGCTGGAGGATCAGGCGCACGTAAAAGGGAGGGCACTGCAATGGATAAGGGAATACCTGACAGGGAGGCAGCAACGAGTCATGGTACGTGAAGAGGTATCACAGTGGGCGCCTGTTACGAGCGGGGTCCCACAGGGGTTAGTTCTAGGACCAGTGCTATTTTTGATATATGTGAACGACATGATGGAAGGAATAGACTCTGAAGTGTCCCTGTTCGCAGATGACGTGAAGTTGATGAGAATAATTAAATCGGACGAGGATGAGGCAGGACTGCAAAGAGACCTGGACAGGCTGGACATGTGGTCCAGCAACTGGCTTCTCGAATTCAATCCAGCCAAATGCAAAGTCATGAAGATTGGGGAGGGGCAAAGAAGACCGCAGACAGAGTATAGGCTAGGTGGACAAAGACTACAGACAGGGAGAAAGACCTTGGGGTGACCATAACACCGAGCACATCACCGGAGGCACACATCAACCAAATAACTGCTGCAGCATACGGGCGCCTGGCAAACCTGAGAATAGCGTTCCGATACCTTAATAAGGAATCGTTGAAGACACTGTACACTGTGTATGTTAGGCCCATACTGGAGTATGCAGCACCAGTCTGGAACCCACACCTGGTCAAGCACGTCAAGAAGATAGAGAAAGTACAAAGGTTTGCAACAAGGCTAGTCCCAGAGCTCAAGGGAATGTCGTACGAGGAAAGGTTAAGGGAAATCGGACTGATGACACTGGAGGACAGAAGGGTCAGGGGAGACATGATAACGACATACAAGATACTGCGGGGAATAGACAAGGTGGACAGAGATAGGATGTTCCAGAGAGGGGACACAGGGACAAGGGGTCACAACTGGAAGCTGAAGACTCAGACGAGTCACAGGGACGTTAGGAAGTATTTCTTCAGTCATAGAGTTGTCAGCAAGTGGAATAGCCTAGCAAGTGAAGTAGTGGAGGCAGGAACCATACATAGTTTTAAGAAGAGGTATGACAAAGCTAAGGAAGCAGAGAGAGAGAGGATCCAGTAGCGATCAGTGAAGAGGCGGGGCCAGGAGCTGAGTCTCGAACCCTGCAACCACAATTAGGTGAGCACAATTAGGTGAGTACACACACACACACACACACACACACACACAGACACGTCCTACGAGGAGAGGTTAAGGGAAATCAACCTGACGACACTGGAGGACAGGAGAGATAAGGGGGACATGATAATGACATACAAAATACTGAGAGGAACTGACAAGGTGGACAAAGACAGGATGTTCCAGAGATTGGACACAGTAACAAGGGGACACAGTTGGAAGTTGAAGACACAGATGAATCACAGGGATGTTAGGAAGTATTTCTTCAGCCACAGAGTAGTCAGTAAGTGGAATAGTTTGGGAAGCAATGTAGTGGAGGCAGGATCCATACATAGCTTTAAGCAGAGGTATGATAAAAATCACGGTTCAGGGAGAGTGACCTAGTAGCGATCAGTGAAGAGGCGGGGCCAGGAGCTTGAACTCGACCCCTGCAACCTCAACTAGGTGAGTACTAGGTGAGTATGCACACACACACACAAACACACACACACACACACATACACACACACACACACACACACACACACACACACACACACACACACACACACACACACACACACACACACACACACACACAAACACGCACACACAGAACTGCAGGAGGCCAAGAGAAGAATATGATGAGAGCATCAGAGCAATGATCGACACACTAGCCGAGGTGGCCAGGAGAGCACACATGGGAGGAGCAAAGTTACTAGTTATGGGTGATTTCAGTCACAAGGAGATTGACTGGGAAAACCTGGAGCCCCATGGGGGTCCCGAAACATGGAGTGCCAAGATGATGGATGTGGTACTGGAAAACCTCATGCATCAACATGTTAGAGACACTACCAGAGAGAGAGGAGAGGATGAACCAGCAAGACTGGACCTCTATTCACCATGAGTAGTTCGGACATCGAGGGTATCATGTATGAAGGGCCTCTGGGAGGTAGTGATCATGTGGTTCTGTGCTTAGACTACATAGTTGAGCTCCAAGTGGAGAGAGTAGCAGGAATAGGCTGGGAAAAACCAAACTACAAAAGGGGGAATTACTCAGGCATGAGGAACTTCCTTCAAGACATTCAGTGGGAGAGGGAACTGACAGGAAAACCAGTACAAGAAACGATGGACTATGTAGCAACAAAATGCAAGGAGGCAGAAGAGAGGTTTGTTCCCAAGGGAAACAGAAATAATGGGAAGAACAGAACGAGTCCTTGGTTCACCCAAAGGTGTAGGGAGGCAAAAACTAGGTGTACTAGAGAATGGAAAAGGTACGGAAGACAGAGAACTCAGGAAAATAAAGAAATCAGCCGAAGAGCCAGAAACGAATATGCACAGATAAGAAGGGAGGCTCAGAGACAATATGAAAATGACATAGCATCAAAAGTAAAGACTGACCTGAAGCTGTTGTACAGCCACATCAGGAGGAAAACAACAGTCAAGGACCAGGTAATCAGACTGAGGAAGGGTGATGGGGAATTCACAAGAAACGACCAAGAGGTATGTCAGGAGCTCAACACAAGATTTAAAGAGGTATTTACAGTGGAACCCAGTAGGACTCCAGGAAATCAGAACAGGGGGGCACACCCGCAAGTGCTGGATGAGATACATATAACCAAGGAGGAGGTGAAGAAGCTGCTATGCGAACTTGACACCTCAAAGGCGGTGGAACCAGACAACATCTCTCCATGGGTCTTTAAAGAGGGAGCAGAGATATTGTGTGAGCCATTAACAAAGATCTTCAACACATCACTTGAAACTGGGCAACTCCCTGAGGTATGGAAAATGGCAAATGTAGTCCCAATTTTTAAAAAGGGAGACAGACATGAGGCACTAAACTACAGACCTGTATCACTAACGTGTATAGTATGCAAGGTCATGGAGAAGATCATCAGGAGGAGAGTGGTGGGGGACCTGGAAAGAAACAAGTGCATAATTGACAACCAGCACGGTTTCAGGGAAGGAAAATCCTGTGTCACAAACCTACTAGAGTTTTATGACAAGGTGACAGAAGTAAGACAAGAGAGAGAGGGGTGGATCGACTGCATATTTTTGGACTGCAAGAAGGCCTTCGACACAGTTCCTCACAAGAGGTTACTGCAAAAGCTAGAGGATCAGGCACACATAACAGGAAAGGCACTGCAATGGATCAGAGAATACCTGACAGGGTTGGCCTGTACATTGCAGAGTCACTTGTTTGCACAGAACTGCTTAATGCCTCAAATGACGTAGTGGAAGTTTTAGCAGTAAAGGTCGAGAACCAAAACCTAGTCATTGTGGTAGTCTACAAGCCTCCGGATGCAACATCCCAGCAATTCCAGGAACAGCTGTTAAAAATTGACCACTGTCTGGAAAATCTTCCAGCTCCTGCACCCAACATCTTGCTCCTGGGGGATTTCAACTTAAGGCACCTAAAATGGAGGAATATAGCAAATAATATTGTTGCAGTAATAACACCAGGAGGCAGCTCTGATGAAAACTCACACTCACACGAGCTTTTAAATCTCTGCACAAAATTCAATTTAAACCAGCAAATAATAGAGCCTACTAGACTGGAGAATACACTAGACCTCATCTTCACTAACAATGATGATCTGATAAGAAATGTCACCATATCAAAAACAATATACTCAGATCACAACATAATTGAGGTTCAGACATGTATGCGTGGAGCCTCAGACCGACAAAATGAGACTAGTCACGAGGGAGCATTCACCAAATTCAACTTCAATAACAAAAACATAAAGTGGGACCAAGTAAACCAAGTCCTAACCGATATAAGCTGGGAAGATATACTAAGCAACACAGACCCAAACTTATGCCTAGAACAGATTAACTCGGTGGCACTCGATGTATGCACAAGGCTTATTCCTCTAAGAAAAAGGAGGAGTAGATGTAAAATAGAAAGAGACAGGCGCTCCCTTTACAGGCGACGGAAAAGAATAACAGAGCGGCTAAAAGAGGTCAATATATCAGAAATGCGCAGGGAGACACTGGTCAGAGAAATAGCAAGCATCGAACTTAAGCTAAAAGAATCCTTTAGGAGTCAGGAATCGCGGGAAGAACTAAAAGCCATAAATGAAATCGAAAGAAACCCAAAGTATTTCTTCTCCTATGCCAAATCAAAATCGAGAACAACGTCCAGTATTGGGCCCCTACTTAAACAAGATGGGTCCTACACAGATGACAGCAAGGAAATGAGTGAGCTACTCAAGTCCCAATATGACTCAGTTTTTAGCAAGCCGCTAACCAGACTGAGAGTCGAAGATCAAAATGAATTTTTTATGAGAGAGCCACAAAATTTGATTAACACAAGCCTATCCGATGTTATCCTGACGCCAAATGACTTCGAACAGGCGATAAATGACATGCCCATGCACTCTGCCCCAGGGCCAGACTCATGGAACTCTGTGTTCATCAAGAACTGCAAGAAGCCCCTATCACGAGCCTTTTCCATCCTATGGAGAGGGAGCATGGACACGGGGGTCGTCCCTCAGTTACTAAAAACAACAGACATAGCCCCACTCCACAAAGGGGGCAGTAAAGCAACAGCAAAGAACTACAGACCAATAGCACTAACATCCCATATCATAAAAATCTTTGAAAGGGTCCTAAGAAGCAAGATCACCACCCATCTAGAAACCCATCAGTTACACAACCCAGGGCAACATGGGTTTAGAACAGGTCGCTCCTGTCTGTCTCAACTACTGGATCACTACGACAAGGTCCTAAATGCACTAGAAGACAAAAAGAATGCAGATGTAATATATACAGACTTTGCAAAAGCCTTCGACAAGTGTGACCATGGCGTAATAGCGCACAAAATGCGCGCTAAAGGAATAACAGGAAAAGTTGGTCGATGGATCTATAATTTCCTCACTAACAGAACACAGAGAGTAGTCGTCAACAGAGTAAAGTCCGAGGCAGCTACGGTGAAAAGCTCTGTTCCACAAGGCACAGTACTAGCTCCCATCTTGTTCCTCATCCTCATATCCGACATAGACAAGGATGTCAGCCACAGCACCGTGTCTTCCTTTGCAGATGACACCCGAATCTGCATGACAGTGTCTTCCATTGCAGACACTGCAAGGCTCCAGGCGGACATCAACCAAATCTTTCAGTGGGCTGCAGAAAACAATATGAAGTTCAACGATGAGAAATTTCAATTACTCAGATATGGTAAACATGAGGAAATTAAATCTTCATCAGAGTACAAAACAAATTCTGGCCACAAAATAGAGCGAAACACCAACGTCAAAGACCTGGGAGTGATTATGTCGGAGGATCTCACCTTCAAGGACCATAACATTGTATCAATCGCATCTGCTAGAAAAATGACAGGATGGATAATGAGAACCTTCAAAACTAGGGAGGCCAAGCCCATGATGACACTCTTCAGGTCACTTGTTCTATCTAGGCTGGAATATTGCTGCACTCTAACAGCACCTTTCAAGGCAGGTGAAATTGCCGACCTAGAAAATGTACAGAGAACCTTCACGGCGCGCATAACGGAGATAAAACACCTCAATTACTGGGAGCGCTTGAGGTTTCTAAACCTGTATTCCCTGGAACGCAGGAGGGAGAGATACATGATTATATACACCTGGAAAATCCTAGAGGGACTAGTACCGAACTTGCACACGAAAATCACTCACTACGAAAGCAAAAGACTTGGCAGACGATGCACCATCCCCCCAATGAAAAGCAGGGGTGTCACTAGCACGTTAAGAGACCATACAATAAGTGTCAGGGGACCGAGACTGTTCAACTGCCTCCCAGCACACATAAGGGGGATTACCAACAGACCCCTGGCAGTCTTCAAGCTGGCACTGGACAAGCACCTAAAGGCAGTTCCTGATCAGCCGGGCTGTGGCTCGTACGTTGGTTTGCGTGCAGCCAGCAGCAACAGCCTGGTTGATCAGGCGCTGATCCACCAGGAGGCCTGGTCACAGACCGGGCCGCGGGGGCGTTGACCCCCGAAACTCTCTCCAGGTAAACTCCAGGTAAACAGGGAGGCAACAACGAGTCATGGTACGCGACGAGGTGTCAGAGTGGGCGCCTGTGACAAGCGGGGTTCCACAGGGGTCAGTCCTAGGACCTGTGCTGTTCTTGGTATATGTGAACGACATAACTGAAGGGATAGACTCGGAAGTGTCCTTGTTTGCAGATGATGCGAAGTTAATGAGAAGAATCAAATCGGATGAGGATCAGGCAGGACTACAAAGAGACCTGGACAGGCTACAAGCCTGGTCCAGCAACTGGCTCCTTGAATTTAACCCTGCCAAATGCAAAGTCATGAAGATTGGGGAAGGGCAAAGAAGACCGCAGACACAATATAGTTTAGATGGCCAAAGACTGCAAACCTCACTCAAGGAAAAAGACCTGGGGGTGAGTATAACACCGAGCATATCTCCTGAGGCGCACATCAATCAGATAACTGCTGCAGCATACGGGCGCCTGGCAAACCTACGGATAGCGTTCCGATACCTCAGTAAGGATTCGTTTAAGACTCTGTATACCATTTATGTCAGGCCCATACTGGAGTATGCAGTAGCAGTTTGGAATCCACACCTAGTCAAGCACGTCAAGAAATTAGAGAAAGTGCAAAGGTTTGCAACAAGACTAGTCCCAGAGATACGGGGATTGTCCTGCAAAGAAAGGTTGAGGGAAATCGGCCTGACGACACTGGAGGACAGGAGGGTCAGGGGAGACATGATAACGACATATAAAATACTGCACGGAATAGACAAGGTGGACAAAGACGGGATGTTCCAGAGAAGGGACACAGACACAAGAGGTCACAGTTGGAAGTTGAAGACTCAGATGAATCAAAGGGATGTTAGGAAGTATTTCTTCAGTCATAGAGTAGTCAGGCCGTGGAATAGCCTAGAAAGTGACGTAGTGGAGGCGGGAACCATACATAGTTTTAAGGCGAGGTATGATAGAGCTCATGGGGCAGGGAGAGAGAGGACCTAGTAGCAATCAGCGAAGAGGCGGGGCCAGGAGCTGTGACTCGACCCCTGCAACCACAAATAGGCGAGTACAAATAGGTGAGTACACACACACACACACACACACACACACTAACATACATATACACACACATACACTCGCATGCACATACAACAGGTCTAGTGTCTAATCGACATGTGCCTAGGACCAAATGGTAACTAAAACACACACACACACACACACACACACACACACACACACACACACACACACACACACACACACACACACACACACACACACACACACACCTCATTCTGTTGAGATCTTAAATGTCGTAAAAACACCCTTGTGGTCAGATGATCCAACGTAGCCGAGGGGTTGGCAAGTGACTATACCTTCTGCCAGATCACTCACTAATGGGTCTTTCTCTCCATGTCTCTCTTCCATTACCCCTCTTTGTCTACCACTCACTTCCTACCTATCTTGCATACACACACACACACACACACACAGAAGGAGTAGAGGGGGAGGAGGGGTTGCACTGCTCATAAAACACCGATGGGGATTTGAGGAAATGGAAGGCATGGACATGATTGGAGAAAGAGACTACATTGTAGGTACAATTCAGTCCGGAGAACATAAAGTAGTCATTGGAGTGATGTATAACCCACCACAGAACTGCAGGAGGCCAAGAGAGGAGTACGAAGAAAACAACAGGGTGATGGTGGACACACTGGCTGAGGTGGCAAGAAGAGCTCACTCGAGCAGAGCAAAGTTACTGGTAATGGGCGATTTCAACCACAGGGAGATCGACTGGGAAAACCTGGAGCCACATGGGGGTCCCGAAACATGGAGAGCCAAGATGATGGATGTGGTACTTGAAAACCTCATGCATCAACATGTCAGGGACACAACCAGAGAGAGAGGGGAGGATGAGCCAGCAAGACTGGATCTTGTGTTCACCCTGAGCAGTTCAGACATTGAGGACATCACTTACGAGAGGCCCCTTGGAGCTAGCGATCATGTGGTTCTGAGTTTTGATTATATAGTAGAGTTACAAGTGGAGAAGGTAACAGGAACTGAAGGGGACAGGCCAAACTATAAAAGGGGGGACTACGCAGGTATGAGAAACTTCCTGCAGGAGGTTCAGTGGGACAGAGAAATGGTAGGAAGATCAGTAAACGAGATGATGGAATATGTGGCAACAAAGTGCAAGGAGGCAGAGGAAAGGTTTGTTCCCAAGGGAAACAGAAATAATAGGAAGACCAAAACGAGTCCTTGGTTTACCCGAAGGTGTAGGGAGGCAAAAACTAAGTGGAACAGAGAATGGAAAAGGTACAGGAGGCATAGGACCCAGGAAAACAAGGAGATTAGTAGAAGAGCCAGAAACGAGTATGCACAGATAAGGAGGGAGGCCCAGCGACAGTATGAAAACGACATAGCATCGAAAGTCAAATCTGACCCGAAACTACTGTATAGCCACATTAGGAGGAAGACAACAGTCAAGGACCAGGTGATAAGGCTGAGGAAAGAAGGTGGAGAACTCACAAGAAACGATCAAGAGGTATGTGAGGAGCTCAACACGAGATTTAAGAAAGTATTTACAGTAGAGACAGGAAGGACTCTGGGGGGACAGATCAGATGGGGACACCAGCAAGGAATACACCAACAAGTGTTGGACGACATACATACAGATGAGGAGGTGAAGAAACTGCTAAGGGACATGGATACCTCAAAGGCAATGGGACCGGACAGCATCTCCCCATGGGTCCTTAGAGAGGGAGCAGATATGTTGTGCATGCCACTTACCACAATCTTCAACACTTCCCTGGAAACTGGGCAACTACCTGAGGTATGGAAGACAGCAAATGTAGTTCCCATTTTTAAAAAAGGAGACAGAAAAGAGGCACTAAACTATAGACCTGTGCCATTGACATAATAGTATGCAAAGTTATGGAGAAGATTATCAGGAGGAGAGTGGTGGAGCACCTGGAACGGAACAAGAGTATAAATGCCAACCAGCACGGATTCATGGAAGGCAAATCCTGTGTCAGAAACCTTCTGGAGTTTTATGATAAAATAACAGAAGTAAGACACGAGAGAGAGGGGTGGGTTGATTGCATCTTCTTGGACTGCAAGAAGGCCTTTGACACAGTTCCTCACAAGAGATTAGTGCAGAAGCTAGAGCATCAGGCGCATATAACAGGAAGGGCACTGCAATGGATCAGAGAATACCTGACAGGGAGGCAACAACGAGTCATGGTACGTAATGATGTATCACAGTGGGCACCTGTGACGAGCTGGGTCCCACAGGGGTCGGTCCTAGGACCAGTGCTATTTTTGGTATATGTGAACGACATGATGGAAGGGTTAGACTCAGAAGTGTCCCTGTTTGCAGATGATGTGAAGTTAATGAGGAGAATTAAATCTGATGAGGACCAGGCAGGACTTCAAAGAGACCTGGACAGACTGGACACCTGGTCCAGCAAATGGCTTCTCAAATTTAATCCTGCCAAATGCAAAGTCATGAAGATAGGGGAAGGGCACAGAAGACCACAGACAGAGTATAGGCTAGGTGGCCAAAGACTGCAAACCTCACTCAAGGAGAAAGATCTTGGGGTGAGTATAACACCGAGCATGTCTCCGGAAGCACACATCAATCAGATAACTGCTGCAGCATATGGGCGCCTGGCAAACATGAGAACAGCATTCCAATACCTTAGTAAGGAATCGTTCAAGACACTGTACACCGTGTATGTCAGGCCCATACTGGAGTATGCAGCACCTGTTTGGAACCCGCACTTGATAAAGCACGTCAAGAAACTAGAGAAAGTACAAAGGTTTGCGACAAGGTTAGTTCCAGAGCTAAGGGGAATGTCCTATGAAGAAAGATTAAGGGAAATCGGCCTGACGACACTGGAGGACAGGAGGGTCAGGGGAGACATGATAACGACATATAAAATACTGCATGGAATAGACAAGTTGGACAAAGACAGGATGTTCCAGGGAGGGGACACAGAAACAAGAGGCCATAATTGGAAGTTGAAGACACAAATGAGTCAGAGAGATATTAGGAAGTATTTCTTCAGTCATAGAGTTGTAAGGCAGTGGAATAGCCTAGAAAATGACGTAGTGGAGGCAGGAACCATACACAGTTTTAAGACGAGGTTTGATAAAGCTCATGGAGTGGGGAGAGAGAGGGCCCAGTAGCAACCGGTGAAGAGGCGGGGCCAGGAGCTAAGACTCGACCCCTGCAACCACAAATAGGTGAGTACAAATAGGTGAGTACATGCCCATACTGAAGTATGCAGCACCAGTTTGGAATCCACACCTGGTCAAGCACGTCAAGAAATTAGAGAATGTGCAAAGGTTTGCAACAAGACTAGTCCTAGAGCTAAGGGGATTGTCCTACGAAGAAAGGTTGAGGGAAATTGGCCTGATGACACTGGAGGACAGAAGGGCCAGGGGAGACATGATAACGACATATAAAATACCGCACGGAATAGACAAGGTGGACAAAGACAGGATGTTCCAGAGAAGGGACACAGACACAAGAGGTCACAATTGGAAGTTGAAGACTCAGATGAATCAAAGGGATGTTAGGAAGCATTTCTTCAGTCATAGAGTAGTCAGGTCGTGGAATAGCCTAGAAAGTGACGTAGTGGAGGCGGGAACCATACATAGTTTTAAGGCAAGGTATGATTAAGCTCATGAGACATGGAGAGAGAGGACCTAGTAGCAATCAGCGAAGAGGCTGGGCCAGGAGCCATGAATCGACCCCAGCAACCACAAATAGGTGAGTACAAATAGGTGAGTGCACACACACACACACACGCACACACACACACACACACACTCTCACACATATGAAAATAAAGAGAATAGGTGAAGAGCCAGAAACAAATGTGCACAGTTAAGAAGGGAGGCTCAGCAACAATACGAAATTGCATAGCATCGAGAGTCAAGTCCGACCCGAAGCTGTTGCATAGCCACATCAGGAGGAAAACAACAGTCAAGGACCAGGTAATCAGAATGAGGAGGGAAGGTGGGGAGTTCACAAGAAATGACCGAGAGGTATGTGAGGAGCTCAACATGAGATTTAAAGAAGTATTTACAGTGGAGACAGGAAGGACTCCAAGAATTCAGAATAGGGAGGTACACCAACAAGTGCTGGATGAAATACACACAACCAAGGAGGTGAAGAAGCTGCTATGGGAACTTGATACCTCCAAGGTGGTGGGATCAGACAACACATCTCAGTGGGTCTTTAGAGAGGTACCAGAGATGCTGTGTATGCTACTAACAAAGCTTCAACATATCCATTGAAACTGGGCAACTACCTGATGTATGGAAGATGGCAAATGTAGTCCCAGTTTTTAAGAAAGGAGATAGACATGAGGCATTAAACTACAGACCTGTGTCACTGATTTGTTAAGTATGCAGTCATGTGAAAGATCATCAGGAGGAGTGGTGGAGCACCTAGAAAGACACAAGCTTATAAACGACAACCAGCACAGTTTCAGGGAAGAAAAATCCTGTGTCACAAACATACTGGAGTTTTATGACAAGGTAACAGAAGACACGAGAGAGGGGTGGATAGACTGCATTTTTCTTGGACTGCAAGAAGGCCTTTGACACAGTTCCTCACAAAAGTTTAATGCAAAAGCTAGAGGATCAAGCATGCATAACAGGAAAGGCACCACAATGGACCAGAGAATATTTGACAGGGAGGCAACAACAAGTCAGAGTACATGATGAGGTGTCAGAGTGGGCACCTGTGATGGGCGGGGTTCCACAGGGGTCAGTCCTAGAACCTGTGCTGTTTTTGGTATATGTGAATGTTATTCCACTATACCACTCACTTATTTATCCATACCTCACCTATGCTATTTGTGCTTGGGGATCAACTGCAGCAACACACCTAAAGCCAATAATAACCCAACAAAAAGCTGCAGTAAGAATAATCACTAAATCCCATCCCTGGCAACACACCCCCCCACTCTTCATAGACCTAAACTTACTCCCAGTTCAGTACATCCACACTTACTACTGTGCAATCTACATCTACAGGGCCTTAAACTCTAATATCAACCTTGACCTAAAACGCTTTCTTGATAGTTGTGACAGAACCCACAGGCATAACACCAGACACAAACATCTCTACGACATTCCCCGTGTCCGACTAAACCTTTACAAAAATTCAATGTATGTCAAAGGCCCTAAAATCTGGGATACCCTACCTGAGAACTCTAGAACTGCAGACACATTCATCACCTTCAAAACTACCATTAGAAAACATCTTATCTCCCTGATACACCCCGTCAACTAACTACACGAATACCACCTGGTGGTTCACACTTACACTCACTCATTTGACCATAAACAGAAATATTAATCTCAATCTTAAAATAATGAATCCTATGATACTCCAATACTGAAACTATGTACTGTGCCAAAACAAAAGCATTCACATTGCTAAACTCACAAACTAGTATTTAGTCACTTAGCCATAATACCAACTTACCTCATAATTTGTAATATTTTACAATTAAGAATAAAACTAAGTCTGCCCGAAATGCCTAGCCATGCTAAGCGTTCTAGTGGTACACTCTGTAATCACAATTTTACTACATGTAAACCACACAATAACCAAATTTCTGTTAACTCAGCATTGTAATCCTTATAGAGAATAAACTTTGAATTGAATTGAATTGAATTGAATTTGAATTGAATTGAATTGAATTGAATTGAATAATGGAGGGGATAGACTCAGAAATGTCCCTGTTTGCAGATGATGTAAAGTTAATGAGGAGAATTAAATCAGTCGAGGATCAGGCAGGACTACAAAGAGACCTGAACAGGCTACAAGCCTGATCCAGCAACTGGCTCCTTGAATTTAACCCTGCCAAATGCAAAATCATGAAGATCAGGGAAGGGCAAAGAAGAGTGCAGACAGAGTATAGTCTAGGTGGCCAAAGACTGCAAACCTCACTCAAGGAAAAAGATCTTGGGTGAGTATAATACCAAGCAAATCTCCTGAGATGCACATCAGATAACTGTTGCAGCATACGAGCGTCTGGCAAACCTAAGAATAGCATTCCAATACCTCAGTAAGGAATCATTCAAGACTGTACACCATATACGTCAGGCCCATATTGGAATATGCAGCACCAGTTTGGAATCCACACCTGGTCAAGCATGTCAAAAGAACAGCGAAAGTGCCAAGGTTTGCAATAAGACTAGTCCCAGAGCTAAGGGGGCTGTCTTTCAAAGAAAAGTTAAGGGAAATCGGCCTAACGACACTGGAGGACAGAAGGGTCATGGAAGACACAATAACGACATAAAATACTGCGAGGAATTGACAAGGTGGACAAAGACAGGATGTTCCAGAGATGGGACACAGAAACAAGGGGTCACAATTGGAAGTTGAAGTCTCCTGTGAGTCAAAGGGATATTAGGAAGTATTTCTTCAGCCATGGAGTTGTAGGAAGTGGAATAGCCTAGAAAGTGACATAGTGGAGGCAGGAACCATATATAGTTTTAAGACGATGTTTGATGAAGCTCGTGGAGCAGGGAGAGAGGACCTAGTAGCAGTCAGTGAAAAGGCAGAGCCAGGAGCTAATACTTGACCCCTACAACCACAAATAGGTGAGTACACACGAACACACATCACAAATGACCACACAAAAGCACACAAGTTCTTTCTGTGGTGACAAAAGAAAATGGGTTGCCAAAGAGCAGGACAGAGAACCAGGGGGCTTATGGTTGAGCCTAGGAGGGAGGAATAGGTGTCAGAGCTCATGAAAAGGGAAGAAGAGTGGGGAAAAAAGCTAGAAGAGCTTAGCAAGAAATTGGAAGAGAGGATAGCTGAAGAGAGTAAGAAATGGGAGCTAGAAGCCACTAAAAAAGCTGAAACAGTCCAAAGAACCAAAAGAGCAGTATGGGCATAACATTGGGAACTGCTACATCAGTTACAAATGAGGGCTGGGCTGCCACCCCCTCTGCTGGGCAGCCACCTGTCCTGCTGGGCTGCCACCCACCCAGCTGGGGTGCCATTCATCCTGCTGGGCTGCCACCCACACTGCTGGGCTGCCACCTGCTCTGCTGGGCTGCCACCCGCTCTGCTGGGCTGCCACCCACTCTGCTGGGCTGCCACTCACCCTGCTGGGCTGCCACCCACACTGCTGGGGTGCCACCCACTCTGCTGGGCAGCCACCTACCCTACTGGTCTGCCAGCCACTCTGCTGGGGTGCCACCTGCCCTGCTGGACTGCCACCCGCCCTGCTGGGCAGCCACTCGCCCTGCTGTGGGTGCCACCTGCCCTGCTGGGGTGCCACCTGCCTGTCTGGTCAGCCACCCGCCCTTCTGGGCAGCCACTTGCTATGCTGGGCAGTTACCCACTCTGCTGGGATGCCACCCACCCTGCTGGGCAGCCACCTGCCCTGATGGGCTGCCACTTGCTCTGATGGGCTGCCACCCACCCTGCTGGGGTGCCACCCGCCCTGCCCAGCCATCAAGCAGTCAGTGGCGCTGGTGCTTCCCTGGACCACACAACAATGGCCTGGCTTGTGGCTGGGTGAGTTATTGTTACTGTTGTTGTTGTTTTGTTGGTATGTTTGTTACTGTTGTTGGTGCTGTTGTTTTGTTGTTGATATTGCTGTTGTTAATTTGGTGGTGGTGGTGGTGGTGTTGGTGGTGGTGGTGGTGGTGGTGGTGGTGGTGGTGGTGGTTTTAATATTGGGGTGTTGTTGTTGGGGGGGGGTGCTGTTGTTGTTATTGCTGCTGTTGTTATTGTTGGTGTTGGTGTTGTTGTTACTGCTGTTCGTGTTGGTGGTGCTGTTGTTGCTATTGTTGTTATTGTTGGCGTTTTTATTGCTAGTGTTATTGTTATTGTTCTTGATATTGTTCTTAATGTTATTATTGGTGTTATTGTTCTTGATGTTATTGTTGGTGTTATTGTTATTGTTCTTGATATTGTTGGTGCTATTGTTCTTGATGTTATTGTTGGTGTTGTTATTGTTGGTGTTATTATTGTTCATGTTATTATAGTTCTTGCTGTTATTGTTATTGTTCTTGCTGTTATTGTTCTTGTTCTTGATGTTCTTATTTTTATTGTCATTGTTGCTGTTATTATTGGTGGCGGTGGTGTTATTGTTGGTGGCGGTGGTGTTATTGTTGGTGGCGGTGGTGTTATTGTTGGTGGCGGTGGTGTTATTGTTGGTGGCGGTGGTGTTATTGTTGGTGGCGGTGGTGTTATTGTTGGTGGCGGTGGTGTTATTATTGGTGGCGGTGGTGTTATTGTTGGTGGCGGTGGTGTTATTGTTGGTGGCGGTGGTGTTATTGTTGGTGGCGGTGGTGTTATTGTTGGTGGCGGTGGTGTTATTGTTGGTGGCGGTGGTGTTATTGTTGGTGGCGGTGGTGTTATTGTTGGTGGCGGTGCTGCTGTTATTTGTGATGCTGTAGGTGCTGTTGGTGTTTGTGGTGTTTTGTTGTTGTTGGTGGTGATGGTGGTACTGGTGGTGGTGGTGGTACTGTTGTTGGTGGTGGTGGTGGTGGTACTGGTGGTGGTGGTGGTACTGATGTTGGTGGTGGTGGCGGTACTGTTGTTGGTGGAGGTACCGTTGTTGTTGGTGGCGGTGGTGATACTGTTGTTGTTGGTGCTCTTGGTGGTGGTGGTGTGGTGGTACTGTTGTTGTTGGTGGTGGTACTGTTGTTGGTGGTGGTACTGTTGTTGGTGGTGGTACTGTTGTTGGTGGTGGTACTGTTGTTGGTGGTGGTACTGTTGTTGGTGGTGGTACTGTTGTTGTTGGTGGTACTGTTGTTGGTGGTGGTACTGTTGTTGGTGGTGGTACTGTTGTTGGTGGTGGTACTGTTGTTGGTGGTGGTGATGCTGGTGGTGGTGGTACTGTTGGTGGTGGTGCTGTTGTTGGTGGTGGTACTGTTGGTGGTGGTGGTGGTACTGTTGTTGTAACAATATTCATGGTGGAAGAGCACTGACATAAATTTCATCAGAACATGACACACTGGCTAGTGTCACCACTCAGAACATGACACACTGACTGGTGTCACCACCCAGAACATGACACACTGACTGGTGTCACCACCCAGAACATGACACACTGACTGGTGTCACCACTCAGAACATGACACACTGGCTAGTGCCACCACTCAGAACATGACACACTGGCTGGTGTCGCCACTAAGAACATACCTGCGCCATAACATAACATACTGGCTGGTGTCACCACTCTGAATATGACACTAACTGGTGTCACCACTCTGAACGTGACACACTGACTGGTGTCTCCACTCAGAACATGACACACTGACTTGTTTCGCCACTCAGAACATGACATACTGGCTGGTATCGCCACTCAGAACATGACACACTGGCTGGTGTTACCACTCTGAATGTGACATACTGACTGGTGTCACCACTCAGAACATGACACTGGTTGGTGTCACCACTCTGAACATGACACACTGACTGGTGTCACAACTCAAAACATGATACACTGACTGGTGTCACCACTCTGAACATGACGCACTGACTGGTGTCACAACTCAAAACATGACACACTGACTGGTGTCACCACTCTGAACATGACACACTGACTAGTGTCACCACCCATAACATGACACACTGGCTGGTGTCGCCACTCAGAACATACCTGCGCCATAACATGACACACTGGCTGGTAACGCACATCAGAACGTGACACATCGGCTCGTTTCGCCATTCAGAACATGACACACTGGCTGATGTCACCACTCTGAACATGACACAGTGACTGGTGTCACTACGCTGATAATGACACACTGACTGGTGTCACCACTCCGAATATGACACACTGGTGTCACCACTCTGAACATGACACAATGACTGGTGTCGCCACTCAGAACATGACAGACTGGCTGGTGTCGCCACTCAGAACATGACACACTGGCTGGTGTCGCCACTCAGAACCTATCTGCGCCATAGCATGATACAATGGTTGGTGTCGCCACTCAGAACATGACACACTGGTTGGTGTCACCACTCAGAACATGACACAATGGCTGGCGTTGTCACTCAGAACATACCTGCGCCATAACATGACACTCTGGCTGGTGTCCCCACATACCTGCGCCATAACATAACATACTGGCTGGTGTCACCACTCTGAATGTGACATACTCACTGGTGTCACCACTCTGAACATGACTGGCTGGTGTCACCACTCTGAACATGACACTGGCTAGAATATCTGATACACGAAAGGAGGCGCTGACCAGGGAAGTGGAAACTATCGAACTTAAGCTAAATGACTCTTACAGGAACCAGGAGAGGCAGGAGGAGCTTAAAGCTATTAGTGAAATTGAAAGTAATTCTAAATATTTCTTTTCATATGCCAAAAACAAGGCAAATACCACATCTAGTATCGGGCCCTTACTCAGACAGGATGGGACTTACACAGATGACAACAAGGAAATGAGTGAAATATTGAAATCCCAGTACGACTCTGTGTTTAGTGAACCACTAATCGGTCTGAGGATCGACGACCCAAATGATTTCTTCATGAATGAGCCTCAAAACTCCATAAATGTATGCCAGATTTCCGACATTACCCTAACTCCGATAGATTTCGAAAAAGCCATTGACAACATGCCTGTGCACTCAGCCCCGGGCCCAGACTCGTGGAACTCTGTTTTCATTAAGAACTGCAAGAAACCCCTCTCGCGTGCCCTAAGTACACTATGGAGGAGGAGCTTGGACATGGGTGAAATTCCACAGTCACTTAAAACAACGGATATAGCCCCACTCCATAAAGGTGGCAGCAAAGCATTAGCTAAGAACTATAGACCAATAGCTCTGACGTCGCACATCATAAAAATCTTTGAAAGAGTGCTAAGAAGCAGGATTGCAAATCACCTGGATTCCCAAAATCTTCACAATCCAGGGCAACATGGGTTCAGGGCAGGTCGCTCCTGCCTCTCACAACTACTGGATCACTATGACATGGCCTTGGATGCACTGGAAGAAAATCAGAATGCAGATGTAATATACACAGACTTTGCAAAAGCATTTGACAAATGCGATCATGGCGTAATAGCCCATAAAATACGTGCTAAAGGAATAACTGGGAAAGTGGGGAGATGGATCTTCAACTTCCTAACAAATCGAACACAGAGTAGTGGTCAACAGAGTTAAATCGGAGGCTGCCATAGTGAAGAGCTCTGTTCCACAAGGCACAGTACTCGCCCCCATCTTATTCCTTATCCTCATATCAGACATAAACAGAGATATACACCACAGCACCGTATCATCCTTTGCAGTTGATACGAGGATCTGCATGAGGCTGCACGAGGACGCGGTTAACCTCCAAGAAGATATAAACAAAGTTTTCCAGTGGGCAACGGTAAACAATATGATGTTCAATGAGGACACCTCTTCAAGGGGGGCTCCTTGGCGTGGTGAAGAGGCTCTTGGTCTGAGGAATTAGACCTATCGGTCTTCTTCCTCAGACCGAACCTAATTACCCCCCAATCTCCCCTCCCCTATCCCATCCTCCCCATCCTCCCCTTTTTCCTTTCCTCCTCCTCCTCCTCCCCACTCCTCCCTTTTGCCCTTCCTCTTTTTGTCCTTTGGGATTTCTCCCACAGGCGCGCTAGTTCCTAGGTAGGGGAAAGGACACCGGGGTCCATCCCATTCCGTTGAGGTTTCTTGGCGGTGGCGTAGTTTGCCGTGGAATCTGGATTGCCTAGGGATGTCCCGATCCCTCTCCGGTATCCCGGAGTAGCTTTGGGTGTCTTTTGGGCGACGGGTGTATCTCTGGAAGCCACCTTTCGGATTCCGGGGGTGGTGGCTGAAGGAGGTATGCTTTGTGGCGGATATCCGGCCGCCCTCTCTTTTGTCCACCGAGGTAGCTCGGCAGATGTGAGGTTGCTATCCCAGATTGCTGGTTTACTGGCATGAAGGGTAGGGTATGGCACGGGTTCCATGCTGCATCTGCGCTACTAGCGGTGTCGAGTCCTCTTGGGCGCGGAGGGAGATTTCTGGCCCTTTCATTCCTCCTAGGAACTATCCCTCCCCGGTCCCCCCTTTTTTTTTCTTTTTTTTATTTTTATTTTCTTTTCTTCTTTCTTTTTTTTTCTTAAAAACAAAAAGAAAGAAGTAACCTAACCATGGCAGCCCTAGTCCATGAACCTGGTACCCCCGGGCCCCTTCTTGATACCGCACCCCGTTCTGACCCCGCCTCGTCTTTGGACCACTCTTCAGACATTCCTCATGCCTCTGTACCTATTGCCGGTGCTGTTTCCTCACCCGCTTCAGGTACTGAGGCCTCGACTGACTCCTTCGATTTATCAGACCTTCGCTCTCCTCTGACTATGCTTCCGGCCTCTCCCTCTACGGTGCGGCAATTTTCAAATCGCCGACCCGTTCCACGTCGGACCAACTCTGGTCCCACGCCTAAACGTCAACGACAATTACCTGCTGATGATACTTCTCCACCTTCACCTTCTCGTTCTTCTCAGAAACGATCGACACGTCCTTCACTACCTTTCCACTCTTAGTTTCAGACTGAACAGTGGACTAAATTCTTCACTTTACGACCAACTTCCTCTACTGCCTATCTTTCTGACCATAGTATTGGCAAGGCACTCCTACGCCATGTTGGTAAAGATATTTCTTTTCATGCTCTTAAGAGCGGTACGCGCATCATTACCGTACAGAATGCTACCCAGGCTCGTGAGCTCTCTCGTCTTTCCCATATAGATACTGTTCCTGTCACCCTTGAAAAACATCATTCCCTCAATTCTTGTAGTGGTACCGTTATTCTGCCCCATACCATAGTTCAACAAAATTTCCAGACATGTGGCACCGACATTCTAGAACAGCTGGAACTCCAAGATCTCCCAATCCTCAAGGTAGACACTTACGTTCTTCCTGCCCGTGGGCGGAGACGATACCCTAGCAATGTGGCTCGTTTAACTTTTGACAGCCGAGAACTCCCATCCTCAGTTTATATAGCAGGACATCGGTTACAAGTTCGAAAGGTGATCCCTACACCACAACAGTGTAGAAATTGCTGGCGATTTGGCCATCCAGCGAAATATTGCAGATCTATCGCCGAATGCCCAGTCTGTGGTGCCGATGACCATTCTAATACGTCTTGCAATCGATCTCCCTCTTGCCTTAACTGTCATGAGGCTCACCCTTCGTACTCTCGCCGTTGTCAGGTCTATTTAAACGAGCGGGAAATCCGTTACCTCAAAGAGACAGGTCTCCCTTATGCCATGGCAGTTTCTCATCTCCGCCTCCAAGGGAGACTCCCACGTGTTTCTTATTCCCGTGTTTCAAAACGTCCCCCCACTTCTGGTATCCCATCTTCTACACCCACCTCTGTGGTTACCTCTCCCATAATCACTCCTGTATCTAATCCTTTTGCTGTCCTCGGCTCAGACGTCCCTACTTCAACGCCTCAGTCTAATCTCGCTTCTTCGAGTTCTCTCTTACAAGCCTCAGTATCGACGAGACCTCGTACGACACCTCTTCCCAATCGTCCCTCTACTTCTCAAAAGTCAAAAAAAGGTCCGGTAACACCTCCTACCCATCTTCCACCTCCTCATTTTACCCTCCCTGTCTCTGTCCCTAGTTCTTCCCCTCTCACTGGCTCAGTTACAAGTGCAGAGGTTCACCCTCCTCCTCGTAATGTACCTTCCTCCCCTGTTCCCTCCCAAGTTTCTTCCTCTTCTGCCACCTCCCAGGTTCCTGTCTCTTCTGTCCCCTGCCACGCTTCTCCAGTTCCCTCCACCCTTTCGCCCCCCCCTACCTTGGTACAGTCCAATACACTTCCAATCTTTACTCATCCTCCCCCTACCATTCCCAATATTGTCTCCCATACGACATCTCTGAATTCCGAAACACTTGAAGCAATCTCTGAATATATTGCAGAGACCAAACCATCAATGGACACTGATCCACCTTCCGCTCTTTCTCTCTCCTCTGCTCCATCTGCGCAACTCCTTTCTTCACAGCGCACCGTTCCTTCGCTGCTTGAACATTTTCCACTGCCTCCGCATGTGGACTTTTCTAACCCTTCTAGTCCGTAGGAACCCTTACCTGCGGATTTCAAGTATCTTTATCATTGCCAATCATGGCCTATTTACAGTGGAATATACGCGGCCTCAGGGGTAATCGGGGTGAGCTTCAGATGTTACTCTCCCAGTTTGCCCCTGTTGGTGTTTGCTTACAGGAACCAAAATTACACTCTGCTGTTATTTCTCACATCTCAGGCTATAATTTATTGTATTCTTCAGATCCTTTTCCTGATGGGACCTTTAATGAAAGTGCCCTTCTTCTCCGCACTGATATTCCGTACCATCAGCTATTTGTTCATACTTCGCTGCATTACACAGCAGCCCGTATCCACTTACATAGGTGGTATACGCTCTGTTCTTTATATCTCTCTCCTTCTCGGGCATTATCTATTCCGGATTTTGCCTTCCTTGTTTCGTCATTACCGCCACCGATTCTGTTACTTGGTGATTTTAATGCCCACCATTTCCTCTGGGGAGGGTCTCACTGTGATTCCCGAGGAATTCAGTTAGAGGCTTTTCTTGCCACCCACCCCCTCCACGTTTTAAATACAGGTACTCACACCCATTTTGATCCTCGGACTCATACTCTCTCTTGCATCGATCTCTCAGTTTGCTCTTCCTCCGCCGCATTAGACTTTACTTGGTCTGTTCTCCCGGACTTACATGACAGTGATCATTTCCCAATCATTCTTACTTCCCCTTCATATTCGCCACCTCTTCGCACCCCACGCTGGCAATTTAATCGGGCAAATTGGAACCTTTACTCACACCTGACTGTTTTTAAAGAGGTTCCTTCTTCGTCCTCCATCGATGAGCTTTTACACCTCTTCTCGTCCTCCGTTTTCACCGCAGCTTCTCATTCTATACCCCAAACTTCGGGCAGGCATTCTCAGAAATGCGTGCCTTGGTGGTCTCCTGCTTGTGCTCGTGCAGTACGGTTGAAACGGGCTGCATGGGGCAGGTACCGGTACAATAGAACCACAGAGCGACTCCTTGATTTTAAACAGAAGCGTGCGATCGCTCGCCGTGTCATCCGTGACGCTAAACGCACTTGCTGGCGAGATTATGTCTCCACCATCACCTCTGCTTCCTCTATGAGTGCAGTCTGGAAAAAAGTACGAAAACTGAGTGGTAAATATTCTCCTGACCCGGCTCCTGTTCTGCGGGTTGCCGGTGTTGATATAGCAAACCCACTAGATGTTGCCAATGAAATTGGCAATCATCTGGTCCGTATTTCTCAGGGACTCCATCTATGCCCCTCATTTCTTTCCTCAAAGTCTGCCAGAGAGTTAGCACCCTTGGACTTTTCTTCTCTCAGAGAAGAACAGTATAATGTGCCTTTTACACTTCAAGAACTGGAGGCAACACTCTCAGCTTGTCGATCATCGGCAGCTGGGCCCGACGACATTCATATTCGTATGCTACAACATTTACATCAGTCAGCCCTTGCAGTCCTATTACGCCTTTACAATCTTATTTGGTCACAAGGAGTTCTTCCACAGCTGTGGAAATCCGCCATTGTTCTCCCTTTCCGCAAACCAGGCACTACGGGACATGAACCCTCCCACTATCGTCCCATTGCTCTTACCAGTGCAGTTTGCAAAGTAATGGAACGTCTAGTAAATAGACGTTTAGTGTGGTATTTAGAGACACACAACAGTCTCTCCACTCGTCAATATGGCTTTCGTAAGGGACGTTCTACCATAGACCCCTTACTGCGCTTGGATACGTATGTTCGTAATGCCTTTGCGAATAACCACTCAGTTATTGCCATATTTTTTGACCTTGAGAAGGCATATGACACAACTTGGAGGTATAATATTTTAGCCCAAGCCCACTCCTTAGGCCTTCGAGGCAATCTACCATCCTTCCTTAAGAACTTTTTAACTGACAGGCATTTCCGTGTTCGGGTTAATAATGTGCTCTCCCCGGACTTTATCCAAGCTGAAGGTGTCCCCCAGGGATGTGTTCTGAGCACAACACTTTTTCTCCTTGCTATTAATGATTTGGCCTCTAGTCTTCCATCAAATATTTGGTCATCACTCTATGTTGATGACTTCGCTATTGCCTGTGCAGGCGCTGACTGTCACCTCCTTACAGTTTCTCTCCAGCATGCAGTCGACCGTGTTTCCAATTGGGCCACCACACATGGGTTTAAATTTTCCAGCACTAAAACCCACCAAATCACTTTCACTAGACGCTCTGTCATCTCCGATGATCCTTTGTACCTCTATGGCTCACGTATCCCTGAACGTGATACAGTCAAGTTTCTGGGCCTCCTCTTTGATCGTAGGTTATCCTGGAAACCTCACATTACCTCTCTGAAGGCAACTTGTCACAGCCGGCTGAACCTTCTTAAAACCCTTGCTCATCTTTCGTGGGGAGCTGATCGTCGAACCCTCCTTCACCTACATTCCACCCTTATTTTATCGAAACTTGATTATGGTGACCAGATCTATTCAGCGGCATCTCCTGCTACTCTCTCTAGCCTTAACCCCATTCATCACCAAGGATTACGTTTATGCCTTGGTGCTTTTCGCTCTTCCCCTGTCGAAAGCCTCTATGCAGAAGCGAACGTTCCATCCTTATCCGATCGCCGTGATGCCCATTGCCTGCGCTACTATGTACGCTCTCATGATCTCCGCAATCCTTCCATTTATAGAATGGTCACTGATATTAGTAGACATTCTTTATTTGTTCGCCGCCCCTGCTTACTCCGTCCCTTCTCTCTTCGCCTTCATTTGCTCTTGTCTTCTCTTCAACTACCACCTTTCTATGTACATGTAGCATCTCACTTTTCCCTACCCCCCTGGGAAGTTCCAGCTGTTCGAGTCTGTTCTTTCTCCCTCCCTTGCTCGAAAGCCCAACTGTCTACGGTCGCTTCCCGCTCTCTTTTTCTTGACCACTTTCACTCTCATTCTCATGCCATTGCTGTGTACACAGATGGCTCTAAGTCTTCTGACGGTGTAGGATTCGCAGCAGTGTTTCCGGACAGCGTCGTACAAGGGCATTTACTATCTTCAGCTAGTATTTTTACTGCTGAATTATATGCCATCCTTACAGCACTTATCCGTATTGCATCTATGCCTGTGTCATCATTTGTGGTTGTCTCAGACTCCCTTAGTGCTTTACAGGCTATACAAAAATTTGATACACCTCACCCCTTAGTCCTCCGTATCCAACTTTGGCTACGCCGCATCTTTACTAAGCATAAAGATATTGTTTTTTGTTGGGTCCCTGGTCATGTTGACGTACAGGGCAATGAACAGGCAGACACTGCTGCGCGGTCAGCAGTACATGACCTACCAGTTTCTTATAGAGGTATTCCATGTACGGACTATTTTGCTGTAATATCTTCCCACCTTCACACCCGTTGGCAACAACGTTGGTCTACTATGCTCGGCAACAAACTTCAGTCTATTAAACCGAGTATAGGTTACTGGCCGTCTTCTTATCACCAGTGTCGAGGTTGGGAGACTACTCTCTCCCGTCTTCGCATTGGCCATACTCGTCTTACTCATGGATATCTCATGGAGAGGCGTCTTGCTCCTCTCTGTGAGAATTGCCAAGCTCCATTATCAGTCAGCCACATTCTGTTGGACTGCCCACTTTATCAACGAGCACGCAGAATTTACCTCTGTCGTCGTCTTCGCCCCGCTGCTCTCTCTTTACCTTCCCTTCTCGCTGATGGACCCACCTTTCATCCGGACTCTCTCATTGACTTTTTGACAACGACTGACTTACTTCACAAATTCTGATACTTTCAGCCCTTTCTACTTGAATCTCTTGCTACCCTCTACCCCCGTACTATCCCCTGCCCCGCTGTTTTCTGTAACCTGCTGATCATCCCCCCTCCCTTCTGCCATCCATTTCCCTTGCTTCCTTCCCTACCCTGCAGCGCTGTATAGCCCTTGTGGCTTAGCGCTTCTTTTTGATTATAATAATAATCAATGAGGACAAATTCCAACTACTCCGTTATGGAAAACTGGAGGAGATAATAACTAGAACAGAGTATACTACTGACTCCGGCCATACAATAGAGCGGAAAAATAATGTAAGGGACCTGGGAGTAGTAATGTCTGAGGATCTCACTTTCAAGGATCACAACAGTGCCACGATCGCACGTGTAAAGAAAATGATAGGATGGATAATGAGAACTTTCAAAACGAGAGATGCCAAGCCCATGATGATCCTTTTCAAATCACTTGTTCTCTCTAGGCTGGAATACTGCTGTACATTAGCATCTCCATTCAAAGCAGGTGAAATCGCAGATTTAGAGAGTGTACTGAGATCCTTTACTGCACGTATAAGTTCTGTTAAGCACCTTAACTACTGGGAACGCTTGGAACCACTTGACTTGTACTCGTTGGAACGCAGGAGGGAGAGATATATCATAATCTACACTTTGGAAAATCTTGGAAGGAATGGTCCCAAATCTGCACACAGAAATCACTCCCTACGAAAGTAAAAGACTGGGCAGGCGATGCAAAATGCCGCCAATAAAAAGTAGGGGCGCCATTGGTACACTAAGAGAAAACACCATAAGTGTCCGGGGCCCAAAACTGTTCAACAGCCTCCCATCAAGCTTTAGGGGAATTGCCAATAAACCCCTGGCTGCCTTCAAGAGAGAGCTGGACAGATACCTAAAGTCAGTGCCGGATCAGCCGGGCTGTGGCTCGTACGTTGGACTGCGTGCGGCCAGCAGTAACAGCCTAGTTGATCAGGCCCTGATCCATCGGGAGGCCTGGTCGTGGACCGGGCCGCGGGGGCGTTGATCCCCGGAATAACCTCCAGGTAACCAGGCTAGTGTCCCCACTTTGAACATGACACACTGACTGGTGTCACCACTCTGAACATGACACACTGACTGGTGTCACCACTCTGAACATGACACACTGACTGGTGTCACCACCCATAACATGACACACTGACTGGTGTCACCACCCATAACATGACACACTGGCTGGTGTCGCCACTCAGAACATACCTGCGCCATAACATGAGACACTGGCTGGTAACGCACATCAGAACTTGACACATCGGCTCGTTTCGCCACTCAGAACATGACACACTGGCTGGTGTCACCACTCTGAATATGACACACTGGCTGATGTCACCACTCTGAACATGACACAGTGACTGGTGTCACTACGCTGATCATGACACACTGATTGGTGTCACCGCTCAGAACATGACACTGGCTAGTGTCACCACTCTGAACATGACACAATGACTGGTGGCACCACTCTGAACATGACACTGGCTAGTGTCACCACTCTGAACATGACACACTGGCTGGTGTCGCCACTCAGAACATGACACACTGGCTGGTGTCGCCACTCAGAACATGACACACTGGCTGGTGTCGCCACTCAGAACATGACACACTGGCTGGTGTCACCACTCTGAATATGACACACTAACTGGTGTCACCACTCTGAACGTGACACACTGACTGGTGTCACCACTCAGGACATGACACTGGCTATTGTCACCACTCTGAACATGACACACTGACTGGTGTCACCGCTCTGAACATGACACACTGACTGGTGTCACCGCTCTGAACATGACACACTGACTGGTGTCACCACTCTGAACATGACACAATGACTGGTGGCACCACTCTGAACATGACACTGGCTAGTGTCACCACTCTGAACATGACAGACTGGCTGGTGTCGCCACTCAGAACATGACACACCGGCTGGTTTCGCCACTCAGAACATGACACAGTGGCTGGTGTCACCACTCTGAATATGACACACTGACTGGTGTCACCACTCAGAACATGACACTGGTTGGTGTCACCACTCTGAACATGACACACTGACTGGTGTCACCACTCTGAACGTGACACACTGACTGGTGTCACCACTCAGAACATGACACACTGACTTGTTTCGCCACTCAGAACATGACATACAGGCTGGTGTCGCCACTCAGAACATGACACAATGGCTGGCGTTGTCACTCAGAACATACCTGCGCCATAACATGACACTCTGGCTGGTGTCCCCACATACCTGCGCCATAACATGACACACTGGCTGGTATCGCCGCTCAGAACATGACACACCGGCTGGTGTTACCACTCTGAATGTCACACACTGACTGGTGTCACCACTCAGAACATGACACTGGTTGGTGTCACCACTCTGAACATGACACACTGACTGGTGTCACCACTCTGAACATGACACACTGACTGGTGTCACCACCCATATCATGACACACTGGCTGGTGTCGCCACTCAGAACATACCTGCGCCATAACATGACACACTGGCTGGTAACGCACATCAGAACGTGACACATCGGCTCATTTCGCCATTCGGAACATGACACACTGGCTGGTGCCACCACTCTGAATATGACACAGTGACTGGTGTCACTACGCTGATAATGACACACTGACTGGTCTCACCACTCCGAACATGACACACCGGCTGGTGTTACCACTCTGAATGTGACACACTGACTGGTGTCACCACTCAGAACATGACACTGGTTGGTGTCACCACTCTGAACATGACACACTGACTGGTGTCACCACTCTGAACATGACACACTGACTGGTGTCACCACCCATATCATGACACACTGGCTGGTGTCGCCACTCAGAACATACCTGCGCCATAACATGACACACTGGCTGGTAACGCACATCAGAACGTGACACATCGGCTCATTTCGCCATTCGGAACATGACACACTGGCTGGTGCCACCACTCTGAATATGACACAGTGACTGGTGTCACTACGCTGATAATGACACACTGACTGGTGTCACCACTCCGAACATGACACATTGACTGGTGTCACCACGCTGATCATGACACACTGATTGGTGTCACCACTCTGAACATGACACTGGTTGGTGTCACCACTCAGAACATGACACACTGGTTGGTGTCGCCACTCAGAACATGACACAATGGCTGGCGTTGTCACTCAGAACATACCTGCGCCATAACATGACACTCTGGCTGGTGTCGCCACATACCTGCGCCATAACATGACACACTGGCTGGTGTCGCCACTCAAAACATACCTGCGCCATGACATGACACACTGGCTGTTGTCGCCACGCAGAACATGGCACACTGGCTGGTGTCGCCACTCAGAACATGCCTGCGCCATAACATGACACAGGTTTACTCAACCTTACCAAACCCAGTTTAACCCAACCTAAATTAAGCTAACGAGTCCCTCAGCCTTGGAGTTGATGCAAAGAGCACCATAGTCGTGAAAAATCTGATTCTTCTGATCACTGATCCTTGGCGATCATTCCCCTTCACATGTACAAAGCTGTGCCTTAAACCCCATGTTTTTGTTTTTTACGCCTATAACACTTTACACAGCCCTTCTTGCAGTGGCATACGATGTGCACAGACCCAACAATATGAAAATAACATAGCAGCGAAAGCCAAATCTGACCCGAAGCTGTTGTAAGATAAGATAAGATAAGATTTCGTTCGGATTTTTAACCCCGGAGGGTTAGCCACCCAGGATAACCCAAGAAAGTCAGTGCGTCATCGAGGACTGTCTAACTTATTTCCATTGGGGTCCTTAATCTTGTCCCCCAGGATGCGACCCACACCAGTCGACTAACACCCAGATACCTATTTGCTGCTAGGTGAACAGGACAACAGGTGTAAGGAAACGTGTCGAAATGTTTCCACCCGCCGGGAATCGAACCCGGGCCCTCCGTGTGTGAAGCGGGAGCTTTAGCCACCAGGCCACCGGCCACATCAGGACGAAAACTACAGTCAAGGACCAGGTAATCAGGCTAAAGAAGGAAGGAGAAGAGATCACAAGAAACGACTGCGAAGTATGTGGGGAATTCAACAAGATATTCAAAGAAATGTTTACAGAGGAGACAGAAGGGGCTCCAGAAAGACAGAGAGGTGGTGTACACCAAGTGTTGGACACAGTGCATATAACTGAGGAAGAAGTGAAATGGCTGCTGAGCGAGCTAGATACCTCAAAGGCAATGGGGCCGGATAACATATCTCCATGGATCCTTCGAGAAGGAGCAGAGGCACTATGTGTACCCCTGACAACAATATTCAACACATCTGTCGAAACAGGGAGATTACCTAAGGTATGGAAGACAGCAAATGTAGTCCCAATTTTTAAAAAAAAGTAGACATACATGAAGCACTAAACTACAGACCAGTGTCACTGATATGTATAGTATGCAAAGTCATGGAGAAGATTATCAGAAGAGTGATGGAACACCTAGAAAGGAATGAGGTTAACAGCCAACACGATTTCAGGGATAGAAAATCCTGTGTCACAAACCTTCTGGAGTTCTATGACAGGGTGACAGCAGTAAGAGAAGAGAGAGAGAGGGATGGGTAGATTGCATTTTCGTAGACTGTAAGAAGGCGTTTGACACAGTTCCACACAAGTGATTAGTGCAAAAACTGGAGGACCGGGCAGGGATAACAGGGAAGGCACTACAATGGATCGGGGAATACCTGTCAGGATGACATCAGCGAGTCATGGTACATGGCGAGGTGTCAGAGTGGGCGCGTGTGACGAGTGGGGCTCCACAGGGGTCAGTCCTAGGACCGGTGCTGTTTCTGGTATTTATGAAAGACATGACGGAAGGAATAGACTCCAAAGTGTCCCTGTTTGCAGATGATGTGAAGTTGATGAGAAGAATTCAATCGGACGAGGGCCAAACAGAACTATAAAGGGATCTGGACAGGCTGCAGGCCTGGTCCATCAATTGGCTCCTAGAGTTCAACCCCACCAAGTGCAAAGTCATGAAGATTGGAGAAGGGCAAAGAAGACCGCAGACTGAGCACAGTCTAGGGGGCCAGAGACAACAAACCTCACTCAAGGAAAAATATCTTGGGGTGAATATAACACCGGGCACATTTCCTGAGGCGCACATCAACCAAATAACTGCTGCAGCATATGGGCGCCTGGCAAACCTAAGAACAGCGTTCTACCATCTTAATAAGGAAGTGTTCAGGACCTTGTTCACTGTGTATGTTAGACTCATATTGGAGTATGCGGCACCAGTTTGGAACCCACATCTAGCCAAGCACGTAAAGAAACTAGAGAAAGTGCAAAGGTTTGCAACAAGACTAGGCCCAGAGCTAAGGGGTATGTCGTATGAGGAGAGGTTAAGGGAAATCGACCTGACGACACTGGAAGACAGGAGAGTTGGGGGGGATGTGTTAACGACATATAAAATACTGAGAGGTATAGACAAGGTGGACAGAGAAAGGATGTTCCAGAGATGGGACACAGCAACGAGGGGTCATAGTTGGAAGCTAAAGGCTAAGATGAACCACAGGGATGTTAAGAAGTATTTCTTCAGTCACAGAGTTGCCAGGAAGTGGAATAGCTTGGGTAGTGATGTAGTGGAGGCAGGATCCATACATAGCTTTAAGAAGAGGTATGATAAAACTCACGGAGCGGGAAGGGTGACCGGGTAGCGGCCAGGTGAAGAGGCGGGGTCAAGAGCTGTGACTCGTCCCCAGCAACCACAACTAGGTGAGTACACACACGTACGCACGTTAAAAATTGAAGTTGCACTTGGGAAAGGAATGTTCAGTATTAAAACTCAGATCCCGCGCTGTGTCCAACATCTAATAATTATATCCAACTCAGAATATAAAAATGTATTACAATGATATTAAAGAACATTTTAAAATATTAATATAATCATACCAGTTAAAATTCTAGCAACTAACATCAGTTAAAATAATTTAGCATATATAATGATCTACTGCAGAGTTAAATTTACGTACCTTAACATAGAACTAACATATTTTAAATAAGATGAAGTTAAACTTGAAATTTCAGAACCAAAATTGAAACATTTATGTAGAAAATTATAACAAACAGCTTAACTATAAATGTACTTAATATTTATATAATGAAAGTAATAACAAAGTATATTATTTTTGTTGTTTGGTTATTTCTTTCATATTGTAAATATTAAATTGTATTATACTCTCTTATATATCTATACTGAACTGTTTATAAGATATTCTTGTTCCGTGTGTGTGTGTGTGTGTGTGTGTTTGTGTGTGTGTGTGTGTGTGTGTGTGTGTGTGTGTGTGTGTGTGTGTGTCTGTGCTCACCTATTTGTACTCACCTATTTGTGGTTGCAGGGATCGAGTTATAGCTCCTGGCCCCGCCTCTTTACTGATTGCTACTAGGTCCTCTCTCCCCGCTCCATGAACTTTATCAAACCTCGTCTTAAAACTATGTATGGTTCCTGCCTCCACTGCGTCACTTTCTAGGCTATTCCACTGCCTGACAACTCTGAAGAAATACTTCCTAACATCCCTTTGACTCATCTGAGTCTTCAACTTCCAATTGTGACCCTTTATTTCTGTGTCCCATCTCTGGAACATCCTGTCTCTGCCCACCTTATCTATTCCACGCAGTATTTTGTATGTAGTTATCATGTCTCCCCTAACCCTCCTGTCCTCCAGTGTCGTCAAGCCGATTTCCCTTAACCTTTCTTCATAGGACATTCCCATTAGCTCTGGAACTAACCTTGTCACAAACCTTTGCACCTTCTCTAATTTCTTGACGTGCTTGATCTGGAGTGGGTTCCTAACTCGTGCTGCATACTCCAGTATGGGTCCGACGTACACAGTGTACAGTGTCTTGAATGATTCCTTACGAAGGTATCGGAACGCTGTTCTCAGGTTTGCCAGGCGCCCATATGCTGCAGCAGTTATCTGGTTGATGTGAGCTTGCGGAGTCGTGCTCGGTGTTATACTCACCCCAAGGTCATTCTCTGTAAGTGAGGTTTGGCCACCTAGCCTATACTCTGTCTGCGGTTTTCTTTGCCCTTTCCCGATCTTCATGACTTTGCATTCAGCGGGGTTAAATTCTTGGAGTCAGCCTGTCCAGGTCTCTTTGTAGTCCTGTCTGATCCGCATCTGATTTAATTCTCCTCATTAACTTCACATCAGCTGCAAACAGGGACACTTCTGAGTCTATATCTTCCGTCATCTCATTCACATATACCAAGAATAGCACTGGTCCCAGGACTAAACCCTGTGGAACCCCGCTCGTCACAGGCGCCCACTGTGATATCTCATCACGTACCATGACTCGCTGTTGCCTCCCTGTCAGGTATTCTCTTATCCACTGCAGTGCCCTTCCTGTTATACATACTTGATCCTCTAGCTTCTGCACTAATCTCTTGTGAGGAACTGTGTCGAAGGCCTTCTTGCAGTCCAAGAAAATGCAATCAACCCACCCCTCCCTCTCTTGTCTTGCTTCAGTTACCTTGTCATAAAACTTCAGTAGGTTTGTAACACAGGATTTGCCTTCCATGAATCTGTGCTGGCTGCCGTTTATAATCTTGTTCCATTCCAGGTGCTCCACCACTCTCCTCCTGATATTCTTCTCCATGACTTTACATACTATACGCGTCAGTGACACTGGTCTATAGTTTAGTGCTTCATTTCTGTCTCCTTTCTTAAATTTGGGGACTACATTTGCCTTCTTCCATACTTCAGTTAGTTGCCCAGTTTCAAGGGAAGTGTTGAAGATTTTTGTTAGTGGCACACATAGTGTGTCTGCTCCCTCTCTAAGGACCCATGGAGAGATGTTGTCCAGTCCCACTGCCTTTGAAGTATCAAGATCACTTAGGAGCTTCTTCATTTCCTCCTCAGTTGTGTGTAATTCATCCAACACTTGTTGGTATATCCCTTGTTGGCGTATCCCCACTCTTTTGTCTTCCCAGTGTCCCTTCAGCCTCCACTGTAAATACTTCCTGAAATCTGATATTGAGCTCCTCACATACTTCTTGGTCATTTCTTGTGAGCTCCCCACCTCCTTTCCTCAGCCTGATTACCTGGTCCTTATCTGTTGTCTTCCTCCTGATATGGCTGTAAAGTATTTTCGGATCAGACTTGACTTTCGATGCTATGTCATTTTCCTACTGCCACTGGGCCTCCCTTTTTATCTTTGCATACTCGTTTCTGGCTCGTCGACTAATCTCTTTATTTTCCTGAGTCCTTTGCCTTCTTTAATTTTTCCATTCTCTAGAGCACTTAGTTTTTGCCTCCCTACACCTTCGGGTAAACCAAGGGCTCGTTCTGTTCTTCCCATTATTTCTGTTACCCTTGGGAACAAACCTTTCCTCTGCCTCCTTGCATTTTGTTGTTACAAAGTCCATTTCGTTTACTGACTTTCCTACCAACTCCCATTCCCACTGAACCTCCTACAGGAAGGTCCTCATTCCTGTGTGGTCGCCCCTTTTATAGTTTGGCTTTTCCCTTTCTACTCCTATTACCCTCTCCACTTTTAGCTCCACGATGTATTCAAAGCTCAGAACCACGTGGTCAGTAGCTCCAAGGGGCCTTTCATATGTGATGTGCTCAATGTCCGAGCTACTCAGGGTGAACACAAGGTCCAGTCTTGCTGGTTCATCCTCCCCTCTTCTCTCTCTTTAGTAGTGTCCCTAACATGTTGGTGCATGAGTTTGCCAGTACCACATCCATCATCTTGGCTCTCCATGTTTTGGGACCCCCATGTGACTCCAGGTTTTCCCAGTCAATCTCCCTGTGGTTGAAGTCGCCCATAACCAGTAAGTTCGCTCTACCCGAGTGACCCTTTCTTGCCACCTCAGCTAGTTGCACTCATATTCCTCTCTTGGCCTCCTGCAGTTCTGTGGTGGGTTATACATCACTGCAATGACTACCTTATGTTCCCCTGACTGAACTGTACCTACCTTTCTCCAATCTCGTCCATTCCTTCCATTTCTTGATAACCCCACCGGTTTTTAATTAGCAGTGCAACCCCTCCTCCCCCTCTGCTCCTTCTATCCTTCCTGAGGATCTGATATCCAGGTGGGAAGATTGCATTTGTTATTGTCCCAGTGTGTGTGTGTGTGTGTGTGTGTGTGTGTGTGTGTGTGTGTGTGTGTGTGTGTGTGTGTGTGTGTGTGTGATGCAGGGCACCAACATACACTCCATAAACGCCACAAAAGAAAGTGACGTCACACGAGGTGAGCTTAGATCCGATAATAATAAATTTTATTTGGGTAAAATAGAGTTAAGAGTGACAGAGAAGAACACAATATGACTGACAACAAGAGCAACACAATATGACAGAGAATAACACAATATGACTGACAACAACAGCAACACAATATGACAGAGAAGAACACAATATGACTGACAACAACAGCAACACAATATGACTGACAACAACAGCAACACAATATGACTGACAACAGCAGTAACACAAGATGACTGATAACATATTTTGTTATTCTCTGTCATATTGTGTTACTGTTGTTGTCAGTCATATTGTGTTGCTGCTGTTGTCAGTCATATTGTGTTATTCTGTCATATTGTGTTGCTCTTGTTGTCAGTCATATTGTGTTGCTCTTGTTGTCAGTCATATTGTGTTGCTCTTGTTGTCAGTCATATTGTGTTGCTGGTATTGTCTGTCTTCTTGTATTTCTGGTGTTGAGCAAGCAGCAGGATCTCAGTGTTATGTTGGTGGTTCAGCTTAAGCTTGACGTCACAGTAACCTGACTTGTCCCTCTCTGTCTTAACAATATAACGGGTCATGGGACTGTCACTTGCATCACACACACTCCTTGCCGTCACTCACTAATTGTTATACACTGCTCCAGCCCGTCAAGGAGACATTTCGTCAGTCATGCGCCCGTTACTGTGTCCACATGGACTTCATTTACAAAAACAATGTATACAGTTTGTGTTATGTTTTTTTTTGTTCAGTGTATCTGTCTGGCCTTACACTGTCAGTTGGTGTACGTCAGGACAGACGTATTGTGTCCGCATACTGTCAGACGGTGTACGTCAGTACAGACGTATTGTGTCCGCATACTGTCAGACGGTGTACGTCAGGACAGACGTATTGTGTCCGCATACTGTCAGACGGTGTACGTCAGTACAGACGTATTGTGTCCGCATACTGTCAGACGGTGTACGTCAGGACAAACGTATTGTGTACAGACTTTAAGGGTGAGCCTACTCATTAACAAAGTCAGTCTCCCTATATGTATCTCCACTTCTTGTAACATAACGGATAAGTCGTCTAAATACACCTTAAGAATGTTTTTAATGAGACTCCTGAAGATATTTGCCATGTCTTGAGAAAATGATAAGTGAGGATCTTTAGGCTATTTTGAGGAAGTGGTAATGACCTGGAGGAGGACAAAGCTGTTATCTCTCAGCTGTCGTCATGTGAGAGAGAGATATACCAAAACCACTGTAACAGATCTGAAGTAGAGAAAACTTTATTGCATAATGTTTACCAGCGTCCAGTATAAGCTTAGAAATTAGAATACTAACCAGGTTGCAAACATTCAGACATCTTCAAGCTTCTTTACATTCTTTATCAGGTATGTTGTCCATGTTCACCCATCAGTGAAATGAGTACCCGGGTGTTAGTCAACTGGTGTGTCGCATCCTGGGACACAACCGACCTAATTTGCCCGAAATGCTCAGCATAACAAGCATAACGTCTTCCTGAAAATCATCAATATTCTCCTCGTTCTCGCCTAGGAATAACAACACTCCTTGATCTAATCATTGCAAAATACTACCCGTTACCCTCTCCCACTCTGATGTCTTATTCCTTATTGTTACTCTCCTTTCTATCCCTCAGGTACTCCCTGACCCACTGTAGCACTGTCTTTTAACTCAATCTCTTCCTCCAGTCTCTAGATTAATCTTAGGTATGGTACTGTATCAAATGCTTCTCTGTAGTCCAAAAAGTATCTAGGTAAGGGTTAAGTCAGATTTATGAGGTGGTTTTTTGACAGTGCTTTTGAAACAGGTGACTGACAGGGAAACTTTTTTCATCTTCTGGAAGAGTTTCTGTCTAGGTTGAGTATAACACACGATATATCAGAGAGGTATTTATTGCTTGTATTGTGCTTACGTGTTGTGGTGCAGCTCTCCAGGAAGAGTCGGAACGCAGAGCTGAAGGTCGTTCTGAGTATCATATATATATATATATATATATATATATATATATATTTAAGCCAAGATCGCAAGTTCTGCCTATTCGGCACGACACACACACACACACACACACACACACACACACACACACACACACACACACACACACACATACACACACACACACACACACAACGCCCCCGCGGCCCGGTCTGTGACCAGGCCTCCTGGTGGATCAGCGCCTGATCAACCAGGCTGTTGCTGCTGGCTGCACGCAAACCAACGTACGAGCCACAGCCCGGCTGATCAGGAACTGACTTATATATATATTATATATATATATATTATATATATATATATATTACACACACAAAATGCATAGCAGTAAGTGTGGACGTAATGTATGTTCAGTAGGTTGAGACTGTTGACTAGCGGAGTGTGTGCTGTCTGGAACCTAAAAGGGTGATTACTCAGACAGCTGATTTCTGTTGGGCAACAATGGGTTTTGGGTGATTTGCTACAGTAGATTCCAAGCATAAATACCATAAGTGAGGTTAGGACAGATTAGTGGATAGTACAGAGTGAGTTATTTTTTTAGGGAACAAAGTAACATATTTTTCATAGAATGTCCACAATTTTGGAAAATTTCTTAGATATGTGTTGGATGTGAATGTTGGATTTCCAGGTGTATCCTTTCGAATTTTCCCTCGTCATATTTTTCTTTGAGAGAATGATTTATTCTCTCAAAACCCATGGAAATATATTATCTGGTCCTGTCACTTAGTTTTAGTACTTCTCTTGTTGCTCAGTATTCTTTCTGTTACCTGTTACTCAGGTCTAACTACTGAACCTTCTGGTAGCTCTCTACTGTCTTGTCTAATGACCTCCTTAAATCTTTTCCCGAACTTTTTGAATGCTTCTCTGTCACTCTCCGTCAGCGTTCTAACCTCCTTCTTCAGCATTATCACCTGCTGCTTCACAGTTGTCTTCTTTTCTGATGTGGCTGTAAAGTAACTTTGGTTGTGTTTCAGTCTTTCAGAATGTCCTTCAGGTTACCTCTCGCATATTCGTTTCTAGCTCTTATATTTACTTTTCGATTTTCTGTGGTTTGATTTCCTATGTTTCTCTCTTAAGTTCTCTTTCTCTCTCCAGTGGCCTCTCTGCATTCCTGGTTGAACCACTGGTTTTTTTCTTGTATCATTGCTTCAGGCTTGGTACAAATTTCTCCTTTTTATTTTGGTACTTTGTTTATATTACTTCCATTCCTTCCTGTACAGTTTTGCTTTCCAGCTCCCATTCCCATTGCTCTTCTTTTTGTTTAATATTCATTTATTTTCCCTCTTTCTGAAGTCCCATTTTCTGCTACTCCTTTTCCTACTCCATTTCCATTTCCACCTGGCACTCATAACACTCAGAACTTAGTGCCACGTTAGCCTGCGATGGTGTTGAAGTGTTTGACATCTGTCAGATGCTGCCAAATCTTGGAATCTTGATACAGCCGGGCTGTGGCTCGTACGTTGGTTTGCGTGCAGCCAACAGTAACAGCCTGGTTGAGCAGGCTCTGATCCACCAGGAGGCCTGGTCACAGACCGGGCCGCGGGGGCGTTGACCTCCGGAACTCTCCAGGTAAACTCCAGGTAAACAGGGAATTCTTCACTTGCCTAACCTACAGGGAATTCTTCACTTGCCTAACCTACAGGCATGACCTACTTAAACTAGTGGATTTGTCCACGGGTGACTCCGCCTCCTCCAGTTTCTATTCACCTGACTGCACTATATAAGCCACTTCTCCGAGCATATATTGTATATTTCTCAAAGACTAATGGACTGAGGACATCGACTCCAGGCTGAGGGACTGATTACTTCATTCTCCTCCTCATCTTTCACCGTTTTTCTCTGTATTAAACTGTTACGCAAGTGTCGCTTTCATTCTTCACTGGGATACCTTTCTCTGATGGTGTAGCTACCATGATACATCTAGTTTACACTAGAGTGACAGTGCATTATTTATAAATGCGATACTGACTATAAAATCGCAGTGCTTGTAATTGGTCATAAATTTCTGAGCTCTTCTTATCTAATACAAATGAGAATGGAGAGAGAAAAATAGTATTAACTGCTGCATTTCTCAGTAGGGAGTGTGGGGGGTATGGTGATTTTCGTAACATAAATACAATGGGAAACAAATAAGTAGAAAGCAAAGTAGCCCAGAAGATGGTAGAAAGGCACCATGATATGATAAAAAAAAATTTATAACAACCAAGGGAAGCAGTCATGAAATGCATAGAGATCTTTACACGCCTCGTGAATGGCCCAATAATGTGTAATTGAATATCAATCATGGTATATAAAAAAATAGCGTACAGACTAGGAGAGAAAGACTTCAAATAATAGTGAAAGTAAAGGATATGAATGTTAACACTACACCAAACATATGGTACAAGCTTCACCCTAAGCTCAACCGTTTCTCTAAGTCCGGCTCAACTCTCGGACAGGCCCCCATATTACAACCCAGGATTCCAAATGGCCTGTTACCCCGGGTGTAATGGGAGCAAATAAACACAGTAGAAAAAGTTTAGACTTATATTATCCTTCACCAATTTAGAACAGCAATATGTACACTATGTACAGTGATAAGTATAGTGCACTCCACGGTAAGCAAAGCAGAAATAGAAGCCACAAGATAGCAGACCGTGCTTCAACCAGCTCTACAATGGGAATGACAAGGGCAGACAGGAGAGCGGTACCCACATAACCTCTGCGATTGCCAAAACCATCTTCTTATTGGCTAGAACCTGGTCACTAGTTGAACGACGGGGCCCTATCATCAACTCTTAGCAACCTGGTTCACTGGTTGGGGGAGATAGCCTGTAAATGAGGGTGTGTACATGCACCGAATAAAGGTTACATACTCTTTGCATGCCACAGACTAGGAGAGAAAGACTTCAAATAATAGTGAAAGTAAAGGATATGAATGTTAACACTACACCAAACATATCAGATCCACAAATATGATACATAACTTCATTAGGACATGCATGACTAGCAGACTTCAGAGCTTCCACGACCAAGATAGGGGAGTTGTAATGATTTTCTCAGCATATAAATGATCATCGTGAAGACTGAAGCCCCAGCGAGGAAATTTCAACCTGTTTAGGCACTTACACAATCTCAAAGGGCCAAAGGTTTGCGCCCAGACTGTTTCCAGAGATGTTATTAATATTCTGCTAGAATAAGCTTAAGGGATTGTACCTGATAGACATAAAGGAGAGAAAGACTAAGTAAAACTATGACTACGATGTACAACCTCTTCAAGGGGGGCTCCTTGGCATGGTGAAGAGGCTCTTGGTCTGAGGAATTAGACCTGTCGGTCTCCTTCCTCAGACCGAACCTAATTACCCCCCAATCCTCCCTTCCCTATCCCATCCTCCCCATCCTCCTCTTTTTCCTTTCCTCCTCCTCCTCCCCACCCCTCCCTTTTGCCCTTCCTTTTTGGCCTTTGGGATTTTTTCCCACAGGCGCGCTAGTTCCTAGGTAGGGGAAAGGGTACCGGGGTCCATCCCATTCCGTTGAGGTTCTTGGTGGTGGAGTATTTGCCGTGGGATCTGGATTGCCTGGGGATGTCCCGATCCCTCTCCGGTATCCCAGAGGGTGGCTTTGGGTGTCTTTCGGGCGATGGATGTATGTCTGGAAGCCACCTTTTGGATTCCTGGGATGGTGGCCGAAGGAGGTATGCTTTGTGGTAGATATCTGGCCGCGCTCTCTTTTGTCCACCGAGGTAGCTCGGCAGATGTTTTGTTGCTATCCTGGATTGCTGGTTTACTGGCATGATGGGTAGGGTATGGCACGAGTTCCATGCTGCATCTGCGCTACTTGCAGTGCTGAGGTCCTCTTGGGCCGGAGGGAGATTTCTGGCCCTTTCATTCCTCCTAGGAACTATCCCTCCCCAGTCCCCCCTTATTTTATTCTTTTTTTATTTTTATTTTCTTTTCTTCTTTCTTTTTTTTTCTTAAAAGCAAAAAGAAAGAAGTAACCTAACCATGGAGTACCCATTCCATGACCCTGCTACCCCCGGGCCCCTTATTGTTACCACACCCCGTTCTGACCTCGCCTCGTCCTTTGGCCACTCTTCGGACATTCCTAAGTCCCCTGTACCTCTTGCTGGTGCTGTTTCCTCACCCGCTTCAGGTACCGGGGCTTCCACTGACTCCTTCGATTTGTCTGACCTCCGCTCTCCTTCAACTATGCTTCTGGCTTCTCCCTCTATGGTGCGGCGATTTTCGAATCGCCAGCCCGTCCCACGCCGGACCGACTCTGGTCCCACTTCTAAACATCAACGACAATCTTCTAATGATGTTACTTCCTTACCTTCCCATTCTACTCAGAAAAGACCAACACGTCATGCACTTCCTCTCCACACTCAGTTTCGGACCACACAATGGACTAAATTCTTTACATGAAGACCGACTTCTTCTACTGCCTATCTTTCCGACCATAGTATTGGCAAAGCGCTCCTATGCCATGTTGGTAGAGATATTTCCTTTCATGCTCTTAAGAGTGGTACGCGCATCATCACAGTCCAGAATTCTACCCAAGCTCATGATCTTTCTCTTCTTTCACATATCGATACTATTCCTATCACTATTGAAAAGCATCAATCCCTCAATTCTTGTAGTGGTACTGTTATTCTGCCCCATACCATAGTCCAACAGAATTTCCAGACATGTGGCACTGACATTCTCGAACAGCTGGAACTCCAAGATCTACCAATTCTCAAGGTAGACACTTATGTTCTTCCTGCCCGCGGGCGAAGACGATACCCTTGCAATGTGGCTCATTTAACTTTTGACAGCCATGAACTCCCATCCTCTGTTTATGTAGCAGGACATCGGTTACAAGTTCGGAAGGTGATCCTTATACCACAACAGTGTAGGAATTGCTGGCGATTTGGCCACCCAGCAAAATATTGCAGATCTATAGCCGAATGCCCAGTCTGTGGTGCCGATGACCATTCTTATATGTCTTGCAGCCAAACTCCCTCTTGCCTTAATTGTCATGAGGCTCACCCTTCGTACTCTCGCCGTTGCCAAGTCTACTTAAATGATCGGGAAATTCGTTGCCTCAAAGAAGCAGAAGGTCTCCCTTATGCTAAGGCAGTTTCTCATCACCACCTCCAAGGAAGACTGGCCCGTGTTTCTTATTCTCGTGTTTCAAAGCGTCCCCCCACTTCTGGGGTCACATCTTCTGCAGCCTCCTCTGCAGTTGCCAGTCCCATAGTCACTCCTGTATCTAATTCTTTTGCTGTCCTAGGCTCCGATGTCCCTACTTCAACTCCTCAGTCAGTCCTCACTTCGTGTCCTCCCTCACAAAACCCGGTATCGCCAAGACCTCGTACGACACCTCCCAATCGTCCCTCTACTTCTCACTGGCCCAAAAAATCTCCTTTGACCCCTCCTTCCCTTCATCCACCTCCACATTTTACCTTCCCGGTCTCTGTACCTGGGTCTTTCCCTTTCACTGGCTCTGTTACCAGTGTGGAGGTTCATCCTCCTCCTCGTACTGTGCCTTCCTCCCCTGTCCCCTCCCAAGTTTCTTCCTCTTCTGCCACCTCCCAGGTTTCTGCCTCTTCTGTCCCCTCCCACACTTTTCCAGTTCCCTCCACCCATTTGTCCCCCCCTCCCTTGGTACAGTCCATTACAGCTCCGATCTTTACTCAAACTCCTCCTCCTTCCATATCCAATATTGTCTCCCATACGACGTCTCTGAACTCCGAAACACTTGAAGCAATCTCTGAATATATTGCAGAGACCAAACCATCAATGGACACTGATCCACCCTCTGTTCCTTCTCTTTCCTCTTCTCCATCTGCGCAACTCCTTTCTTCACGCACCGTTCCTTCGCTACTTGAACGTTTTCCTTTGCCACCGCATGTGGACTTTTCTAACCCCTCTAGTCCATAGGTACCCTTACCTGCGGATTTCAGGTATCTTTATCGTTGCCAATCATGGCCTATTTACAGTGGAATATTCGCTGCCTCAGGGGTAATCACGGTGAGCTTCAGATGTTGCTCTTCCAGTTTTCCCCTGTTGGTGTTTACTTACAGGAACCAAAATTACACTCTGCCATTATCTATCCTATCTCAGGCTATAATTTATTGTATTCTTCAGATCCTTTTCCTGATGGGATCTTCAATGAAAGTGCCCTTCTTCTACGCACTGATATTCCGTACCATCAGCTATTTGTTCGTACTTCGCTGCATTACACAGCAGCCTGTATCCACTTGCATAGGTGGTATACACTCTGCTCTTTGTATCTCTCTCCTTCTCGGGCATTATCTATCCCAGATATTGCCTTTCTTGTTTCGTCATTACCGCCACCACTTCTGTTACTTGGCTATTTTAATGCCCATCATTTCCTCTGAGGGGTCTCACTGTGATTCCCATGGCATTCAGTTAGAGGCTTTTCTTGCTACCCACCCCCTCCATGTTTTAAATACAGGTACTCACACCCATTTTGATCCTCGGACTCATATTCTCTCTTGCATCGATCTCTCAGTCTGCTCTTCCTCTGCCGCATTAGACTTCACCTGGTCTGTTCTCCCGGATTTACATGACAGCGATCATTTCCCTATCATTCTTACTTCCCCTTCATATTCACCACCTCTTCGTAACCCACGCTGGCAATTTGATCAGACAAATTGGAACCTTTACTCACAACTGTTTTTAGTGAGGTTCCTTCTTTGTCCTCCAGTGATGAGCTTTTACACCTCTTCTCGTCCTCCGTTTTAACCACAGCTTCTCATTCTATACCCCAAACTTTGGGCAGGCATTCTCATAAATGTGTAACTTGGTGGTCTCTTGCTTGTGCTTGTGCAGTACGTTTGAAACGCGCAGCGTGGGGCAGGTACCGGTACAATAGAACCACGAAGAGACTTCTTGATTTTAAGCAGAAGCATGCGATCGCTCACAGTGTCATCCGTGACGCTAAATGCACTTGCTGGCGAGATTATGTCTCCACCATCACCTCTGCTTCCTCTATGAGTGCAGTCTGGAAAAAAGTACGAAAACTGAGTGGTAAATATTCTCCTGACCCGGCTCCTGTTCTGCGGGTTGCCGGTGTTGATATAGCAAACCCACTAGATGTTGCCAATGAAATTGGCAATCATCTGGTCTGTATTTCTCAGGGGCTCCGTCTATGCCCCTCGTTTCTTTCCTCAACGTCTGCCAGAGAGTTAGCACCCTTGGACTTTTCTTCTCAGAGAAGAACAGTATAATGTGCCTTTTACACTGCAGGAACTGGAGGCAACACTCTCAGCTTGCTGATCATCGGCAGCTGAGCCCAATGACATTCATATTCGTATGCTACAACATTTACATTAGTCAGCCCTTGCAGTCCTATTATGCCTTTTCAATCTTATTTGGTCACAGGGAGTTCTTCCACAGCTGTGGAAATCTGCCATTGTTCTCCCTTTCCGCAAACCGGGTATTACGGGACATGGAGCCTCCCACTATCGTCCCAGTTTGCAAAGTGATGGAACGCCTGGTAAATAGACGTTTAGTGTGGTATTTAGAGACACACAACAGTCTCTCCACTCGTCAATATGGCTTTTGTAAGGGCCGTTCTACCATAGACCCCTTACTACACTTGGATACATATGTTCGTAATGCCTTTGCTAATAACCACTCAGTTATTGCCATATTTTTTTACCTTGAGAAGGCATATGACACAACTTGGAGGTATAATATTTTGGCCCAAGCCCACTCCTTAGGCCTTCGAGGCAATCTACCATCCTTCCTTAAGAAGTTTTTAACTGACAGACATTTCCGTGTTCGGGTTAATAATGTGCTCTCCCCAGACTTTATCCAAGCTGAAGGTGTCCCCCCAGGGATGTGTTCTGAGCGCAACACTTTTTCTCCTTGCTATAAATGATTTGGCCTCTAGTCTTGCATCCAATATTTGGTCATCACTCTATGTTGATGACTTCACTATTGCATGTGCAGGCGCTGACTGTCACCTCATTACAGTTTCTCTCCAACATGCGATCGACCATGTTTCCAAATGGGCCACCACACATGGGTTTAAATTTTCCAGTACCAAAGCTCACCAAATTACTTTCACTAGACGCTCTGTCATCTCCGATCATCCTTTGCACCTCTATGGCTCCCATATCCCTGAACGTGATACAGTCAGGTTTCTACGCCTCCTCTTTGAGAAATAGCAAGCATCGAACTTAAGCTAAAAGAATCCTTTAGGAGTCAGGAATCGCGGGAAGAACTAAAAGCTATAAATGAAATCGAAAGAAACCCAAAGTATTTCTTCTCCTATGCCAAATCAAAATCGAGAACAACGCCCAGTATTGGGCCCCTACTTAAACAAGATGGGTCCTACACAGATGACAGCAAGGAAATGAGTGAGCTACTCAAGTCCCAATATGACTCAGTTTTTAGCAAGCCGCTAACCAGACTGAGAGTCGAAGATCAAAATGAATTTTTTATGAGAGAGCCACAAAATTTGATTAACACAAGCCTATCCGATGTTATCCTGACGCCAAATGACTTCGAACAGGCGATAAATGACATGCCCATGCACTCTGCCCCAGGGCCAGACTCATGGAACTCTGTGTTCATCAAGAACTGCAAGAAGCCCCTATCACGAGCCTTTTCCATCCTATGGAGAGGGAGCATGGACACGGGGGTCGTCCCTCAGTTACTAAAAACAACAGACATAGCTCCACTCCACAAAGGGGGCAGTAAAGCAACAGCAAAGAACTACAGACCAATAGCACTAACATCCCATATCATAAAAATCTTTGAAAGGGTCCTAAGAAGCAAGATCACCACCCATCTAGAAACCCATCAGTTACACAACCCAGGGCAACATGGGTTTAGAACAGGTCGCTCCTGTCTGTCTCAACTACTGGATCACTACGACAAGGTCCTAAATGCACTAGAAGACAAAAAAAATGCAGATGTAATATATACAGACTTTGCAAAAGCCTTCGACAAGTGTGACCATGGTGTAATAGCGCACAAAATGCGCGCTAAAGGAATAACAGGAAAAGTCGGTCGATGGATCTATAATTTCCTCACTAACAGAACACAGAGAGTAGTCGTCAACAGAGTAAAGTCCGAGGCAGCTACGGTGAAAAGCTCTGTTCCACAAGGCACAGTACTAGCTCCCATCTTGTTCCTCATCCTCATATCCAACATAGACAAGGATGTCAGCCACAGCACCGTGTCTTCCTTTGCAGATGACACCCGAATCTGCATGACAGTGTCTTCCATTGCAGACACTGCAAGGCTCCAGGCGGACATCAACCAAATCTTTCAGTGGGCTGCAGAAAACAATATGAAGTTCAACGATGAGAAATTTCAATTACTCAGATATGGTAAACATGAGGAAATTAAATCTTCATCAGAGTACAAAACAAATTCTGGTCACAAAATAGAGCGAAACACCAACGTCAAAGACCTGGGAGTGATTATGTCGGAGGATCTCACCTTCAAGGACCATAACATTGTATCAATCGCATCTGCTAGAAAAATGACAGGATGGATAATGAGAACCTTCAAAACTAGGGAGGCCAAGCCCATGATGACACTCTTCAGGTCACTTGTTCTATCTAGGCTGGAATATTGCTGCACTCTAACAGCACCTTTCAAGGCAGGTGAAATTGCTGACCTAGAAAATGTACAGAGAACCTTCACGGCGCGCATAACGGAGATAAAACACCTCAATTACTGGGAGCGCTTGAGGTTTCTAAACCTGTATTCCCTGGAATGCAGGAGGGAGAGATACATGATTATATACACCTGGAAAATCCTAGAGGGACTAGTACTGAACTTGCACACGAAAATCACTCACTACGAAAGCAAAAGACTTGGCAGACGATGCACCATCCCCCCAATGAAAAGCAGGGGTGTCACTAGCACGTTAAGAGACCATACAATAAGTGTCAGGGGCCCGAGACTGTTCAACTGCCTCCCAGCACACATAAGGGGGATTACCAACAGACCCCTGGCAGTCTTCAAGCTGGCACTGGACAAGCACCTAAAGTCAGTTCCTGATCAGCCGGGCTGTGGCTCGTACGTTGGTTTGCGTGCAGCCAGCAGCAACAGCCTGGTTGATCAGGCGCTGATCCACCAGGAGGCCTGGTCACAGACCGGGCCGCGGGGGCGTTGACCCCCGAAACTCTCTCCAGGTAAACTCCAGGTAGGTTATCCTGGAAACCTCACATTACCTCTCTGAAGGCAACTTGTCACAGCCGGCTGAACCTTCTTAAAACCCTTGCTCATCTTTCATGGGGAGCTGATCGTCGAACTCTTCTTCACCTACATTCCGCCCTCATTTTATCGAAACTTGATTATGGTGACCAGATCTATTCAGCGGCCTCTCCTGCTACTCTCTCTAGCCTTAACCCCATTCATCACCAAGGATTACGTTTATGCCTTGGTGCTTTTCGCTCTTCCCCTGTTGAGAGCCTCTATGCAGAAGCGAACGTTCCATCCTTATCCGATCGCCGTGATGCCCATTGCCTCGTTACTATGTACACTCTCATGATCTCCGCAATCCTTCCATTTATAGAATGGTCACCGATATTAGTAGACATTATTTGTTCGCCGCCCCTGTTTGCTCCGTCCCTTCTCCCTTCACCTACATTCGCTCTTGTCTTTTCAATTACCACCTTTCTCTGTTCATGTAGCATCTCTCTTTTCCCTACCCCCCTGGGAAGTTCCAGCTGTTCGAGTCTGTTCTTTCTCACTCCCTTGCTCGAAAGCCCAACTGCCTACGGTAGCTTACTGCTCTCTTTTTCTTGACCACTTCCACTCTCATTCTCATGCCATTGCAGTGTACACAGATGGCTCTAAGTCTTCTGACGGCGTAGGATTCGCAGCAGTGTTTCCGGACAGCATCGTACGAGGGCATTTACTATCTTTGGCTAGTATCTTTACTGCTGAATTGTATGCCATTCTTGCAGCACTTATCCGTATTGCATCTATGCCTATGTCATCATTTGTGGTTGTCTCAGACTCCCTTAGTGCTTTACAGGCTATACAGAAATTTGATACACCTCACCCCTTAGTCCTCCGTATCCAACTTTGGCTATGCTGCATCTCTTCCAAGCATAAAGATATTGTTTTTTGTTGGGTCCCTGGTCATGTTGACGTACAGGGCAATGAACAAGCAGACACTGCTGCACGGTCAGCAGTACATGACCTATCAGTTTCATATAGGGTGTTCCATTTACGGACTATTTTGCTGCAATAGCTACCCACCTTCACACCCGTTGAGAACAACGTTGGTCTACTCTGCTCGGTAACAAACTTCAATCTATTAAACCGAGTATAGGTTACTGGCCGTCTTCTTATCACCAGTGTCGAGGTTGGGAGACTACTCTCTCCCGTCTTCGTATTGGCCATACTCGTCTTACTCATGGTTATCTCATGGAGAGGCGCCCTGCTCCTCTCTGTGAGAATTGTCAGATTCCATTATCGGTTAGCCACATTCTATTAGACTGCCCACTTTATTAACGAGCATGCAGAATATACCTCCAATGTCGTCTTCGCTCTGCTGCTCTCTCTTTACCTTCCCTTCTCGCTGATGGACCCACCTTTTATCCGGACTCTCTCATTGACTTTTTGACAACAACTGACTTCACAAACTCTGATGATACCTTCAGCCCTTTCTACCTCAATTTCTTGCTGCCCTCTACCCCCCCCCCCACACACACACTATCCCCTGCCCCGCTGTTTTCTGTAACCTACTGATCATCCCTCTCCCCTTCTACCGCCCAATACCCTCGCTTCCTTCCCTACCCTGCAGCGCTGTATAGCCCTTGTGGCTTAGTGCTTCTTTTTTATTATAATAATAATAATACGATGTACAAAACAAAATGTATGTTTAAAGACATTGTCACGATAGACTGAAAACATCTGTAAGTTTGAGGACAAATGCAGACATATAAAATCAAGTTACGACACTAGAAGGTCTCGTTTTGGCCATCAAGAACAAGAAGAGGCTCCCAGATCTGTCCAAAGAAAAGTTAGAAAATATGTTTACAAATTTACTGGGGGATTAGGATCCAGGAGGACGTAATGTGCGCTACAACTACAAATTTTACAATTGCTAATTACCAACTGAACAGTGAGCATTAGTTATCATGATCAGAGATAGCTCTGCTGCTGTAACTACAAACACTGAAGATGGACACAACGAGCATAACTCTGCTGTTGTGTAATTACAAATACTGAAGACGGAACACAGTGAACATAGCTCTATTGTTGTAATTACACCCACAGAAGACGAGAGACAACCATCACATCTCTGCTGCTGTAACTAAAGCAGCCACAAACAGACGCTCACAGCTTGGCACTAAAATAGAAACGGAACTTCTTAAAAAAAAATTATGAACTAGTTTTAACGATACTGGAAGTAGAGAAAAGCAAGAAGGGACATGATAACGTCATTTCAAATACTCCGGGACATACAGAGGGTGAACGAGAGGACAGACGAAAATTTTACACCGTAGTAAAAGCTGTGTTAAGAGATAGGCTCAAGAGCATTAGATCAACACCAGCACACTCAGCAAGATAATTGACTACACATAAACATGATGTCCCCACTAGTACGTTCGCAAGAATAATGAGCAAGCAATAATTAAACACTTTATAATCAAAACATTATGAGTGCGCAGAGCCATGTTAACAACCTCCCACGACCACTAATACAAAAACAATCCTAGAGATAAAGTAGTTTATACTATAATAATATTAAATACATTTAAAGACAAAAGTTCATAGATTAATTACTAGTAAGATTAATACATTTGGTCATCAATAAATACTGATCTGTGAGATGGAAAACTTGTTTATGTCAACCACTCATGGACAGTGGTGAAGCATGCTGTGACTGTCTCACTCATGTACAGTGGTGAAGCATGTTGTGACTGTCTCACTCATGGACAGTGGTGAAGCATGTTGTGACTGTCTCACTCATGGACAGTGGTGAAGCATGCTGTGACAGTCTCACTCATGGACAGTATTGATGCATGCTGTGACTGTCTCACTCATAGACAGTGGTGAAGCATGCTGTGACTGCCTCACTCATGGACAGTGGTGAAGCATGCTGTGACTGCCTCACTCATGGACAGTGGTGATGCATGCTGTGAGTGTCTCACTCATGGACAGTGGTGAAGCATGCTGTGACTGTCTCACTCATGGACAGTGGTGAAGCATGTTGTGACTGTCTCACTCATGGACAGTGGTGAAGCATGCTGTGACTGTCTCACTCATGGACAGTGGTGATGCATGCTGTGACTGTCTCACTCATGGACAGTGGTGATGCATGCTGTGACTGTCTCACTCATGGACAGTGGTGATGCATGCTGTGACTGTCTCACTCATGGACAGTGGTGATGCATGCTGTGACTGTCTCACTCATGGACAGTGGTGAAGCATGCTGTGACTGTCTCACTCATGGAAGGTTGTGAAGCATGCTGTGACTGTCTCACTCATGGAAGGTTGTGAAGCATGCTGTGACTGTCTCACTCATGGAAGGTTGTGAAGCATGCTGTGACTGTCTCACTCATGGAAGGTTGTGAAGCATGCTGTGACTGTCTCACTCATGGACAGTGGTGAAGCATGCTGTGACTGTCTCACTCATGGACAGTGGTGAAGCATGCTGTGACTGTCTCACTCATGGACAGTGGTGAAGCATGCTGTGACTGTCTCACTCATGGACAGTGGTGATGCATGCTGTGACTGTCTCACTCATGGACAGTGGTGATGCATGCTGTGACTGTCTCACTCATGGACAGTGGTGATGCATGCTGTGACTGTCAGTGGAACGCCTTCCAACTGAACAAAAGAAACTAATGGAAAAATAAATAAAGAAATGATTTAGGAAAAACAAGAAAAAAGATTTTAGAATTTTACTTAAAATTTAAATATAATAAAAAAAAAATTGGCCTTCAGTTCTTGTAGTTGGGTAGGAGTAGGTATGGCCCTGGATAGTTCCTCTGATGTTATTTATGTAGGTTATCCTGGGCAGATGGTAATCCGATGTTCTGGAATCTCCTACCACTTGGATGGAGCACAAGTAGAATAGGTAAGGGCCGGTAGTTGTAGAATGTTAATAAGTATTATTAACACACGTCTTGCCCCTTTATCTGGCGTCTATCCTGGAAGACCACGCCAGGAACAGAGCTGACAAATAAGAGAAAATAAAACTGGTTACCCATAGTCATGATAATATAACATTTAAGAAAGAAAAAGAATGATAAATGCCAAAATCATTACTGGTAACCAGCAAACACTAGAAAAGAACAAACAGTAATACTCCTGGTAGATCACCCCACCTGATTAGGAGAAGAGTGGAGGCGAAGTGACTCTCCAAACTTCAATCCACACCAGGTAAGGTCAATATTACCATGAGTAGAAACTAACAAATCGGACACCAGGAACTAGTTTTGCCCCAGCCCGCCAGAGAGGGGGGGGGGGTGTGTGCGCGCGCAACGTAACTCGCTAATGGTTCCTGGTAGCCCGAACAATCTTAACCCCACTTACACCTACTTTTCCCTCACAATACCCCCTTCCAAAACTTATGGACGGAGTCAATAAGTCAACGAACAGAGGGAAAAGCACTAAATACAACCTCGGCTCAGCCAATCTGAAAAGTGGTTTTCGGAGCCAGAAATATAAACGACTTTAAACTTATAGGGCTGAATAGCCAGAGCCCATCTCAAGAGTCTGCTATTTGACCCTTTAAAGTTTTCCAAGTACATCAGTGGCTTGTGATCTGTTTCAAGCACAAAGGGTTTACCGTATAGGTAGTATTTAAATCTAATTATACCCCATACTAAAGCATAACATTCTTTCTCCACAGTGGAATATCTTTCTTCTCTGGGCAGAAGCTTCTTACTGGCGAAAGATACTGGGAAAGGTGTCTCCTCATAATATTGAAGTAGTACAGCCCCGAGTCCAGAATGGGAGGCATCTGTTCGGAGACAAAATATTTTATTAATATCTGGTAATTTTAGGACAGGGGGGTTTGAAAATATACTCTTAATTTCTTCGAAACTTTGGTTGGCTTCCTCAGAACAACTAAGAGGTTCCTTGACACCCTTTTTCAAATAGTCTGTAAGAACTGAAGTTAAGCTTAGATTTGGTACGAAATTTCTATAGAAGTTTACAGATCCAAGGAAACTTAATAACTTTTTAGTAGCAGGGAACGTACTTTCTAAAACAGCTTTGGTCTTATTAGGAAGTGGTGAAAAGTTATCAGAGATAATGAACCCAAGGTATTGTACCTTATGATAGCCAAGAAAGCACTTTTGTGGTTTAACTGTAAGTCCATGAGTTTAGTCTTTTCAAAACAAGCGATAGTGTATTTAGATGGTCTTCCCAGGCATTTGTCATGATATAAATATTATCAAAATACACTGATACATTCTTTAGATCAGAAAGAACTATTCTCATAAGCCTAATATACGTGGCACATGCGGTAACCAAGCCGAAAGGCATTGTGCGATATTGCATTAGACCTCTATGAGTAGGGAAAGCAGTGTATGTTTTCGAGTCTGGGTGTAATGGCACTTGATGGTATGCTTGGGAGATTTCTAATTCCGAGAAGAATTTGCAGTCATGGAATTTATACAAGTCATGATCAATTACTGGCATGGGTTCTGCATCCCATTTAGTTATAGTATTTAAATAACGAAAATCTTGGGCAAGTCGGTAAGAATTATCGGGTTTCTTAACCATAACTGGTGAACAGAAAGCTGATTTCGAAGGTTCTATGATATTTAAGTTAAATAGTTTGTCAACCTCATTATCAAAAGTTTTCCGTAAGTGAACGGGAACAGGGTAGATTTTCCGCTTTACTGGTTCATGATCCGACAATTCAATCTTGTGTACAATAGTGGTGGTAAGTCCTGGTACCTCTGTGAATACGTCAGAAAATGAATTTACTAAGGCACTTACTTGAGACTTTTGTTTATTTGACAAGTCGTTGTTAATGTTGACATTTGACTTGTTTGGTGAGGGATCATGCGTTAAGATATCCAGTAGTTCCTTCGATTCTGTAAAAGACTCGTCATCTATAATACAAACTCTACATTCGTACGAATCACCACTTGTATCCAAGCTGAAAGAAGTATCTTCGTCAAAGGCATTTACGCAAAGATTAACTTCTCTATGGTACCGTTTCAAAATATTGACGTGATACATTCTCTCTCTACCCTTGACATCCAAGATATAATCTACCTTATTGCAGACCTTCACTACTTTATACGGTCCGCGCCATGTAATTAGCAATTTGTTGGATTTGTCAGGTAGGAGAACTAAAACTTCATCACCAACATTAAACGTACGCTTGGAACTTTTATGGTCAAAATAGGTCTTGTACGTTTCCATAGACATCTCTAGGTTTTTACTGACCAAATCGGCGGTTTCTTCCAACCTTTCCCTTAGATCTAAAAGAAACTGATAGCTGTTTTGAACCTCAGGTTTGATATCTTTGGACCAAAGTTCATTCAAAATAGATAGTGGACCACGAGCTTGTCTCCCATAAAGCAATTCAAAAGGGGAATAACCAAGGGAATCACTTGGAATCTCGCGCATTGCGAAAAGAGCACATGGTAAAAATCTATGCCAATCCGTTGGTTTAAGAATACATAGTTTTTTTAGTATTGACTTTAGGATGGCATGTTGTCGCTCCACTCTTCCGTTACACATCGGATGGTAAGGTGTAGTGAAAAGAGGTTTAACACCCACAAGTTGATAAACGTGTTCCATTAATTCTGAAGTGAATTGAGCCCCTTTATCCGACAGAATTTCACGAGGTATACCTACACGTGAAAAAATAGAAAAAAGCTTCTGCAACTTCTATGGACGTAATGGATTTTAAGGGTACCGCCTCTGGGAAGCTGGACGCGTAGTCAATCATAGTTAAAATATATTTATGACCTCCTGATGAGCGAGGTGTGATAGGACCAACTATATCTACTGCAACCCTTGCAAAAGGGACCGAGAAAATTGGCATCTTTACCATAGGAACTCTCCTAGTTCTACCCTTCTGCGTGGAAAGTTGACATACGTGACATGATCTGCAGTACTTATAGATGTCAGAGGACATGCTAGGCCAGAAATATAGGTCCTTGATTTTATTATAGGTCTTCCTATGTGAAAAATGGCCAGAGACTGGCAAGTCATGAGAAATCTTTAAAATAGTTTCACGGCAATCCTGCGGAATGACTAACAGGCTTCGACCAACGTCATTGGGCTTGTCCGCAGACACTATAGTCTTGTACAAAAGATCGTGTTTGAACTCAAACTTGTAAGAAAACTTCTTTCTCTGGGTCACCTTGCCATTTAAAGCTAACTTCCGAGATTCCTCTAAGGAAGGACAAGTCTTTTGAAGACCCTCCAAATCTATATGAGACAGCTCGATTGGCTTTCCTTTGGAAAGAACTAATGGGTGGATAGGTTTTACCTTAGACTGAGCTCTGGTAACGACGTTAATCGAGTCTAGTTGTTGTACCGATTGTGCCACACGTGGTTTTCCACTGGTGTCTGCGTTGTCCAGGTCAAGTGACTGACTTACTAAAGGTGTTACCGGAGTTTTGTATCCATCAGCTCTCTGATTTAGGTTATCCAACTGAATCTCATCTGGAACTATCTGTGAAGAAACAGAGATATTAGGTTCCAACCTTTCCTTGGAAACTCCAAATTCCAAACAGTCCTTCTCAGATGGGAAAGCAGCCCCTTGTATGTTCCCAACCAAAACAGAACACGAGGTTATCGGGGCAACTACGGCATCTACCCATCCTGAGAACCATTTGCACCTAACAAAACATCTGACTGTTGGAAAAGAATCGCTTCTTCCTAAATAGTCAGTTAACTTAGTGGACTTATAACGTGAAGAATCTAGGTTAGGGAAGAGCTTACTCGAGATAACAATACAGGAACATCCAGTGTCTCTAAGAATGGTTGACACATTCATACCATTGACTGTACCTTCACTAAAAGGTGCGTTTATGTTTGATTCAGTGAAACATTTACCGACATTTTCACCTTTTTTTCTAGGACAGTCGGGCCTTCTATGACCCCACTCATTACAGTTGAAACACTTTACTGTGAAGGTCGTGGAATTCTTAGGTACGGAGGGTTTGGATCCCTCAGATTGCTTAGGCACAACAGGCTTATATCTGCTACGCTCTTTAGGGTAGTTATTATGAGCGCACGCATATATATCAGCAGCTTGTGCCATTTCTGCAGACGTATGAAAGTTTCGTTCTTTAATGAATATTCGTAAGTCAGAGTTTACAGAAGAAAGGAATTGATCTCTTACCATCAGGTCTCGTAAAGATTCGAAATCGTGGTCAACCTCAGCACTATCAATCCACGAATCAAATAATCTGAAAAGTGTTAAGAATTGCATGTAATTTTGATGAGTTATTTTAATGTGTCTAAACTCCGACCTGTAATGATGAGTAGTTTTTTTGAAAGCCTGTAGTATAGCTTTCTTCAGCAGGCTATAACTAGAAATAACATCAGAGGGTAGAGTGGAATAGACGTTTAATGCTGAACCTGACAGTAGTAAGCCAAGCCTAGTAGCCCAAGAATCAACTGGCCAGTCACAGAGAGTAGCAGTACTCTCGAATCTAGTAATATATGCCGCTATGTCATCTTGTTCTGAGAAAGGTGGTATTTGAGGCATCCTAATATTAGGTTCTTGGGAAGGGTATTCCAGTACCCCTTCATCTATTTTCTGCTTAGATAGTTCTACCTTCTTGGCTTCTAATTCCAATCTTGATTGTTCTAACTCAATTTCCTTCATTTTGAAGGCTACCTCTCTTGCCTGAACTCTATCTTCTCTAGCTATCCTTTCCTGTTCGATTTTATCCTCCCGAGCTAGTCTTTCCTGTTCCTTTTTCTCTTCAATAGCCATTTTAGCAGTAATGTAACTATCAAGGCTTTGTCCAGTAAATCCCATTTCCTTTCCAGCTTTCAACCAGAAATCTAAAGAATCCATCTTGTAAAAAGAAATATTAAGCACCCAACTTCAACTGACAATTAAAATTAACAGTAACGTCTGTTACAAAAGAGGGACACAGTCCGCACACTTTAAACTTCCCAAAGTAGAAAATGAAATAAATATTTCTCCCTGGAAGAATACACTTGTGGGCTCAATAGCCTTCACTAAGCACAATACACACGGTTCACACAGGAGGGGTTATTATCAAAGTTCCCCAGGTCCAACAAATAGGTAAACTTCTAAACCGAACCTTAGAACCAAACAACGGTAAGTCAACCAGACTACCAGTAATGACTTGACACCTCAACTAACTCACCCTTTTCTATCTTAAATGTTATACTCACAACCAGTTGAACCATCAGGACGATGTTGCTTCAAGAGTCGGATCCTGGCAGGGTCGCCATTGTCAGTGGAACGCCTTCCAACTGAACAAAAGAAACTAATGGAAAAATAAATAAAGAAATGATTTAGGAAAAACAAGAAAAATGATTTTAGAATTTTACTTAAAATTTAAATATAATAAAAAAAAAATTGGCCTTCAGTTCTTGTAGTTGGGTAGGAGTAGGTATGGCCCTGGATAGTTCCTCTGATGTTATTTATGTAGGTTATCCTGGGCAGATGGTAATCCGATGTTCTGGAATCTCCTACCACTTGGATGGAGCACAAGTAGAATAGGTAAGGGCCGGTAGTTGTAGAATGTTAATAAGTATTATTAACACACGTCTTGCCCCTTTATCTGGCGTCTATCCTGGAAGACCACGCCAGGAACAGAGCTGACAAATAAGAGAAAATAAAACTGGTTACCCATAGTCATGATAATATAACATTTAAGAAAGAAAAAGAATGATAAATGCCAAAATCATTACTGGTAACCAGCAAACACTAGAAAAGAACAAACAGTAATACTCCTGGTAGATCACCCCACCTGATTAGGAGAAGAGTGGAGGCGAAGTGACTCTCCAAACTTCAATCCACACCAGGTAAGGTCAATATTACCAGGAGTAGAAACTAACAAATCGGACACCAGGAACTAGTTTTGCCCCAGCCCGCCAGAGAGGGGGGGGTGTGTGCGCGCGCAACGTAACTCGCTAATGGTTCCTGGTAGCCCGAACAACCTTAACCCCACTTACACCTACTTTTCCCTCACAGTGACTGTCTCACTCATGGACAGTGGTGATGCATGCTGTGACTGTCTCACTCATGGACAGTGGTGAAGCATGCTGTGACTGTCTCACTCATGGAAGGTTGTGAAGCATGCTGTGACTGTCTCACTCATGGACAGTGGTGAAGCATGTTGTGACTGTCTCACTCATGGACAGTGGTGAAGCATGTTGTGACTGTCTCACTCATGGACAGTGGTGATGCATGCTGTGACTGTCTCACTCATGGACAGTGGTGAAGCATGCTGTGACTGTCTCACTCATGGACAGTGGTGAAGCATGCTGTGACTGCCTCACTCATGGACAGTGGTGAAGCATGCTGTGACTGTCTCACTCATGGACAGTGGTGAAGCATGCTGTGACTGTCTCACTCATGGACAGTGGTGAAGCATGCTGTGACTGTCTCACTCATGGACAGTGGTGAAGCATGCTGTGACTGTCTCACTCATGGAAGGTTGTGAAGCATGCTGTGACTGTCTCACTCATGGACAGTGGTGAAGCATGCTGTGACTGTCTCACTCATGGAAGGTTGTGAAGCATGCTGTGACTGTCTCACTCATGGACAGTGGTGAAGCATGCTGTGACTGCCTCACTCATGGACAGTGAAGCATGCTGTGACTGTCTCACTCATTGACAGTGGTGAAGCATGCTGTGACTGTCTCTCTCATGGACATTGGTGAAGCATGCTGTGACTGCCTCACTCATGGACAGTGGTGAAGCATGCTGTGACTGTCTCACTCATGGACAGTGGTGAAGCATGCTGTGACTGTCTGACTCATGGACAGTGAAGCATGCTGTGACTGTCTCACTCATGGACAGTGGTGAAGCATGCTGTGACTGTCTCACTCATGGACATTGGTGAAGCATGCTGTGACTGCCTCACTCATGGACAGTGGTGAAGCATGCTGTGACTGTCTCACTCATGGACAGTGGTGATGCATGCTGTGACTGTCTCACTCATGGACAGTGGTGAAGCATGCTGTGACTGTCTCACTCATGGACAGTGGTGATGCATGCTGTGACTGTCTCACTCATGGACAGTGGTGAAGCATGCTGTGACTGTCTCACTCATGGACAGTGGTGAAGCATGCTGTGACTGTCTCACTCATGGACAGTGGTGAAGCATGCTGTGACTGTCTCACTCATGGACAGTGGTGAAGCATGTTGTGACTGTCTCACTCATGGACAGTGGTGAAGCATGTTGTGACTGTCTCACTCATGGACAGTGGTGATGCATGGACAGTGGTGATGCATGTGGTGAGCATGCTGTGTGATGCTGTCTCACTCATGGACAGTGGTGATGCATGATGTGACTGTCTCACTCATGGACAGTGGTGCATGCTGTGACTGTCTCACTCATGGACAGTGGTGAAGCATGCTGTGACTGTCTCACTCATGGACATTGGTGAAGCATGCTGTGACTGTCTCACTCATGGACAGTGGTAATGCATGCTGTGACTGTCTCACTAATGGACAGTGGTGAAGCATGCTGTGACTGCCTCACTCATGGACAGTGGTGATGCATGCTGTGACTGTCTCACTCATGGACAGTGGTGATGCATGCTGTGACTGTCTCACTCATGGACAGTGGTGATGCATGCTGTGACTGTCTCACTCATGGACAGTGGTGATGCATGCTGTGACTGTCTCACTCATGGACAGTGGTGAAGCATGCTGTGACTGTCTCACGTATGGAAGGTTGGGAAGCATGCTGTGACTGTCTCACTCATGGACAGTGGTGAAGCATGCTGTGACTGCCTCACTCATGGACAGTGGTGAAGCATGCTGTGACTGTCTCACTCATGGACAGTGGTGAAGCATGCTGTGACTGCCTCACTCATGGACAGTGGTGAAGCATGCTGTGACTGTCTCACTCATGGACAGTGGTGAAGCATGCTGTGACTGCCTCACTCATGGACAGTGGTGAAGCATGCTGTGACTGTCTCACTCATGGACAGTGGTGAAGCATGCTGTGACTCTCTCTCATGGACAGTGGTGAAGCATGCTGTGACTGTCTCACTCATGGACAGTGGTGATGCATGCTGTGACTGCCTCACTCATGGACAGTGGTGATGCATGCTGTGACTGCCTCACTCATGGACAGTGGTGAAGCATGCTGTGACTGCCTCACTCATGGACAGTGGTGAAGCATGCTGTGACTGCCTCACTCATGGACAGTGGTGATGCATGCTGTGACTGTCTCACTCATGGACAGTGGTGAAGCATGCTGTGACTGTCTCACTCATGGACAGTGGTGATGCATGCTGTGACTGCCTCACTCATGGACAGTGGTGAAGCATGCTGTGACTCTCTCTCATGGACAGTGGTGAAGCATGCTGTGACTGTCTCACTCATGGACAGTGGTGATGCATGCTGTGACTGCCTCACTCATGGACAGTGGTGATGCATGCTGTGACTGTCTCACTCATGGACAGTGGTGAAGCATGCTGTGACTGCCTCACTCATGGACAATGGTGAAGCATGCTGTGACTGTCTCACTCATGGACAGTGGTGAAGCATGCTGTGACTGCCTCACTCATGGACAGTGGTGAAGCATGCTGTGACTGTCTCACTCATGGACAGTGGTGAAGCATGCTGTGACTCTCTCTCATGGACAGTGGTGAAGCATGCTGTGACTGTCTCACTCATGGACAGTGGTGAAGCATGCTGTGACTGTCTCACTCATGGACAGTGGTGAAGCATGCTGTGACTGTCTCACTCATGGAAGGTTGTGAAGCATGCTGTGACTGTCTCACTCATGGACAGTGGTGAAGCATGCTGTGACTGTCTCACTCATGGAAGGTTGTGAAGCATGCTGTGACTGTCTCACTCATGGACAGTGGTGAAGCATGCTGTGACTGTCTCACTCATGGACAGTGGTGAAGCATGCTGTGACTGTCTCACTCATGGAAGGTTGTGAAGCATGCTGTGACTGTCTCACTCATGGAAGGTTGTGAAGCATGCTGTGACTGTCTCACTCATGGACAGTGGTGAAGCATGTTGTGACTGTCTCACTCATGGACAGTGGTGAAGCATGCTGTGACTGTCTCACTCATGGACAGTGGTGAAGCATGCTGTGACTGTCTCACTCATGGACAGTGGTGAAGCATGCTGTGACTGTCTCACTCATGGACAGTGGTGATGCATGCTGTGACTGTCTCACTCATGGACAGTGGTGAAGCATGCTGTGACTGTCTCACTCATGGACAGTGGTGAAGCATGCTGTGACTGTCTCACTCATGGACAGTGGTGAAGCATGCTGTGACTGCCTCACTCATGGACAGTGGTGAAGCATGCTGTGACTGTCTCACTCATGGACAGTGGTGAAGCATGCTGTGACTGTCTCACTCATGGACAGTGGTGAAGCATGCTGTGACTGTCTCACTCATGGACAGTGGTGAAGCATGCTGTGACTGTCTCACTCATGGACAGTGGTGAAGCATGCTGTGACTGTCTCACTCATGGACAGTGGTGAAGCATGCTGTGACTCACTCATGGACAGTGGTGAAGCATGTTGTGACTGTCTCACTCATGGACAGTGGTGAAGCATGCTGTGACTGTCTCACTCATGGACAGTGGTGAAGCATGTTGTGACTGTCTCACTCATGGATTTGGAGCTCCTCTTTGTCAGTACACTCTCCGCCCCCACTTCACCACACAACCCACTTACAATACACTCTCCGCCCCCACTTCACCACACAACCCACTTACAATACACTCTCCACCCCCACTTCACCACACAACCCACTTACAATACACTCTCCGCCCCCACTTCACCACACAACCCACTTACAATACACTCTCCGCCCCCACTTCACCACACAACCCACTTACACTATCAACACCATTATCTGTCAGTTAATACTGTTATCAGTCGTCATATGCAGATAATTCTTATTTACCTGTGATTCATATTTGCTGTGGGAGGGCTAATAGAGACTTGATTCGCGCTGTTCAGGAGTGTTTTATACTGTACATACCTCAGTTCGCACCGGGTTAAACAGGTGTGAGGTTCACACACGTCAAGTATATACCTCGATACTCAGACGTAAAGTGCACCTACGTGACGTACACACATCATAACTCAGTAAATCTTCAGGTGAGCCCCAAATTAGATTTTTTTTAGATTTTGCCACCGAAGTGGCTAGTTTATTGTGCACCCCATATCCATCCTGTGGACGGTAGCGCGAGAGCATGTGGATACACAAAAGGCCTAGGAACTAGGCCCCAAAGGGTTAACAGGAATACATATGGATTTATATCTACATATCTATAGTTCACTTATCTGTTACAAGCAAATTTAGGAAATTTGCTTAGTATATCTGGTATCTTATTTTTATTAATAAGATATCTTGACATGTCACATAGGTTATTATACTGTCTATCTCTGTATTCCTCAATAAGTGGACAATTAAGCACATAGTGTTCAAGAGAGTGACCATATGCCTGATCACATAATTTACATTTAGTTTGATCATCATCTGTGTGTCTCCCAAACTGCCAGAAGTACTTGTAACCAAGCCTAAGCCTGGCCACTACAACATCAGTCAGTCTGTTCACATTGCAAGTTGCTCCATAAACATACTTATCTACGTTCATTTTATCATAGTGGGTTATAGATCTACTCAGGCTTCTAACTGCATTCCTATAACAATCATCTTCATTATTTACTTCTCTCCTAATATTATTCCTAATGCTAGACACAGTTATACCAAAGTTATATTCTACGTTCTCCTTCTGGATACTCTTCTTGGCTAACATATCAACTTTATCATGAAGGAGTAATCCAATGTGTGATGGGATCCATAGCAATTGTACATTAATTCCTTTGTCCCTAATTTTTGAGTATCTATACCTGGCTTCCCCAATGAGCATGTTGTTGGAGTCATTATATGAGCCAAGAGCCTTCAATGATGACATAGAATCAGTAATGATGATAGAGTCAAGCTCAGTGTCATAGGTTAGCTTTAGCGCCATTAGGATTGCAAACAATTCAGTTTGCAGTGTAGACGCCCAGTTGTTAATTCTTATGCCTAACTCAACAAATTTATTATCGTTCTTAACTAGGGAGGTGGCAACAAGAGCAGATGCAGCCCTGCCAGAAGACTCCTGTTTAGATCCATCAGTGTATATAACTTGTGATAACTTATTACTACCAGCTAGGCGAAAAATTTCTTCTTGAGCAGTTGCTCTAACAAGAGATTTAAGGAAGGGATTACTAGCAATGAGCTTCTTGGGAGGGACTTGTAGGTATGTGATATTAAATGAACACATCTTCCATGGAGGGGTGAAATGCTCTTGTTGCCTACAGTGATACAGTTCATGCAGGTTATAAAACTTAATGCAATTGCACGTTTTCACAATCCATTTAGATCTGTGTGTATTTACCTCTAGACACTTGGTAAGATTCACTGTGACAGTGTCTGGTTCGTTTCTCAACATTCTAATACCGAGTACAGTGTTAATTTCAACAATCCTATCACTGATACTAGAAATACCAAGCTCCTTCCTCATGTTAAGAACTTTTGTAGATCTGGGATAGCCAAGAATAATCCTGAGAGCTTCATTTTGCATTAACTCCAAGGGTCGGAGAGAACTTTCTCTAGCTAATGTCAACATGGGAGCAGCATAATCAATTAAGGACCTAACATAGGCTATGTACATCATTCTCACGATTCTCACATTAGCACCATAGTTGGGATTGTAGCCAGCAACAGCTTTGAGAGCATTTAGCCTAGCTTTACATTTCTTGTTTAGTTGTGGTATAGTGGATTTGTTAAAGGGTACATCTACACCAAGATATCTGTAAGTTTTAACGTAGCTAATGATTTCACCCTGCAAATAGATGGGTGGGGGATGTCGTTTGCTTGTTAATATCTTTGTTTTAGAGGAAGATATTATGAGGCCTAGTCGATTACAAATTGCTTGAACTTCATTAAGAATGGTATTCATCTTCTTATGCCCTATTGTATGGATCATGATATCATCAGCATAGCTTATAGCTATATGTTTAGGTGAGGCAGGTAGAGCATTTAGGAGAGCATTAATCAGAATATTAAATAGCATGGGACTAAGAACTCCTCCCTGCAGTGTACCTAAAGACATTTCTTTAGAATCACTTCTGAAGCCTTGGTAAAGGACAGAGGATACTCTATTTGACAGGTATCCTATTATCCAGCAGAGTAAGCTACCACCAATATTCATTTTGGCTAGTTCATGTAGTATAACGGTTCTGTTCGCAATATCAAATGCAGATTTTAGATCAAGAAAAGTGGTAAAACTAGTAGAGGTGTGTACAGTGAGAAAGGTGGAAATACAGTTCTGCACACTTTTACCTTTCATGAACCCATAGAGGTAGGGGGAAAGTTGATGTCTGATTCTGTAGTACAATCTGTTAAGCATCATTCTTTCAAAAGTTTTGCAAAGACAACTAGTTTTTTTTTTTTTTTTTTTATTTTATTTAAAAAACACAATACACAACATACATTTGTGCTATATTTAGATTACATAAACAAAGAAACATGATCCATTAAATAATAAAAACAAAACTCCACATTCCTTATCCCAGCACACACTCAACTATAAATGCTTGATTCCCCCTCCAAAATGCCCAACCAGCACACACAACATACATGTAACTAAAACCAGCCCACACCTGAACATACAGGTGCGTTTATTATATCCATAAACTACAGCCAGTCTCTTATAACACAAAAGACAATATAATCCAAAGAATGTCACACTTATTTACATTATATATGAAACTTTATAAACAAAGACATTCTCATATAATCCAATGCGTTACACACTCATTAGTATTGTATATTAAACGTTATACACAAGGACATAATTACAATATAATAAAATTACAATATAATAAAGGTGACAAAATAGCCATTTCCACACCTTACCACAGAGAAACTAAACACTATTAAAATAACAAAGATACACACTCATGTTACATAGCACATTATTATCAGTGTGTTAACAATGCTTTGAGTGTTCCTTCTTGTAGTTGTCTCACAAAGATCATTTACCTTATTAAAACTATGATCATCAATGACCTCTTGTCTTTCAACACATGGTTAAACTAAAACATTCACACACAAGAAAACTCTCCAGTTACACCACATCTAACATGTCATCCCTCCCATACAACTCTCATGACAATCCTACCACATTTACATATCCTTCATTATGGTCATAATTCGCTCTAGAAAAGGAAAATGGTCCCTTAGTACTTAAGTAGCCAAATTACTGAGTCCCTTTACCGTTATATTTCTATATGCCTCCGGGAACGCAGTCGCCCACCTGTTACCATAAATGAGTTTATTTCTGCATACTGTGCGATAAATTCCTGCCGCAATTGCCCTTACCCTAATCCCCCCGCCTTTTTCCTTCAAGCCCCAGGAATAAAACAAGAAATCTGTCACAATGTACAGAATGGCTCTTTTTACAACCTCAGACACCCCTCTTACCTCTAAAGTTAGGGCACGCAGGAGCTCTACATTGCCCCCACCCATTAACTTGAAAACTCTAGCCAGCCACACCCTTACCTGCCCCAACTCTCTACAAAAATATACTGCATGAAAAGCTGTTTCCGATTCCTCACAATGTTCACATTTCGCCTCCTTTACCAAACCCATCACACACAAAGCCTGCTTCGACGCTAAAATCCCCATTACAAACCTATAAACTAACTCCCTTACCCTAGGCATTAATTTAAGTTTCTGGAAATCATGCCAAATCGTACCCCAATCATACAAAGGGTATACCGCCACCCCTTGCATCACTTCTGGTTTCCTACTCATCTCTACTAACCTTCCCACCTTGAGCTTTTTTACCTCACCTATTACTAACATGACCCTTAGCATATTCTCACATTCCATCAAGTCCTTTCCTCCCCACCAACGACGTACATCCCTCATCACCCGCCCAACCCTCACCCCTTTTACCCCCCCCTCCCTTACGTACTTTTGTTTAACATACATTGCCTTGACCCTCGGCCCTAGCATCAAAAGCCCTACTCCCCCTCGGCGCACATTCGTCATAACCACCTCTTTACTTAGCCATGCTCGTCCAAAACCCCATATATAACGAAGCACCCTTCTCTGTATCTCCTTTATCTCCTGTTCCCGTAAAGGATACACCACTGCCACGTTCCACACCTTACTATAAACCAAAGAATTTATTATTATTGCCCTTTGCATTAGAGTAACATCCTTCGCTCTTAGATTCCTAATCCGTTGTACAACTTTCTCTCCCACTAATTCCGAATTCCTCCGTCTAGCCTCTTGCTCATCTGCCATATAGATAATCCCACAAATTTTCAGCTGTTCAGTCACATCCCATCCAAACTCCACCCCCATTCTACCCCCCACCCAATCTCCTATCTCTAATAATTTCGATTTAGCTCTGTTGACACGCATGCCTGACGCCTCTCCAAAAAACCTCATTACTCTCTCCACCTTTCGCAAACCTTCGACATCATAGATCAGTATTGTTGTGTCATCTACATAACCAACTACCTCTGTGAACCCCTTACCCTCCTCCTGTAACGTTGTTGCTTCCTCAACCATTCCATAAAACGGGTGTTGCATACATGCAAACAGAATTTGAGACATAGGACACCCTTGTCTCAAACCTTTCTCCATTTTCAACACGCTACCCAACCTACCATTAATTTGCACCTGAATCGTAGCTTCTGCATACAAGGTCTTCACCCATTTTACTATTCCCTCCCCAAAACCCATAAGCCTTAAAGTGTCAACCATGTACTCTCTATTCACACCGTCATAAGCATTCTCCCAATCAATGCCCAAAATTCCACCACTCTTACAACCCTGCAAAAATTCCCTAATACGACTATGTCCATCCCTCATACTACGACCCGGAATTCCCAACTGACCCTTGTGCACCATACCACCTATTACCTTCTTCATCCTGTTCCCTAAAATCTTCGCAAAAATCTTATAATCTGTACACATTAAAGATATGGCCCTGTACGTGCTCAGTGTTCTCCCCTCGCTTTTTTTCTTTACAAGCACGACCACACCCGTCCTCTGTGACGTTCCCAATTTCCCTTCCTTCAGCATACAATTCAATACCTGAACCAAACAAACATTTATGGTTTCCCAATGCACTCTGTAAAAATCATTGGAAAGCCCATCAATTCCCGGTGCTTTCCCCTTACTTAAATTGAACACTGCCTCTTTCACTTCTTCCATACTTATTATTCCCTCCAATCCCCCTCTGTCCTCCCCACCTTTCCCCAAGACCTTCACCCCTCCTCTTTCTTTATTAACTATCCCCACATTACCTTTTTCCCATTTCCTTTTAAACCAATAGTCCGCATAATTACTTATCCCCTCAGTTGTCACCAACATTTGCCCCTTAGTATAACCTTCCAAATCGTCACTAACCTCTAAAAGTATTATAGTGGACTCCTGTTGTCTAATGCGAAAACTTCTTAACACACTACCCGACGGTTTATCTCCCCATAGCACGGCATCCATACCTGCCCTTACCCTTAATTCATCAAATCTTTCATTATGTATGTCCCTTAGTCTCCCTCTTAGCCCTGATATTTCTTCAAAAGTCTTCCCCTCATCTCTTGCGTAACACTCATTGAGCTGCTGTTCCAAATAATTCTGTAAACCATACCTCCACCTCGCCTCCTCCCTTCCTTTATATTTATAAAACCCCGCGATACCAGGTTTAGCCCTATTTTCCCACCAATCCAAAATACTCCCTACCCCATCCCTTGCCCTCCACAATTGTCCCCACCAGTCTCTAAACTCGGCATTCACCACCTCACTCCTCACCAGCCTCGCATTTAACTTCCAGAAACTTGAATATACCTTTACCACTCCCTCCCAATCCATTTCTACCAAAACTGCCCTATGATCCGAAAACCCTACATCTACTGTTTTTACCCCTCCTACCCTAACTGCCTCCGTTATATAAATCCTATCTAACCTCGCTGAATAATTTCTCCTAACAAAAGTGTAATCCACTCTCCAAGCCCCACTCCCCTCCACGTCCCTCACCCCTGCATCCTGTAAAACATTGCGTAACGACCGTAATACACAACCCGCCCCCCTTGGCTCCACGTCCCCCCCCCTTATAACACAGTTCCAGTCCCCCCCTATTACAGTTACTAGAGGTAAACCCCTTAAAAAATACACTAAAACGTCTCTCACAAAATCCTCTTTTACTTTAATTATATTCTCTGCTGGCATATAAACCCCAATGAAACATACTCTAGATGCTCCCCACTCACCATCCACCCTCACTACCCTCCCCCCCCCTTCTTCCCACTTTATAATACGTAAGGGACCATTTTCCTTCACAGCCACTGCCACTCCCCCTTTTAACCTAACAGACCCACTTACATACAATTTATAACCCTTTAATGCCAAAGCACAGCCTATCTTATAATTATGTTCTTGTATAAAGCATACATCCACATTATATCTCCTCAAAAACCATTCCATCCATACTCGTTTCACTTCATTCTTCAATCCATTTACATTTACAGTTACTATCGTGAATTATTTTAAAAGTGGTGGTTTACCCTTTCTTCTTGGCACACACCCTCCTATACCGTCCTGTTGTATGGCATCTTTCTTGACAGCTTGCTTATTCACCCCCCCTATCCCTTCATTATCCCTAGAACCATTGAACCCTACATTACCCCTTCCCTCTTTCCCCTTATGACATACATCCTTTCTCCAAGATTTTACTCCTGTTCTTTGTCCTGGAGTAAGAACATCGTCCATCTCAGACGTTCCTGCAGTTCTCTTACGAGAACTCCCCTCCCCACACACCTCGTCACCTGTCTTTTCCGCCCTATGGACCTCTGCCACAACGTTGTGCACATTAACATTAGTGCACACAGTATTCCTAACCTCTTGATCTTGCTGCACAGTTGCCTGCACCAGGTTACACCCTTCATCCACCTGTCCCTCCTCAACGTCATGCAAAAAGGAACTAAGTACTTCCTCCAGCAAGCCATCCTGTTGGCCCGTACCTTCCTCATCAGACGTCGATGTCGTCTGTCCCTTATCAACTGTTAGTGTTACACTTTCCTCCATAGTCGCCTCAGCCCTATCCACTTCGTCACTCCATCGGCAAGGAATCTTGTTTTGCCTTACTCCTTCCTCCGACACCCCCAGATCATTCCTCTGATGTAAGATCACTGGTACCTGTTCCCTCCGTCCAGCTTTTTTATAGCATTGGGCCGCCATATGTTCAAAAGAACCACATAATCTGCAAGTCTTCCGCTGCCCTGAGTAGTACACGTAGACCTGCGTTCGGAAGACCTCCATAAATACGTATGATGGAATTGGCTGCCTCAACGTCATTTTAAGCGTAAATGATCCTTCAGGTAGCCCCTCATAAGGTCCATTTTGCCACACCCCCATCACTGCTGAGTGGATTTTCCCATAGCTGTTAAACACCGCCGTCACATCATGCTCCGTCGCCTCAAAAGGCACGTTTCGTACCTTCACCCACGTCACATAACTGGACACATCATGTAAGCAGACTTCCACCATAGTGTTCACTGCTAGCCTCTTCTCTTGATATTTGTTGACTATGCTTGTGTAGAATCCTGCGTCTTTAAACTTGATGAAAATTCTCGACACACCATTTACTGCTACTCCATATAATTCTTCGGTCGGTATTCCATATACCTCACTGATGATGGAATGCAGTAACACGTGCATAGTTGTTCCTGTAAGCGTGCCACGCACCAGTTCCACACAAACAGTGCTCACCCGGCGTGCAATGCGATCCGCCATGTTGTATGCACAAAACAGGAAAACTGCGCAGTAAACCAGTTGTATCAGGAGCTACTGCGCAGCCTGTCCGCACGGCACAATAGCGATGCGAACAATGTACAACTAGTTAAGGAGATCGGCCTAAATTTATCAGGCTGTTGGGGCTTAGGGATAGGCACAATGAGCCCCAAATGAACTGGTAAGCGACTAGTAATGATGGTGTGTGTGTGTGTGTGTGTGTGTGTGTGTGTGTGTACTCACCTAGTACTCACCTAGTTGAGGTTGCAGGGGTAGAGTCCAAGTGTACTCACCTATTTGTGGTTGATATTGTCCTCCTCGCTTCCGAGCTGAGTGGACGTGCTGCGCAGGCGCTCCCGCTTCAGTTGATTTTCTGCGCAGTTTAACTGTTTTGAGCAATCAAAATGGCGGACAGACACGGACGTAGGGTGAATACTGTCTGTGTGGAATTAGTACATGGAGCCCTAAGCAGTTCTACCATGCAGGTGCTACTCCCTACGATTATTCGTGATGTGTATGGGATACCCAATGAAGAACTTTATGGTGTGGCTGTCAACGGAGTTAAGAGGATTTTCGTCAAATTTATAAATGCTGGATTTTACTCAAGTATAGTTGAAAAGTACCACGAGAAGAGGATGGCCGTGAACGCAGTAGTGGAGGTATGTCTACATGATGTATCCAGCTATGTGACATACGTAAAAGTAAGGAATGTGCCCTTTGAAGCTACAGAGTATGATGTGGTTTCGGTATTCCGTCGTTATGGCAAGATTCATGCTGCGGAGTTGGGAGTGTGGAAGGAGGGGGCTTATGTGGGACTGCCCGAAGGATCCTTCAATCTGAAGATGACGCTAAGACAATCAATTCCTTCATATGTGTTGTTGGAAGATTTCCGAACGCAGGTATACGTATACTATGCAGGACAGAGGCGGACTTGTAGGCTGTGCGGATCATTTGATCATATGGCAGCCCAATGCCGCAGGAAACCAGACAGGAGGGAAAAAATGCCAACAACGGTGGATCAGCAGTTGGATCCTGTGGTACAGGAGACAGTTGCGGCAGAAAGGCAGGCATCATACAGTTGGAGTGAGGAAGTGGATAAAGCAGAAGAGGAGACGGTCTCTTGTGCGACGTTACCTGTGGGGACGGGGCCTGAGCAGACGACGACGACGACGACGACGACGACGGAAGATGACGGTGAGCCTGTACTGCAACAGGATGGAATGTTGGATGAGGTTTTGAATAACTTCCTGAGTGAGGTGGAGGGGAGTCTGGATGATGAGCGGCATGGACGCTCATTGGAGGATGCTACAGTCTTATCGGGACGTGGGAAGACCGTGTGCAATGAGGGGAAGATGCACACGGTAGTGGCTGAGGTGCACAGAGAGTGCATGGAAGAGGAGGCTACGTGTGGAGATGGAGGTTCACGAAAGAGAACAGCTGGAACGTCGGATATGGATGACGTTTTAACTCCAGGGCAGAGACCTGGGAAGAAGGCTTGGAAACCAAGGTTGGATCTCACGGAGAGTGGGTGTAGTGGTGCTGACGCACTGAAAGGTTCAAAGGTTAAGGGGGGGGTTGGGGGACTGGACAGGCAAGGTGACAAACGGGGATCTAGTCAGCAGCCAGGTCAGGCGGGTGCAATTCCAAGGCGGCGGGGAAAGCCGCCTCTACTGTCATAATTCAAGGTTGTAACGATCAATGTTAATGGCCTGAGAGCTGAGGTTAAAAGAGTATGGGTGGAATGGTTTTTAAAGAGATTTAATGTAGATATATGTTTCATTCAGGAGCACAATTATAAGTTTGGTTGTGAGTTGTCTTTGAAAGGATATAAGTTGTATGTGAGTGGCTCTTTGAGGTTGAAAGGTGGGGTTGCTGTGGCTGTAAAGGAAACCAGTCCATTGCGTATTGTGGGGTGGGAGGAGGGGGGAGGGAGGGTCGTGAGGGTGGAGGGGGAGTGGGGTGCAACGAGGGTTTGTTTTATAGGAGTGTATATGCCGGCGGAGGGCAACGCACGAGTTAAGGAGAACTTTGTGAGAGAATTTTTGATGTACTATTTAAGGGGTTTACCTTTAGTCACTGTAATAGGGGGAGATTGGAATTGTGTTATTAGGGGGGGGGATGTGGAACCGAGGGGGGCGGGGTGTATGTTGGGCTTGTTACGTAATGTGTTTGGAGACGTGGGGGTATCGGATGTTGTGGGGAGGGGGGGTTGGCAGGTTGAGTATACGTTTGTCAGACGGGGTTATGCTGCAAGATTAGATAGGATCTATGCAACGGAAGCTGTACGTGTGTTGGGAGTCAGGACTTTTGATGTGGGGTTTTCTGATCATAGGGCAGTTATAGCAGATCTTGATTGGGAAGGTATGGTTAGGATACAATCGGGTTTCTGGAAATTAAATGCAAGACTCGTGAGGAGTGAGGAGGTGAGTATGGCTTTTGGGGAATGGTGGCAAACTTTTTGGGATTCTAGAGTGGTAGGGTCGTGTGTTTTAGAATGGTGGGAAAGGCACGCTAAGCCGGGTATAGCAGGTTTCTATAAGAGGAAGGGAAGGGAGGAGGCAGGGTGGAGGTATGGGTTGCAAAACTATTTTGAATATCAGCTGAATGAGTGTTATGAGGAAGGGGGGGGGCGGCAGTACGGTCACATGGTGCAACTCAAGGAAAGGTTGGCTGAGTTACATAATGGTAGGTTTGATGCACTACGTGTAAGAGCGGGAATGGAGGCTGTGCTGTGGGGTGATAAACCTTCGGGAAGTGTTTTGCGAGGTTTTCGGGTAAGGCAGAAGGATTCGACTATTTTAAACTTGGAGGTAAGTGAAGATATGGGTGGTTATCACAAGGGACAGGTACTGAATACTACAGAAGGCATGAGCAATTATGCTGATTTCTGGTTCCGAAAGAAGTGGGAGAAGGGGGAGGAGGGCGATGCTATTGAGGTGTGGGGGGGGAGGGGTTTAGGGTCATGTGAAGAGGAGGGCATGGGGATGGGAGGTGAGATTAGCATGGGGGAAGTTGAGGAGGCTGTTTTCAATATGAGTACTGGAAAGGCGCCGGGTATAGATGGGATATCAAATGATTTTTATAGAATTCAATGGGAGCACATTAAGTACTGTCTGGTGAGGGTCATGAATTGTATGCGACGAGAGGGAAAGTTAGAACAAACTCAGAGAACGGGTGTAGTCGTCTTAGTACGCAAAAAGCAAGAGGGAAGAGTATTGAGTGAGTACAGAGCTATTTCGCTAATGTGTGCCGACTACAAGATTTTCGCGAAGATATTGGGCAATAGGATGAAGAAGGTGTTAGATGGGGTTATTCATGAGGGGCAGATGGGTATTCCGGGCAGAAGCATGAGAGATGGGCATGGCCGCATTAGGGATTTTTTGGAGGGTTGCAGCGGGGGAGGGCTGTTGGGCATTGATTGGGAAAATGCATACGACTGTGTAGATAGGAATTTTCTGAGGGCTAGTTTGTTGCATCTCGGTTTTGGCATGGGAGTGGTGAGGTGGGTTGATACAATGTATTCGTCCGCAATGGTGCGAGTACAAATTAATGGTAGGTTGGGAAGGCCTGTAAGGATGGAGAGGGGTTTGAGACAGGGATGTCCCCTGTCTCAGATATTGTTTGCGTGTATGCAGCATCCTTTTTATGGGCTCGTTGAGGGGAGGGGGAATTTAAACCGGGAAAAGGATGGGTATATAGATGTGGTGGGGTATGTGGATGATACCACTATTCTTCTGGAAGGAGTGGAGGGATTGCGTACGGTGGAAAGTGTGTTGGAGCTTTTCGGGAGGGCATCAGGCATGCGGGTGAACAGAGCAAAATCAAGTTTGCTGGAGGTGGGTGCCTGGGTGGGGGGGGGCTTGGGGTTGGAGTTTGGGTGGGAAGTAGTGGATAGGCTAAAAATTTGTGGAGTTATATATATGGCAGATGCGCAGGAGGCTAGGCAGGTGAATTCGGAGGTGGTGGTGGAGAAGGCAGTAAAAAGGTTAAGGAGTTTACGGGCGGGGGACGTCACCCTACAACAGCGGGCGATAATTGTAAATTCATTAGTTTATAGTAAAGTATGGAGTATGGCCGTGGTGTACCCAATGAGGACTCCAGACATACATGAGATTCAGAGGAGGGCATTACGTTATGTTTGGGGTTTCGGGAGGGCATGGCTAAGCAAGGAGGTGGTGATGTCAAATATACGCAGTGGAGGAGTAGGTCTTTTAGCGTTGGGGCCGAGAGTAAAGGCTTTATATGTGAAACAAAGGTTCGTTAGGGAGGGGGGGGAAAGAGGGGTTAGAGTGGGAAAAGTGATGAAGGATGTGCGGAGATGGTGGAGCGGAAAAGAATTAATTGAATGCGAGGATATGCTGAGGTTATTGTTATTGATTAGGGAGGTGGAAAAACTTAGGGTGGGGCGTTTGGTGACGATGAGTAGAAGGCCGGAAATCATACAGGGGGTATCGGTTTATCCCTTGTATGATTGGGGTATGATATGGGATGACTTTCGAAAGCTTAAGTTAATGCCGAGAGTAAGGGAGTTTGTATATAGGTTTCTAATGGGGATATTAGCATCGAAAGCTGTTTTGTGTTCAATGGGATTGGTGAGGGAACAGACCTGCGATCACTGTGGAGAACAGGAAACAGCTTTTCATGCGGTTTATTTCTGTGAAGAGTTGAGGGAGGTAAGGGTGTGGTTAGCGAAGGTTTTTAGGTTGATGGGTGGGGGTAATGTAGAAACCCTGAGAGCCTTAACATTAGAAGTACGAGGGGTCTCCAGAGAAGTGAAAAGGGCAATTATGTATGTAGTGGTGGATTTTCTGTATATTTCCTGGGGGATGAGGGACACGGGAGGAGGAAGAATTAGGATTAGAGCAATTGCGGCGGGCATATATAGAACGGTTTGCAGAAACAAACTTATTTACGGGGAACAGTGGAGGACACGTTTTCCGGAGACCTACTGCAAACTTACGGTCAATGGCCTCATTCAGTTGGCGGGATAATTATACGTAAAGGACTGGTTTCCTTTATAAGCGGGTTGCGTTAGTTTTTCGGAGGGAGAGAGCATAAGGTAAAGGACTGGTGAAGGAATGTGAGGGTCGGGAAGGTATGTACTGAGTGGTGCTGTGTTGACATGTAAGTTTTGTGTGAAAGATTTTGATTAGCCCAAAATTTGTATAAATTAGGTACTTGAGATTAAAAGAGTTATAGAAATCATTGTCCATGTTAGTCTAACAGTTGTAGCAAAGATAATTTTCTGGTATGTAATTTCGCAGTTTTTTTACTGTAAATTTGTAGGGAATGTCTTTTTGCTTAAACGAGGTTTATATTCGTTTTACATAATTGTTTTCCATCACTTTTGTAATGTTATTAAGTTTCGTAGCTGAGGCAACGTATGCTGTAAGAACTTTTGCAGTTGTTGATGCTTTATATGCTTATGCAATTTTGTGTAATGCTTAATTTTGTTATAGGGAAATGTTTTAGGATAATTACTAGACTTTGTTCTTAAGTTAAATCTCATAATCAGTTGCATGTATATAGTAAAGTTACGAAAATTTATGTTTGATCACTGCTGTGATCAATATGTGTGTGAATGATGTGAATGTATTTATAAATGATTTTCATGGGGGGCGGTCCCCCCTCCAACAGTTTTGTGTGTATGTGTCAGATATATTATCATTTTGTATAATGTGTGTCAGTGCATGGTGTGTATGTATTTTGCGTGTTTCATAATTATTTTCTTGCACTTGATATAATTCTTGGTAATCTTGTCCAGTGCCTGTATTATTGTGGTTTTTAATAATTTATACCACCTTGTAATTATGATGTTATGTAGTCCAAGTATAAGGATACATGTTTGATGATATTTCATTTCTTTATGTATTAATGTTTAAGGCTTACTTTGTTATAATGTTATACGTACGGTTGTATGCTTTTAAATAATATTTCATCATGTATGGTTTAGGGAAATAAGAGTTGGCTTAGGTGTAAATATCGGGTATGTGCTGCAGCGTACCTTATAAGGTGTATTATGCTCATGTATTATGTTTTGTATACCCGTTTAGTGAAGGATGGAGTTTTATATATTTAATATGTTGTTATATGACGTTTTAAATAAAATATAAAAAAAAAAAGTAATGATGGTGTGTGTGTGTGTGTGTGTGTGTGTGTGTGTGTGTACTCACCTAGTACTCACCTAGTTGAGGTTGCAGGGGTAGAGTCCAAGTGTACTCACCTATTTGTGGTTGCAGGGGTCGAGTCCTAGCTCCTGGCCCCGCCTCTTCACCGGTTGCTACTAGGCCCTCTCTCTCCCCGCTCCATGAGCTTTATCAAACCTCGTCTTAAAACTGTGTATGGTTACTGCCTCCACTACGTCATTTTCTAGGCTATTCCACTGCCTTACAACTCTATGACTGAAGAAATACTTCCTACTATCTCTCTGACTCATTTGTGTCTTCAACTTCCAATTGTGGCCTCTTGTTTCTGTGTCCCCTCCCTGGAACATCCTGTCCTTGTCCACCTTGTCTATTCCACGCAGTATTTTATATGTCGTTATCATGTCTCCCCTGACCCTCCTGTCCTCCAGTGTCGTCAGGCCGATTTCCCTTAATCTTTCTTCATAGGACATTCCCCTTAGCTCTGGAACTAACCTTGTTGCAAACCTTTGTACTTTCTCTAGTTTCTTGACGTGCTTTATCAAGTGCGGGTTCCAAACAGGTGCTGCATATTCCAGTATGGGCCTGACATACACGGTGTACAGTGTCTTGAATGATTCCTTACTAAGGTATCGGAATGCTGTTCTCAGGTTTGCCAGGCGCCCATATGCTGCAGCAGTTATCTGATTGATGTGTGCTTCCGGAGACATGCTCGGTGTTATACTCACCCCAAGATCTTTCTCCTTGAGTGAGGTTTGCAGTCTTTGGCCACCTAGCCTATACTCTGTCTGTGGTCTTCTGTGCCCTTCCCCTATCTTCATGACTTTGCATTTGGCAGGATTAAATTCGAGAAGCCATTTGCTGGACCAGGTGTCCAGTCTGTCCAGGTCTCTTTGAAGTCCTGCCTGGTCCTCATCAGATTTAATTCTCCTCATTAACTTCACATCATCTGCAAACAGGGACACTTCTGAGTCTAACCCTTCCGTCATGTCGTTCACATATACCAAAAATAGCACTGGTCCTAGGACCGACCCCTGTGGGACCCCGCTCGTCACAGGTGCCCACTGTGATACATCATTACGTACCATGACTCGTTGTTGCCTCCCTGTCAGGTATTCTCTGATCCATTGCAGTGCCCTTCCTGTTATATGCGCCTGATGCTCTAGCTTCTGCACTAATCTCTTGTGAGGAACTGTGTCAAAGGCCTTCTTGCAGTCCAAGAAGATGCAATCAACCCACCCCTCTCTCTCTTGTCTTACTTCTGTTATTTTATCATAAAACTCCAGAAGGTTTGTGACACAGGATTTGCCTTCCGTGAATCTGTGCTGGTTGGCATTTATACTCCTGTTCCGTTCCAGGTGCTCCACCACTCTCCTCCTGATAATCTTCTCCATAATTTTGCATACTATACACGTCAATGACACAGGTCTATAGTTTAGTGCCTCTTTTCTGTCTCCTTTTTTGAAAATGGGAACTACATTTGCCGTCTTCCATACCTCAGGTAGTTGCCCAGTTTCCAGGGATGTGTTGAAGATTGTGGTGAGTGGTACGCACAGCATATCTGCTCCCTCTCTAAGGACCCACGGAGAGATGTTGTCCGGTCCCATTGCCTTTGAGGTATCGATGTCCCTTAGCAGTTTCTTCACCTCCTCCTCATCTGTATGTATGTCGTCCAACACTTGTTGGTGTATTCCTTGTTGGTGTCCCCATCTGGTCTGTCCCCCTAGAGTCCTTCCTGTCTCTACTGTAAATACTTCCTTAAATCTCGTGTTGAGCTCCTCACATACCTCTTGATCGTTTCTTGTGAGTTCTCCACCTTCTTTCCTCAGCCTTATCACCTGGTCCTTGACTGTTGTCTTCCTCCTAATGTGGCTATACAGCAGTTTCGGGTCAGATTTGACTTTCGATGCTATGTCGTTTTCATACTGTCGCTGGGCCTCCCTCCTTATCTGCGCATACTCGTTTCTGGCTCTTCTACTAATCTCCTTGTTTTCCTGGGTCCTATGCCTCCTGTACCTTTTCCATTCTCTGTTGCACTTAGTTTTTGCCTCCCTACACCTTCGGGTAAACCAAGGACTCGTTTTGGTCTTCCTATTATTTCTGTTTCCCTTGGGAACAAAACTTTCCTCTGCCTCCTTGCACTTTGTTGCCACATATTCCATCATCTCGTTTACTGATTTTCCTACCATTTCTCTGTCCCACTGAACCTCCTGCAGGAAGTTTCTCATACCTGTGTAGTCCCCCCTTTTATAGTTTGGCCTGTCCCCTTCAGTTCCTGTTACCTTCTCCACTTGTAACTCTACTATATAGTCAAAACTCAGAACCACATGATCGCTAGCTCCAAGGGGCCTCTCGTAAGTGATGTCCTCAATGTCTGAACTGCTCAGGGTGAATACAAGATCCAGTCTTGCTGGCTCATCCTCCCCTCTCTCTCTGGTTGTGTCCCTGACATGTTGATGCATGAGGTTTTCAAGTACCACATCCATCATCTTGGCTCTCCATGTTTCGGGACCCCCATGTGGCTCCAGGTTTTCTCAGTCGATCTCCCTGTGGTTGAAATCGCCCATTACCAGTAACTTTGCTCTGCTCGAGTGAGCTCTTCTTGCCACCTCAGCCAGTGTGTCCACCATCACCCTGTTGTTTTCTTCGTACTCCTCTCTTGGCCTCCTGCAGTTCTGTGGTGGGTTATACATCACTCCAATGACTACTTTATGTTCTCCGGACTGAATTGTACCTACAATGTAGTCTCTTTCTCCAATCATGTCCATGCCTTCCATTTCCTCAAATCCCCATTGGTGTTTTATGAGCAGTGTGTGTGTGTGTGTGTGTGTGTGTGTGTGTGTGTGTGTGTGTGTGTGTGTGTGTGTGTAGTAAGTGTGTGTGTGTGTGTGTGTAGGTAAGTGTGTGGAGGTTGTTGTTGGACAAAGGGAGAGGGGGAGAGGGATAGAAAGTGGGAGGGAGAGACAGGGGAAAAAGCAAAGGGACGAAAGGGATAGAGAGTGGGAGGGGGAGACAGGGGAAAAGCAAAGCGGGCAGGGAGAGGTAGAAATATGGGAAGGGACAGGTAGAAATAGTGGGTGTGTGTTTGGGTGTGGCTGGATGTGTTTGGGTGAGGGTGTTTTGTGTGTTTGGGTGTGGGGTTTGGATGTGTGCTTTAGTATTGTGTGTGTGTGTGTACTCACCCACTTGCACTCACACACTTGCGGCTGCAAGGGCCAAGTCACAGCTGCTGGCCTCGCCCCCCACCGACTGCCACAAGGGCCCCCCCTCTCCCCGCTCCATGAGCTCCATCAAACCCCACCCCAAAACTACGTATGGTTCCCGCCTCCACTACGTCACTCTCCGGGCTACTCCACCTCCCGACAACTCCGTGACTGAAGAAACACTTCCAAACACTCCCCCCCCACTCATCCGAGTCTTCAACCTCCAACTGCGACCCCCCGCTTCTGCGTCCCATCTCCGGAACATCCCGTCCCTGTCCACCCCGTCCATTCCGTGCAGTATCCTATATGTCGTTATCGTGTCTCCCACGACCCTCCCACCCTCCAGTGTCATCAGGCCAACCTCCCCCAACCCCCCTTCGCAGGACAATCCCCCCAGCTGTGGGACTAGTCTTGTTGCAAACCCCAGCACACACTCTAACTTCCTGACGCGCCCGACCAGGTACGGTTTCCAAACTGGTGCTGCACACTTCAGTATGGGCATGTGCGTGTGTGTGTGTGTGTGTGTGTGTGTGTGTGTGTGTGTGTGTATGCAAGATAGGTAGGAAGTGAGTGGTAGAGAAAGAGGGGTAATGGAAGAGAGACATGAAGAGAAAGACCCATTAGAGAGTGATCTGGCAGAAGGTATAGTCACTTGTCAACCCCTCGGCTACGTTGGATCATCTGATCACAAGGCTGTTTTTACGACACTTAAGATCCCAACAGAATGAGGTGAGGAATCCACATGCACAACCTGACTATGGGAAAGAGGTAATTGGCCAGCCCTTTGCTCTAAACTCACCACCATCGGTTCGAACGCTCTTCTCCAAGGGGATGTTGACAACCAAGTGAAAGCCTTCACTGGACACATCCTTAATCTACAACAAAAACACATTCCTCACCGGCAATATGTGACGAAGCCTACAGATCAGCCTTGGTTTGGCTTTCGTTGTAAAGAGGCTGCTACTGCTAAGTACAAGGCATGGCGAGGGTATAAGAGACATCCTACCACCTATAACAGGAACTTGCACAGGCAAGCCTGTAGGCATATGGGTGGCAAATGGGAGGTGGCACAAAAAGAAAGCTAGCATCAGGTAGAGTAGGCTCCAAAACCTGGTGGTCCCTGGTCAAGGACAGACAAGGTTATCTGTGTGAGCGCGCACGCGTGTGTGTGTGTGTGTGTGTGTATTCCTTGATCCACTCTAGTGCCTTCCCCGTCATTCCTCTTACTTCCAGTCCCTTGTTTAAACAGTCTTCTAATGGTCAAAAAATATGTGTACAATCCATTCCTGCCTGACTTCTATTACCCTGTCCTAAAGTCCGGTAGGTTTGTGAGACCGTATTTTCCATGACCATAACTGTGAAGCCCTCCAAACTTTCCTCAGCACTGGTGAACACTCCTCCAGATGGATCGAAAAAACTGGAACCGACCTCCGCATGAATCAGATACATGATCTATGTCAAGTAAGGCAACAGCGGCACTTCTCCGCTCCATGGAATATTACCCCATTCCAAACTACCATTCCTCCATTTCCCCCCAAACTACTTCTTAAATCACAACCAAAACTTCGCCTTGAAGCCAAACATGAGGCCTTAAGCTGTATTGATAACTTAGTTACACAGCACACACTCTCGCAAATTATTTACGCTGATGGTTCTGTTCACCAATCCACTGGTGCAGCTGGTAGTGCTGCTGTCGTCGTACAGAGTGATGGCTCTCTTAAAGAAATTGGAGCACGCATCAATAATTGGGCCTCTACCCTTCAGACAGAACTGTTTGCCATACTCCTTGCACTGAAATGCATCTATGTATCAAAGATTGACAGTTTAATTGTAACTGATTCTCTGTCATCCATAAATGCTCTCAACTCATTAAGCATAAATTGTGGCATGCTTGTGTCAGAAGCCAGACACAGGTATGGTAGGATTGTGGACAGTGGAGTCAGAGTGCACATGCTGTGGATTCCATCTCACATTGGTCTTCAGATGCATGATAGAACTGATAAATTGGCTAAGGTGTATGCTTTCAAAGAGGGAGTAGATTACAATCTTGGCTTGTCAGGTAGTAGTTTGAGAACAATAATACGAAAAGAACTACAACTGAATTTTATGGACTTAAGGCTCAGGGAGATTGACACCAGTGAGTCCATCTATCATCATTCTATCATGCAGGAGGAGCCACATGTCTATGGTGCATCCAACAAAATAAGCAGACTCTTGGATGTCACTACCGCCCGGCTCCGGCTGGGTTACAAGTATCTTTGGCAGGTTAAATCACCACCACCAAATGTAGACCAAACGAAATGTAAACTTTGCCAGATGGACTATTGTCACACCTTGCGTCATTATGTACTGGAGTGTGATAAAATTAATGAATTTAGAAACAACTCACTCAGAAATGTTCAAGAAATGGCAAAGTATTTTATCGACAGTGGTATATTGCAGACCATTCTGGAGAAATACCCTGACTTTGCTAGCTGTAAATAAAGCATTACCACATGTGTGCATGTGTGCATGTGTGCATGTGTGTGTGTGTGTGTGTGTGTGTGTGTGTGTGTGTGTGTGTGTGTGTGTGTGTGTGTGTGTGTGTGTGTGTGTGTGTGTGTGTGTGTGTGTGTGTGTGTGTGTGTGTGTGACTCAACAATCAATATTTGCACCAATAACTCACTACAGTTGTGACCGGGTGTGGAAGTGTGAATTGCTCATTACACTATAATTTGTTCATGATTGTAGCCATGTATAAACGTAAGTAACCATTCTTACAGTATTCATTACCTTTGTAACTTGTGAGTTCATTACCTTGTACCTAGTTCAGCCATCCAAACTTTGGGGCCCAGTCCCTGGACCCATTACGTACCTCTGTAATCTATAAATACCTTTGTAACTTGTCATGATTGTGACTAGACCTACCCGGAGTTCATTACCTTTGTAATTTGTGAGTTCATTACCTTTGTAAATTGTGAATTCATTACCTCTGTAACTTGCTCAGCTATCAAAACTTTGGAGTCCAGTCCCTGGACCAATTATGTACCTCTGTAATCTTTTGACTACCGCCCACAGGATGGGTATGGGGTGCATAATAAACATATTAAACTAACTAACATAACTGTGCTGGTTGTTTTTTATGAGCAGGCTCTCTCAGGGTGGATGTCAGTGACACTGACATGTACAGTACGTAGTTTAATGCTACCTATCTGTCGCCTTTCTTATGTATAGGGATAATGTCTGCTGTCTTCCACACCTCTGGCAGTTGCCTGTAGCATTTGATTTGTTTAAGATTTTGACTAGTGGTTCACACAGTGTTTCTGCTCCTTTTCGGGACCTACATAGTTGGAGGTATCTTGCTTGACCAGTAGTGTCTTCACTTCTTCTCTTGTATTGCGTCTAGTACTCGTTGAACTCTTTCTCTTTGACTCTCTGGTAATTCCCCCCCCCTTTTTTTTTCTTCTAGAATACCTTCTTAAATCTTCAAAACAGCTCGCAGACTGGTCATTTCTTCAGCCTTCTAACTTGGCCCCTAACTCCTGGCTTGTTTCTCTTGTGGTTGTTTGGAAACTTTGATTCACATTTGATATCTGATGCTATGCCATCCTCAATTTTTTTCTCAGCCTCTTTTTTTACCATTCGTACTTGTTTTTGGCTGTTCTGGGAACTTCCCTGTTTTCCTCTCTCTTTTTTTTCATTTTTTTTTTGCTATTACGTTTCTCCACCTCACACTTTGTTCGTGTCATTGCTTGTTCTGCTCCTCATTGTATTCCTTGTCTTTCCTTTACTCTGAACTGGATTCAGGAATTGTCTCATGCATGTTCAATTACATTTTTTCAAGTCAGTTTTCACCCTACATTCCTCTGTTATGTTTCCCTCCAAGTTTACTTCCAGAAGATATTTAAAACGCAGTATAATGTGATCGCTAACACTTAGGATGAATACAAGGGCCAGTCTCGCTGGTTCATTCCCTCGTCTCTCTCTTTGATTATGAGATTGATAAATTCATTTGTGGTCAAAATGCTTAAAATAAAAAAACAACGGGCGTTTTATGTGGCTTATTTACCTCATCTCCCTCCCCTCCTTCCTATCATGTTCTCACAAAGTTTTCCATCACCATATGTAACATTTAAGCCCTCCGGGTTTTCGAACACTCGTATGGTTCCTGATTCTCCCATTCTGTTTCCTTGTGATTAAAATCACTGTTCATGTCTGCTATGGTGACCACCAGCGCTCTGTTGTGTGTGTTGGGAGGGAGTATTTTGTGAGTGTAAACGTCGATAACGGTTACATTATGAATATATCTGTTATATATGGGTTACATTATATTATGTGTCTGGAGGTCGGATATAAGTAACATTGCGGATGCGAGAGTCAAATATATATTGTATTGTGTGTATATGAAGATCAGGTATATGCAGCATTATCGGTGTAGAGTGCAGGTATGAGTTACAGTGTGAGTGTGAAGGTGAAGAATGTAGCCCATACGGGTTATATTGTGGGTATGGAAATCATTTATTTATTGCAGTGTAGGAATGGAGGTTGGATATGGGTTATGATGTAGGTAAAGTGGGAACTTCAAAAAGAAGAGCTCAGATCCTTCACATCCCCATCCAGTAAATAACAGTAGTCACCAGCTGGGACCCTAGACTCCCAAGTCTTTACAAAGATCTCATGTCCTCACAACAAAGCCATTGAATAGTGCTTTACCCAATTTTCTGTAAGTGAACCGAAAAACTCTATTAAAAGCTGTAACTTTTTCGTGGATTGTAAGGGATCAAACTGGGAGCAAGAATTTACGAGTCCACCACTCTCTGTGGCAGAGTGTAAGTATTTAACCAATATGGTCTGCATAATCTGAACCATTCCAGTTCGCGAGGATGGTATGGTAGACACAACGAAATCAGTGCGGTTATCAAGAGACGTTTTGTTACAGTCTAGTTACCAGCTGAAAAGGAATCTCGAACATTAGTGTCCAGCAGTCAAAATAGGTGTGCTAGCTACCATGGTGGGATCACATTACTTCCCAGCAAGAACGGAAGGTTGCTAGTGTGAAACTATACATGTGTATATGTTCTTGCTAACACCTACCTTTAATTCATTGTCAGTCACCAGGATGATAATACCTGGTTATGGATTGGGCCGCTGGAACATTGACCCCCGGAACATCCTCCGATTATACCCTCCAGATATAGTGAAAAACGCAAGTTCAACAAGTATAGGGAGTTGATTCATCAGTACTGCTGCTTGGTCTCCATCGCATGGGAGGCAAATGGACCCTGAAAGAACTAAATTCCAAGTTTATCAAGACTACTAATGACCTATGGGCTGCTAACTTCTCTCCAGCGCCTTAGTACTCACCTACATGTGGTTCCAGGGATCGATTCACAGCTCCTGTCCCCGACTTCACAGCTCCTTGCCTCCTGGCGATCCGTGATCTAGTGGAAAAATGCCTGATGCATCCAGTGTTCGCGTCCTGCTACATCCAGTCTTCACGTCCTGCTACATCCAATTTTCACGTCCTGCTACATCCAATCTTCACGTCCTGCTACATCAAATTTTCACGTCCTGCTACATCCAATTTTCACGTCCTGCTACATCCAATCTTTACGTCCTGCTACATCCAATCTTCACGTCCTGCTACATCCAATTTTCACGTCCTGCTGCATCCAGTCTTCACGTCCTGCTACATCCAATCTTCACGTCCTGCTACATCCAGTCTTCACTTCCTGCTACATCCAATCTTCACGTCTCGCTACATCCAGTCTTCACGTCCTGCTACATCCAATCTTCACGTCCTGCTACATCCAATCTTCACGTCCTGCTACGTCCAATCTTCACGTTCCTGCTACATCCAATCTTCACGTTCCTGCTACATCCAATCTTCACGTCCTGCTACATCCAATCTTCACGTCCTGCTACATCCAGTGTTCGCGTCCTGCTACATCCAATCTTCACATCCTGCTACATCCAGTCTTCACATCCTGCTACATCCAATCTTCACGTCCTGCTACATTCAATCTTCACGTCCTACTACATCCAGTCTTCACGTCCTGCTGTATCCAGTTTTCACATCCTGCTACATCCAGTGTTCGCGTCCTGCTACATCCAATCTTCACGTCCTGCTACATCCAGTCTTCACGTCCTGCTGTATCTAGTTTTCACGTCCTGCTACATCCAGTGTTCGTGTCCTGCTACATTCAGTCTTCACGTCCTGCTACATCCAATCTTCACGTCCTGCTACATCCAGTCTTCACGTCCTGCTGTATCCAGTCTTCACATCCTGCTACACCTAGTCTTCATGTCCTACTACATCCAGTCTTCACGTACTGCTACATCTAGTCTTCACGTACTGGTACATCCAGTCTTCACATCCAGTCTTCATGTACTGCTACATCCAGTCTCCACGTACTGCTACATCCAGTCTTCAAGTACTGCTACATCCAGTCCACATCCAGTCTTCACGTACTGCTACATCCAGTCTTCATGTACTGCTACATCCAGTCTTCACGTCCTGCTACATCCAGTTTTTACGTCCTGCTACTTCCAGTCTTCACGTCCTGCTACATCCAGTCTTCACGTCCTGCTACATCCAGTCTTCACGTCCTGCTACATCCAGTCTTCACGTCCTGCTACATCCAGTCTTCACGTCCTGCTACATCCAGTCTTCACGTCCTGCTACATCCAGTCTTCACGTACTGCTACATCCAGTCTTCACTTCCTGCTACATTCAGTCTTCACGTACTGCTACATCCAGTCTTCACGTCTGTCGTGTGGGGTTTGGTAGGAGATTGATGGATAAGGTAAACTCACTTGTTGGATGGTAACGCTATATTGTCAGACTGTGGTAATGGGAGATGGAGCCCAGCCTGCCGTGTCCTGCCTTCTTCTATGCCTATGCGTCGACTGAGACCGGGGTAGCTCGTCTCACACTCAAGCTGTATCCCGTGACGTCATACAGTCACTCGGCCTAGGGATCTTCTATATAAAGCACATGGATGATACTATAATGCTCAGTTAATCTATACAACACATGTAAGGGGATTCAGCAACTATGCTGACAGCTCGGTCATGTTACGTATGTCGTCTCGACATACACTACTATGCTATAGGCTGCTGTATAGCCCTTGTGGCTTAGCGCTTCTTTTTTGATTATAATAATAATAATATGCTATAGGCTGAACAGGCAGGTGGTTCTGGGCTGATTCTATACAATAACAAATTCATATATAACTTAGAACTAATGGATGGTATCATAATGGATGTTAACAAAATAAGTTTTATGTAATGGGTGTTAACGTAATCAGTTTTAACGTAATGCATTACAAACTATAAGAACAAATCATGGTACAATATGGATGGAATTGATCGATCGATCTGTATTCATGCACTCTACGGATTCTGAGGAAATAAATATATATATACAAGGTGAAATTAGCAGCAAAGGCATCTGGTGCGCACTCAGATCATTACTGTCAAATTCTCAGAATACAGAGGGAATGTGAACACGAAAAAAAAAATTCCGAAAAACTAATCAGTTAATAACAAACAGTTGACAATTTCCTTCATCTCGGACAGCTAGTTATACAGACTATGTACATTTAAACCCAATTCTGCTAGGGTGAGGTTTACATATGCAGAATGGTTATCTCTGGGACGATCGAATTCCTCTGCAATGGCTAACACATGCCTTGACTGAGGGAGATCTGAACGAGTATCTACAAAAGATACTTGTGGGTTTCTCATTACTTGTCGAGTACGCAAGGAGTGACGACATTCAGGTTGAATATCTGACTGAGTATTTGAGGTAGAGGGTACAGAGTCAGGATTTTCAGCATCTGTCACATTAGTCTGGGTAGCAATATCATCAACATCGCATACTAATTTCATATGATCTAAATGCGATTCTTTGTACTTACCAGTACTAATTTCTCTAACCTTATACTTATTGCCAGAGATATGTTCTACAACTCGATAAGGGCCAACAAACTTTTAATCGAGCTTAGGCATTGCGGATGTTTTGTTGAAATTTGTCAGCATTACTCTCGAACCTACTTTAACTTTTGATGGTTTAGCATGGCTATTAGTAACTCCAGTAAATTCTGCTGTTGATTTATGAAGTGTTTCACGGATTCTTCTAAAAACACTCTGAGCCATGCTTGTACGAGTTGCTACGAAATCATCAGGGTTGTAATTGGATTTCGGAGTGGAATATAACAGCTCATAGGGTAAATGCTTGTCTACACCATACAATGCATAATGTGGAGTATCACCTATGGAAGCATTGTAAGCAGAATTTATGGCACATTGAACATCTGGTATGACTTCATCCCAAGTTTCACTATTGGGGTTTATAGTGGCTCTCAGGACATCAAGTACTTTCTTATCGGTTCGTTCAGCTAACCCATTGCTGGCTGGATGATGAGGAACAATGGTGGATTTAGAGATCTTGTACAAAGTACACAAATTTTCAAGAATCTCATTACAGAATTCACCTCCATTATCTGTTACTAAGGACTTAGGGGTGGTATGCCTGCAGATAATGCGTTCTTTAAACGCTTTAGCTACTGTCTCTGCAGTCTTATCTGCAATAGGAACTAACTCAAAATATCTGGTGAAATGGTCTACCATAACACATAGATGTTTGTTGCCTTGGAGGGAACATAACCACAGGGATGAAAAAAGCATTCAGAATAGCTTGGAGGTTGAGCACAAAGCGATGAAGACTGTACCCACATGGCTTGCTTGAGTACTGGGGTAAGACTGTACCCACGTGGCTTGCTTGAGTACTGGGGTAAGACGCCTGGGTTAGTCACCTGGGTTAGTTGCTGGCTGGCTTATCTTAACCCTTCACGCAGAATAGCTTGACAACTTCTAACGATGAGCACAGCAGGGGTGGAAAGCTGGCTTGGCAGGCAAAGCTGGATGGAGTAGGCTAGGCTGGACTGACTCCCTCACCACAGACTTGAAGCTGGCTTATTTTGCAAACTCGGGTCAACCCCTCGGGAGTGATGCAAATAAGCAGATAAACACTAATACAAAAAGACTGACCAGTGAATAATGTAGTGGCTGGTAGAAGCTTGATTGAGGTAGCTGGCTTGGCTAGGTCGGCCTACTGGCGACACGAAATGGCCGTCTTGCTGGTCGAAAGAAATCTCCGTACATCGGCGTAATTATCAATTTTACGCCAACACCGCTGCCACCAAATTGTCGTGTGGGGTTTGATAGGAGATTGATGGATAAGGTAAACTCACTTGTTGGATGGTAACGCTATATTGTCAGACTGTGGTAATAGGAGATGGAGCCCAGCCTTCCGTGTCCTGCCTTCTTCTATGCCTATGCGTCGACTGAGACTGGGGTAGCTCGTCTCACACTCAAGCTGTATCCAGTGACGTCATACAGTCACTCGGCCTAGGGATCTATATAAAGCACATGGATGATACTATAATGCTCAGTTAATCTATACAACACATGTAAGGGGATTCAGCAACTATGCTGACATGTCCTGCTACATCCAGTCTTCACATCCTGCTACATCCAGTCTTCACGTACTGCTACATCCAGTCTTCACATCCTGCTACATCCAGTCTTCACGTACTGCTACATCCAGTCTTCACGTCCTGCTACATCCAGTCTTCACGTACTGCTACATCCAGTCTTCACGTCCTGCTACATCCAGTCTTCACGTACTGCTACATCCAGTCTTCACGTCCTGCTACATCCAGTCTTCACATCCAGTCTTCACGTACTGCTACATCCAGTCTTCACGTACTGCTACATCCAGTCTTCACGTACTGCTACATCCAGTCTTCATGTCCTGCTACATCCAGTCTTCACATCCAGTCTTCATGTACTGCTACATCCAGTCTTCACGTACTGGTACATCCAGTCTTCACGTCCTGCTACATCTAGTCTTCATGTACTGCTACATCCAGTCTTCACATCTAGTCTTCACGTACTGCTACATCCAGTCTTCACGTCCTGCTACATCCAGTCTTCACGTCCTGCTACATCCAGTCTTCACGTACTGCTACATGCAGTCTTCACGTCCTGCTACATCCAGTCTTCACGTACTGCTACATCCAGTCTTCACGTCCTGCTACATCCAGTCTTCACATCCAGTCTTCACGTACTGCTACATCCAGTCTTCACGTCCTGCTACATCCAGTCTTCACGTACTGCTACATCCAGTCTTCACGTCCTGCTACATCCAGTCTTCACATAAAATCTTCACGTACTGCTACATTCAGTCTTCACGTACTGCTACATCCAGTCTTCTCGTACTGCTACATCCAGTCTTCATATCCTGCTACATCCAGTCTTCACATCCAGTCTTCATGTACTGTTACATCCAGTCTTCACGTACTGCTACATCCAGTCTTCACGTCCTGCTACATCTAGTCTTCATGTACTGCTATATCCAGTCTTCACATCTAGTCTTCACGTACTGCTACATCCAGTCTTCACGTCCTGCTACATCCAGTCTTCACGTCCTGCTACATCCAGTCTTCACGTACTGCTACATCCAGTCTTCACGTCCTGCTACATCCAGTCTTCACGTACTGCTACATCTAGTCTTCACGTCCTGCTACATCCAGTCTTCACGTCCTGCTACATCCAGTCTTCACGTACTGCTACATCCAGTCTTCACGTCCTGCTACATCCAGTCTTCACGTACTGCTACATCCAGTCTTCACGTACTGCTACATCCAGTCTTCACGTTCTGCTACATCCAGTCTTCACATCCAGTCTTCACGTACTGCTACATCCAGTCTTCACGTCCTGCTACATCCAGTCTTCACGTACTGCTACATCCAGTCTTCACGTCCTGCTACATCCAGTCTTCACATCCAGTCTTCACGTACTGCTACATCCAGTCTTCACGTACTGCTACATCCAGTCTTCAGTACTGCTACATCCAGTCATATCCTGCTACATCCAGTCTTCACATCCAGTCTTCATGTACTGCTACATCCAGTCTTCACGTACTGCTACATCCAGTCTTCACGTCCTGCTACATCCAGTCTTCACTGCTACATCCAGTCTTCACATCAGTCTTCACGTACTGCTACATCCAGTCTTCACGTCCTGCTACATCCAGTCTTCACGTCCTGCTACATCTTCAGTCTTCATCCAGTACTGCTACATCCAGTCTTACATCTAGTCTTCACGTCCTGCTACATCCAGTCTTCACGTCCTGCTACATCCAGTCTTCACGTACTGCTACATCCAGTCTTCACGTACTGCTACATCCAGTCTTCACGTCCTGCTACATCCAGTCTTCACGTACTGCTACATCCAGTCTTCACGTCCTGCTACATCCAGTCTTCACATCCAGTCTTCACGTACTGCTACATCCAGTCTTCACGTCCTGCTACATCCAGTCTTCACGTACTGCTACATCCAGTCTTCACGTCCTGCTACATCCAGTCTTCACATCCAGTCTTCACGTACTGCTACATCCAGTCTTCACGTACTGCTACATCCAGTCTTCACGTACTGCTACATCCAGTCTTCATGTCCTGCTACATCCAGTCTTCACATCCAGTCTTCATGTACTGCTACATCCAGTCTTCACGTACTGCTACATCCAGTCTTCATGTCCTGCTACATCCAGTCTTCACGTACTGCTACATCCAGTCTTCATGTCCTGCTACATCCAGTCTTCACGTACTGCTACATCCAGTCTTCACGTCCTGCTACATCCAGTCTTCACTGCTATATCCGTACTGCTACATCCAGTCTTCACGTACTGCTACATCCAGTCTTCACGTACTGCTACATCCAGTCTTCACCTCCTGCTTCATCCAGTCTTCACGTACTGCTACATCCAGTCTTCACGTACTGCTACATCCAGTCTTCACGTACTGCTACATCCAGTCTTCACGTACTGCTACATCCAGTCTTCACGTACTGCTACATCCAGTCTTCACGTACTGCTACATCCAGTCTTCACGTCCTGCTACATCCAGTCTTCACGTACTGCTACATCCAGTCTTCACGTACTGCTACATCCAGTCTTCACGTACTGCTACATCCAGTCTTCACGTCCTTCTACATCCAGTCTTCACGTCCTGCTACATCCAGTCTTCACGTCCTGCTACATCCAGTCTTCACGTCCTGCTACATCCAGTCTTCTACATCCAGTCTTCACGTACTGCTACATCCAGTCTTCACGTACTGCTACATCCAGTCTTCACGTCCTGCTACATCCAGTCTTCACTGCTCCAGTCTTCACTGCTACATCCAGTCTTCACGTACTGCTACATCCAGTCTTCACGTACTGCTACATCCAGTCTTCACATCCAGTACATCCAGTCTTACATCCAGTCTTCATGTCCTGCTACATCCAGTCTTCACGTACTGCTACATCCAGTCTTCACGTCCTGCTACATCCAGTCTTCACGTCCTGCTACATCCAGTCTTCACGTCCTGCTACATCCAGTCTTCACGTACTGCTACATCCAGTCTTCACGTACTGCTACATCCAGTCTTCACGTACTGCTACATCCAGTCTTCACGTACTGCTACATCCAGTCTTCACGTCCTGCTACATCCAGTCTTCACGTACTGCTACATCCAGTCTTCACGTACTGCTACATCCAGTCTTCATGTCCTGCTACATCCAGTCTTCACGTACTGCTACATCCAGTCTTCACGTCCTGCTACATCCAGTCTTCACGTACTGCTACATCCAGTCTTCACGTCCTGCTACATCCAGTCTTCACGTACTGCTACATCCAGTCTTCACATCCCGTCTTCATGTACTGCTACATCCAGTCTTCACGTACTGCTACATCCAGTCTTCACGTCCTGCTACATCCAGTCTTCACGTACTGCTACATCCAGTCTTCATGTCCTGCTACATCCAGTCTTCACGTACTGCTACATCCAGTCTTCACGTCCTGCTACATCCAGTCTTCACGTCCTGCTCCAGTCTTCACGTCCTGCTACATCCAGTCTTCACGTACTGCTACATCCAGTCTTCACGTCCTGCTACATCCAGTCTTCACGTCCTGCTACATCCATCTTCACGTCTGCTACATCCAGTCTTCACGTCCTGCTACATCCAGTCTTCACGTACTGCTACATCCAGTCTTCACGTCCTGCTACATCCAGTCTTCACGTCTGCTACATCCAGTCTTCACGTACTGCTACATCCAGTCTTCACGTCCTGCTACATCCAGTCTACATCCAGTCTTCGTACTGCTACATACAGTCTTCACGTACTGCTACATCCAGTCTTCACGTCCTGCTACATCCAGTCTTCACGTACTGCTACATCCAGTCTTCACGTACTGCTACATCCAGTCTTCACGTCCTGCTACATCCAGTCTTCACGTACTGCTACATCCAGTCTTCACGTCCTGCTACATCCAGTCTTCACGTCCTGCTACATCCAGTCTTCACGTCCTGCTACATCTTCAGTCTTCACGTACTGCTACATCCAGTCTTCAAGTCCTGCTACATCCAGTCTTCACGTACTGCTACATCCAGTCTTCACGTCCTGCTACATCCAGTCTTCACGTCCTGCTACATCCAGTCTTCACGTACTGCTACATCCAGTCTTCACGTCCAGTCTTCACGTACTGCTACATCCAGTCTTCACGTCCTGCTACATCCAGTCTTCACGTACTGCTACATCCAGTCTTCACGTCCTGCTACATCCAGTCTTCACGTGCTACTGCTACATCCAGTCTTCACGTACTGCTACACATCTTCACGTCCTGCTACATCCAGTCTTCATGTCCTGCTACATCCAGTCTTCACGTCCTGCTACATCCAGTCTTCATGTCCTGCTACATCCAGTCTTCACGTACTGCTACATCCAGTCTTCATGTCCTGCTACATCCAGTCTTCACGTCCTGCTACATCCAGTCTTCACGTACTGCTACATCCAGTCTTCACGTCCTGCTACATCCAGTCTTCACGTCCTGCTACATCCAGTCTTCACGTACTGCTACATCCAGTCTTCACGTCCTGCTACATCCAGTCTTCACGTCCTGCTACATCCAGTCTTCACGTACTGCTACATCCAGTCTTACACGTCACGTTCTGCTACATCCAGTCTTCACGTACTGCTACATCCAGTCTTCACGTCCTGCTACATCCAGTCTTCACGTACTGCTACATCCAGTCTTCACGTCCTGCTACATCCAGTCTTCACGTCCTGCTACATCCAGTCTTCACGTCCTGCTACATCCAGTCTTCACGTACTGCTACATCCAGTCTTCACGTCCTGCTACATCCAGTCTTCACGTACTGCTACATCCAGTCTTCACGTCCTGCTACATCCAGTCTTCACATACTGCTACATCCAGTCTTCACGTCCTGCTACATCCAGTCTTCACGTACTGCTACATCCAGTCTTCACGTCCTGCTACATCCAGTCTTCACGTACTGCTACATCCAGTCTTCACGTCCTGCTACATCCAGTCTTCACGTACTGCTACATCCAGTCTTCACGTACTGCTACATCCAGCCTTCACGTCCTGCTACATCCAGTCTTCACATACTGCTACATCCAGTCTTCACGTTCTGCTACATCCAGTCTTCACGTACTGCTACATCCAGTCTTCACGTACTGCTACATCCAGTCTTCACGTACTGCTACATCCAGTCTTCACGTCCTGCTACATCCAGTCTTCACGTACTGCTACATCCAGTCTTCACGTCCTGCTACATCCAGTCTTCACGTCCTGCTACATCCAGTCTTCACGTACTGCTACATCCAGTCTTCACGTCCTGCTACATCCAGTCTTCACGTACTGCTACATCCAGTCTTCACGTCCTGCTACATCCAGTCTTCACGTACTGCTACATCCAGTCTTCACGTACTGCTACATCCAGTCTTCACGTACTGCTACATCCAGTCTTCACGTCCTGCTACATCCAGTCTTCACATCCCGTCTTCATGTACTGCTACATCCAGTCTTCACGTACTGCTACATCCAGTCTTCACGTCCTGCTACATCCAGTCTTCACGTACTGCTACATCCAGTCTTCACGTACTGCTACATCCAGTCTTCACGTCCTGCTACATCCAGTCTTCATGTCCTGTTACATCCAGTCTTCGCGTCCTGCTACATCCAGTCTTCACGTCCTGCTACATCCAGTCTTCAGTCTGCTCACGTCCTGCTACATCCAGTCTTCACGTCCTGCTACATCCAGTCTTCACGTCCTGCTACATCCAGTCTTCACGTCCTGCTACATCCAGTCTTCACGTCCTGCTACATCCAGTCTTCACGTACTGCTACATCCAGTCTTCACGTCCTGCTACATCCAGTCTTCACGTACTGCTACATCCAGTCTTCACGTACTGCTACATCCAGTCTTCACGTCCTGCTACATCCAGTCTTCACGTACTGCTACATCCAGTCTTCACGTCCTGCTACATCCAGTCTTCACGTCCTGCTACATCCAGTCTTCACGTACTGCTACATCCAGTCTTCACGTACTGCTACATCCAGTCTTCACGTACTGCTACATCCAGTCTTCACGTCCTGCTACATCCAGTCTTCAGTCTTACATCCAGTCTTCACGTACTGCTACATCCAGTCTTCATGTCCAGTCTTCACGTCCTGCTACATCTAGTCACGTCCGGCTACATCCAGTCTTCACGTCCTGCTACATCCAGTCTTCACGTCCTGCTACATCCAGTCTTCACGTCCTGCTACATCCAGTCTTCACGTCCTGCTACATCCAGTCTTCACGTCCTGCTACATCCAGTCTTCACGTCCTGCTACATCCAGTCTTCACGTCCTGCTACATCCAGTCTTCACGTCCTGCTACATCCAGTCTTCACGTACTGCTACATCCAGTCTTCACGTACTGCTACATCCAGTCTTCACGTACTGCTACATCCAGTCTTCACGTCCTGCTACATCCAGTCTTCACGTACTGCTACATCCAGTCTTCATGTCCTGCTACATCCAGTCTGCTACATCACGTACTGCTACATCCAGTCTTCACGTCCTGCTACATCCAGTCTTCACGTCCTGCTACATCCAGTCTTCACGTCCTGCTACATCCAGTCTTCACGTCCTGCTACATCCAGTCTTCACGTCCTGCTACATCCAGTCTTCACGTCCTGCTACATCCAGTCTTCACGTACTGCTACATCCAGTCTTCACGTACTGCTACATCCAGTCTTCACGTCCTGCTACATCCAGTCTTCACGTCCTGCTACATCCAGTCTTCACGTCCTGCTACATCCAGTCTTCACGTACTGCTACATCCAGTCTTCACGTCCTGCTACATCCAGTCTTCACGTCCTGCTACATCCAGTCTTCACGTCCTGCTACATCCAGTCTTCACGTCCTGCTACATCCAGTCTTCACGTCCTGCTACATCCAGTCTTCACGTCCTGCTACATCTAGTCTTCACGTCCTGCTACATCCAGTCTTCACGTCCAGGATCAGATAAGCTTGAAGATCTTCACAACCTAAATTTAATTGTAATACATAAAAAATTATTGTGTATGTCTATTAAAGTTCACAAGAAAACTGTACGATTAAATAAATTACTTAAAAAATATGATGAAGCTATGTATCAAAGATTCTGATGCACAGAGACTGATACACAGATTCTGATGTACAGAGAGACCTGTATCAGATTTTGATACAGGTCTGTGATGCCAGGTTACTGCCAGTTACTTGTAATCACAGGCAGTGATAATATCAGTCGTCACGAGTACTAACACTGTCGCAGTAATAATGTAGGTCACAGTTATCAGTCGTCACGAGTACTAACACTGTCGCAATAATAATGTAGGTCACAGTTATCAGTCTTCACGAGTACTAACACTGCCGCAATAATAATGTAGGTCACAGTTATCAGTCGTCACGAGTACTAACACTGTCGCAGTAATAATGTAGGTCACAGTTATCAGTCGTCACGAGTACTAACACTGTCGCAATAATAATGTAGGTCACAGTTATCAGTCGTCACGAGTACTAACACTGTCGCAGTAATAATGTAGGTCACAGTTATCAGTCGTCACGAGTACTAACACTGCCGCAGTAATAATGTAGGTCACAGTTATCAGTCGTCACGAGTACTAACACTCGCAATAATAATGTAGGTCACAGTTATCAGTCGTCACGAGTACTAACACTGTCGCAGTAATAATGTAGGTCACAGTTATCAGTCGTCACGAGTACTAACACTGTCGCAGTAATAATGTAGGTCACAGTTATCAGTCGTCACGAGTACTAACACTGCCGCAGTAATAATGTTGGTCACAGTTATCAGTCGTCACGAGTACTAACACTCGCAGTAATAATGTAGGTCACAGTTATCAGTCGTCACGAGTACTAACACTGTCGCAGTAATAATGTAGGTCACAGTTATCAGTCGTCACGAGTACTAACACTGTCGCAATAATAATGTAGGTCACAGTTATCAGTCGTCACGAGTACTAACACTGTCGCAATAATAATGTAGGTCACAGTTATCAGTCGTCACGAGTACTAACACTGTCGCAATAATAATGTAGGTCACAGTTATCAGTCGTCACGAGTACTAACACTCGCAGTAATAATGTAGGTCACAGTTATCAGTCGTCACGAGTACTAACACTGTCGCAGTAATAATGTAGGTCACAGTTATCAGTCGTCACGAGTACTAACACTGTCGCAATAATAATGTAGGTCACAGTTATCAGTCGTCACGAGTACTAACACTGTCGCAATAATAATGTAGGTCACAGTTATCAGTCGTCACGAGTACTAACACTGTCGCAATAATAATGTAGGTCACAGTTATCAGTCGTCACGAGTACTAACACTGTCGCAGTAATAATGTAGGTCACAGTTATCAGTCGTCACGAGTACTAACACTGTCGCAGTAATAATGTTGGTCACAGTTATCAGTCGTCACGAGTACTAACACTGTCGCAGTAATAATGTAGGTCACAGTTATCAGTCGTCACGAGTACTAACACTGTCGCAGTAATAATGTAGGTCACAGTTATCAGTCGTCACGAGTACTAACACTGCCGCAGTAATAATGTTGGTCACAGTTATCAGTCGTCACGAGTACTAACACTCGCAGTAATAATGTAGGTCACAGTTATCAGTCGTCACGAGTACTAACACTGTCGCAGTAATAATGTAGGTCACAGTTATCAGTCGTCACGAGTACTAACACTGTCGCAATAATAATGTAGGTCACAGTTATCAGTCGTCACGAGTACTAACACTGTCGCAATAATAATGTAGGTCATAGTTATCAGTCGTCACGAGTACTAACACTGTCGCAATAATAATGTAGGTCGCAGTTATCAGTCGTCACGAGTACTAACACTGTCGCAATAATAATGTAGGTCACAGTTATCAGTCGTCACGAGTACTAACACTGTCGCAGTAATAATGTAGGTCACAGTTATCAGTCGTCACGAGTACTAACACTGTCGCAATAATAATGTAGGTCACAGTTATCAGTCGTCACGAGTACTAACACTGTCGCAATAATAATGTAGGTCACAGTTATCAGTCGTCACGAGTACTAACACTGTCGCAATAATAATGTAGGTCACAGTTATCAGTCGTCACGAGTACTAACACTGTCGCAGTAATAATGTTGGTCACAGTTATCAGTCGTCACGAGTACTAACACTGTCGCAGTAATAATGTAGGTCACAGTTATCAGTCTTCACGAGTACTAACACTGCCGCAATAATAATGTAGGTCACAGTTATCAGTCGTCACGAGTACTAACACTGTCGCAGTAATAATGTAGGTCACAGTTATCAGTCGTCACGAGTACTAACACTGTCGCAATAATAATGTAGGTCACAGTTATCAGTCGTCACGAGTACTAACACTGTCGCAATAATAATGTATGTCACAGTTATCAGTCGTCACGAGTACTAACACTGTCGCAGTAATAATGTAGGTCACAGTTATCAGTCGTCACGAGTACTAACACTCGCAATAATAATGTAGGTCACAGTTATCAGTCGTCACGAGTACTAACACTCGCAATAATAATGTAGGTCACAGTTATCAGTCGTCACGAGTACTAACACTGTCGCAATAATAATGTAGGTCGCAGTTATCAGTCGTCACGAGTACTAACACTGTCGCAATAATAATGTAGGTCACAGTTATCAGTCGTCACGAGTACTAACACTGTCGCAGTAATAATGTAGGTCACAGTTATCAGTCGTCACGAGTACTAACACTGTCGCAATAATAATGTAGGTCACAGTTATCAGTCGTCACGAGTACTAACACTGTCGCAGTAATAATGTAGGTCACAGTTATCAGTCGTCACGAGTACTAACACTGTCGCAGTAATAATGTTGGTCACAGTTATCAGTCGTCACGAGTACTAACACTGTCGCAGTAATAATGTAGGTCACAGTTATCAGTCGTCACGAGTACTAACACTGTCGCAATAATAATAAAGGTCACAGTTATCAGTCGTCACGAGTACTAACATGGCTTACAATAAACACTGTAATTATGGACGGTGATTCCTTCCATGGATACTTGAACCCTTCTAGAGAAGTGCCTTGATGCCGGTGAAGGGCTCTTGATCCAGAGATCCTTCATAGGGTGCCTTGATGCTGGTAAAAGTGCCAATATGATGCATGACCGAGTGACGTATTACTGGCACCATCAGAGTAACATATTACTGGCACCATCAGAGTGACGTATTACTGGCACCATCAGAGTGACATATTACTGGCACCATCAGAGAGTGACGTATTACTGGCACCATCAGAGAGTGACGTATTACTGGCACCATCAGAGAGTGACGTATTACTGGCACCATCAGAGTGACGTATTATTGGCACCATCAGAGAGTGACGTATTACTGGCACCATCAGAGAGTGACGTATTACTGGCACCATCAGAGTGAAGTATTATTGGCACCATCAGAGTGACGTATTACTGGCACCATCAGAGAGTGACGTATTACTGGCACCATCAGAGAGTGACGTATTACTGGAACCATCAGAGAGTGACGTATTACTGGCACCATCAGAGAGTGACGTATTACTGGTACCATCAGAGAGTGATGTATTACTGGCACCATCAGAGGGTGACGTATTACTGGCACCATCAGAGAGTGACGTATTACTGGCACCATCAGAGAGTGAGGTATTACTGGCACCATCAGAGTGACGTATTATTGGCACCATCAGAGAGTGACGTATTACTGGCACCATCAGAGAGTGACGTATTACTGGCACGATCAGAGTGAAGTATTATTGGCACCATCAAAGTGACGTATTACTGGCACCATCAGAGAGTGACGTATTACTGGCACCATCAGAGAGTGACGTATTACTGGCACCATCAGAGAGTGACGTATTACTGGTACCATCAGAGAGTGACGTATTACTGGCACCACCAGAGTGACGTATTACTGGCACCATCAGAGAGTGACGTATTACTGGTACCATCAGAGAGTAACGTATTACTGGCACCATCAGAGAGTGAAATATTACTGGCACCATCAGAGAGTGACGTATTACTGGTTCCATCAGAGAGTGACGTATTACTGGCACCATCAGAGAGTGACGTATTACTGGCACCATCAGAGAGTGACGTATTACTGGTACCATCAGAGAGTGACGTATTACTGGCACCACCAGAGAGTGACGTATTACTGGCACCATCAGAGAGTAACGTATTACTGGTACCATCAGAGAGTGACGTATTACTGGTACCATCAGAGAGTGACGTATTACTGGTACCATCAGAGAGTGACGTATTACTGGTACCATCAGAGAGTGACGTATTACTGGTACCATCAGAGAGTGACGTATTACTGGTACCATCAGAGAGTGACGTATTACTGGCACCATCAGAGAGTGACGTATTACTGGCACCATCAGAGAGTGACGTATTACTGGTACCATCAGAGAGTGACGTATTACTGGCACCATCAGAGAGTGACGTATTGCTGGTACCATCAGAGAGTGACGTATTACTGGCACTATCAGAGTGACGTATTACTGGCACCATCAGTGACGTATTACTGCACCATCAGAGAGTGACGTATTACTGTCACCATCAGAGAGTGACGTATTATTGGCACCATCAAAGAGTGACGTATTACTGGTACCATCAGAGTGACGTATTACTGTCACCATCAGAGTGACGTATTATTGACACCATCAGAGAGTGACGTATTACTGGTACCATCAGAGAGTGACGTATTACTGGCACCATCAGAGTGAAGTATTACTGGCACCATCAGAGAGTGACGTATTAATGGCACCATCAGAGTGAAGTATTACTGGCACCATCAGAGTGAAGTATTACTGGCACCATCAGAGAGTAACGTATTACTGGCACCTTCAGAGAGTGACGTATTACTGGCACCATCAGAGAGTGACGTATTACTGGCACCATCAGAGTGAAGTATTACTGGCATCATCAGAGAGTGACGTATTACTGGCACCATCAGAGAGTGACGTATTACTGGCACCATCAGAGAGTGACGTATTACTGGCACCATCAGGGAGTGACGTATTACTGGCACCATCAGAGAGTGACGTATTACTGGTACCATCAGAGAGTGACGTATTACTGGTACCATCAGAGAGTGACGTATTACTGGCACCATCAGAGTGAAGTATTACTGGCACCATCAGAGAGTGACGTATTAATGGCACCATCAGAGTGAAGTATTACTGGCACCATCAGAGTGAAGTATTACTGGCACCATCAGAGAGTAACGTATTACTGGCACCTTCAGAGAGTGACGTATTACTGGCACCATCAGAGAGTGACGTATTACTGGCACCATCAGAGTGAAGTATTACTGGCATCATCAGAGAGTGACGTATTACTGGCACCATCAGAGAGTGACGTATTACTGGCACCATCAGAGAGTGACGTATTACTGGCACCATCAGGGAGTGACGTATTACTGGCACCATCAGAGAGTGACGTATTACTGGTACCATCAGAGAGTGACGTATTACTGGCACCATCAGAGAGTGACGTATTACTGGCACCATCAGAGAGTGACGTATTACTGGCACCATCAGAGAGTGAGGTATTACTGGCATCATCAGAGTGATGTATTATTGGCACCATCAGAGAGTGACGTATTACTGGCACCATCAGAGAGTGACGTATTACTGGCACGATCAGAGTGAAGTATTATTGGCACCATCAAAGTGACGTATTACTGGCACCATCAGAGAGTGACGTATTACTGGCACCATCAGAGAGTGACGTATTACTGGCACCATCAGAGAGTGACGTATTACTGGTACTATCAGAGAGTGACGTATTACTGGCACCATCAGAGAGTGACGTATTACTGGTACCATCAGAGAGTGACGTATTACTGGCACCATCAGAGAGTGACGTATTACTGGCACCATCAGAGAGTGACGTATTACTGGCACCATCAGACAGTGACGTATTACTGGCACCATCAGAGAGTGACGTATTACTGGCACCATCAGAGTGAAGTATTACTGGCACCATCAGAGAGTGACGTATTACTGGCACCATCAGAGTGAAGTATTACTGGCACCATCAGAGTGACGTATTACTGGCATCATCAGAGAGTGCCGTATTACTGGCACCATCGGAGAGTGACGTATTACTGGCACCATCAGAGAGTGACGTATTACTGGCACCATCAGAGAGTGACGTATTACTGGCACCATCAGAGTGGCGTATTACTGGCACTATCAGAGTGAAGTATTACTGGCACCATCAGAGAGTGACGTATTACTGGCACCATCAGAGTGAAGTATTACTGGCACCATCAGAGAGTGACGTATTACTGGCACCATCAGAGTGACATATTGCTGGCACCATCAGAGTGACGTATTACTGGCACCATCAGAGTGGCGTATTACTGGCACCATCAAAGAATAAAGTATTTCTGGCACCATCATAGAGTGACGTATTACTGGCACCATCAGAGAGTGACGTATTACTGGTACCATCAGAGAGTGACGTATTACTGGCACCATCAGAGTGAAGTATTACTGGCACCATCAGAGAGTGACGTATTACTGGCACCATCAGAGTGAAGTATTACTGCACCATCAGAGTGAAGTATTACTGGCACCATCAGAGTGACGTATTACTGGCACCATCAGAGAGTGACGTATTACTGGCACCATCAGAGTGACATATTACTGGCACCTTCAGAGTGACGTATTACTGGCACCATCAAAGTGGCGTATTACTGACACCATCAAAGAATAAAGTATTTCTGGCACCATCAGAGAGTGACGTATTACTGGTACCATCAGAGTGACGTATTACTGGCACCATCAGAGTGGCGTATTACTGGCATCAACAGAGAGTGACGTATTGCTGGCACCATCAGAGAGTGACGTATTACTGGCACCATCAGAGTGACGTATTACTGGCACCATCAGAGAGTGACGTATTACTGGCACCATCAGAGAGTGGCGTATTACTGGCACCATCACAGAGTGACGTATTACTGGCACCATCAGAGAGTGACGTATTACTGGCACCATCAGAGTGACGTATTACTGGCACCATCAGAGAGTGACGTATTACTGGCACCATCAGAGAGTGACGTATTACTGGCATCATCAGAGTGACGTATTACTGGCACCATCAGAGAGTGACGTATTACTGGCACCATCAGAGAGTGACGTATTTCTGGAACCATCAGAGAGTGACGTATTACTGGCACCATCAGAGTGACGTATTACTGGCACCATCAGAGAGTGATGTATTACTGGCACCATCAGAGTGAAGTATTACTGGTACCATCAGAGTGACGTATTACTGCCACCATCAGAGAGTGACGTATTACTGGCACCATCAGAGAGTGACGTATTACTGGCACCATCAGAGAGTGACGTATTACTGGCACCAACAGAGAGTGACGTATTACTGGCACCATCAGAGAGTGACGTATTACTGGCACCATCAGAGAGTGACGTATTACTGGCACCATCAGAGAGTGACGTATTACTGGCACCATCAGAGAGTGACGTATTACTGGCACCATCAGAGAGTGACGTATTACTGGCACCATCAGAGAGTGACGTATTACTGGCACCATCAGAGAGTGGCGTATTACTGGCACCATCAGAGTGGCGTATTACTGGCACCATCAGAGAGTGACGTATTACTGGCACCATCAGAGAGTGACGTATTACTGGCACCATCAGAGAGTGACGTATTACTGGCACGATCAGAGTGAAGTATTATTGGCACCATCAAAGTGACGTATTACTGGCACCATCAGAGAGTGACGTATTACTGGCACCATCAGAGAGTGACGTATTACTGGCACCATCAGAGAGTGACGTATTACTGGTACCATCAGAGAGTGACGTATTACTGGCACCATCAGAGAGTGACGTATTACTGGTACCATCAGAGAGTGACGTATTACTGGCACCATCAGAGAGTGACGTATTACTGGCACCATCAGAGAGTGACGTACTACTGGCACCATCAGACAGTGACGTATTACTGGCACCATCAGAGAGTGACGTATTACTGGCACCATCAGAGTGAAGTATTACTGGCACCATCAGAGAGTGACGTATTACTGGCACCATCAGAGTGAAGTATTACTGGCACCATCAGAGTGACGTATTACTGGCATCATCAGAGAGTGCCGTATTACTGGCACCATCGGAGAGTGACGTATTACTGGCACCATCAGAGAGTGACGTATTACTGGCACCATCAGAGAGTGACGTATTACTGGCACCATCAGAGTGGCGTATTACTGGCACTATCAGAGTGAAGTATTACTGGCACCATCAGAGAGTGACGTATTATTGGCACCATCAGAGTGAAGTATTACTGGCACCATCAGAGTGGCGTATTACTGGCACCATCAGAGAGTGACGTATTACTGGCACCATCAGAGTGACGTATTACTGGCACCATCAGAGTGGCGTATTACTGGCACCATCAAAGAATAAAGTATTTCTGGCACCATCATAGAGTGACGTATTACTGGCTCCATCAGAGAGTGACGTATTACTGGTACCATCAGAGAGTGACGTATTACTGGCACCATCAGAGTGAAGTATTACTGGCACCATCAGAGAGTGACGTATTACTGGCACCATCAGAGTGAAGTATTACTGGCACCATCAGAGTGAAGTATTACTGGCACCATCAGAGTGACGTATTACTGGCACCATCAGAGTGACGTATTACTGGCACCATCAGAGTGACATATTACTGGCACCATCAGAGTCACGTATTACTGGCACCATCAAAGTGGCGTATTACTGACACCATCAAAGAATAAAGTATTTCTGGCACCATCAGAGAGTGACGTATTACTGGTACCATCAGAGTGACGTATTACTGGCACCATCAGAGTGGCGTATTACTGGCACCAACAGAGAGTGACGTATTACTGGCACCATCAGAGAGTGACGTATTACTGGCACCATCAGAGTGACGTATTACTGGCACCATCAGAGAGTGGCGTATTACTGGCACCATCAGAGAGTGACGTATTACTGGCACCATCAGAGAGTGACGTATTACTGGCACCATCAGAGTGACGTATTACTGGCACCATCAGAGAGTGACGTATTACTGGCACCATCAGAGAGTGACGTATTACTGGCATCATCAGAGTGACGTATTACTGGCACCATCAGAGAGTGACGTATTACTGGCACCATCAGAGAGTGACGTATTTCTGGAACCATCAGAGAGTGACGTATTACTGGCACCATCAGAGTGACGTATTACTGGCACCATCAGAGAGTGATGTATTACTGGCACCATCAGAGTGAAGTATTACTGGTACCATCAGAGTGACGTATTACTGCCACCATCAGAGAGTGACGTATTACTGGCACCATCAGAGAGTGACGTATTACTGGCACCATCAGAGAGTGACGTATTACTGGCACCATCAGAGAGTGACGTATTACTGGCACCATCAGAGAGTGACGTATTACTGGCACCATCAGAGAGTGACGTATTACTGGCACCATCAGAGAGTGACGTATTACTGGCACCATCAGAGTGGCGTATTACTGGCACCATCAGAGAGTGACGTATTACTGGCACCATCAGAGTGGCGTATTACTGGCACCATCAGAGAGTGACGTATTACTGGCACCATCAGAGAGTGACGTATTACTGGCACCATCAGAGAGTGACGTATTACTGGCACCATCAGAGAGTGACGTATTACTGGCACCATCAGAGAGTGACGTATTACTGGCACCATCAGAGAGTGACGTATTACTGGCACCATCAGAGAGTGACGTATTACTGGCACCATCAGAGAGTGACGTATTACTGGCACCATCAGAGAGTGATGTATTACTGGCACCATCAGAGAGTGGCGTATTACTGGCACCATCAGAGTGGCGTATTACTGGCACCATCAGAGAGTGACGTATTACTGGCACCATCAGAGAGTGACGTATTACTGGCACCATCAGAGAGTGACGTATTACTGGCACCATCAGAGAGTGACGTATTACTGGCACCATCAGAGAGTGACGTATTACTGGCACCATCAGAGAGTGACGTATTACTGGCACCATCAGAGAGTGACGTATTACTGGCACCATCAGAGAGTGACGTATTACTGGCACCATCAGAGAGTGACGTGTTACTGGCACCATCAGAGAGTGACGTATTACTGACACCATCAGAGAGTGACGTATTACTGGCACCATCAGAGAGTGACGTATTACTGGCACCATCAGAGTGACGTATTACTGGCACCATCAGAGAGTGACGTATTACTGGCACCATCAGAGAGTGACGTATTACTGACACCATCAGAGAGTGACGTATTACTGGCACCATCAGAGAGTGACGTATTACTGACACCATCAGAGAGTGACGTATTACTGGCACCATCAGAGAGTGACGTATTACTGGCACCATCAGAGAGTGACGTATTACTGGCACCATCAGAGAGTGACGTATTACTGGCACCATCAGAGAGTGACGTATTACTGGCACCATCAGAGAGTGACGTATTACTGGCACAAATAAAAACTTTATTTCCTTGCACAGGTGACAATGTAAGGTTTACATGTTACATAAATTATCCAGCACAAAGTCACTATCATACCCGAGCATTTCTGCCACACTAATATTGTCACACTACTTAAAACTAGACAAAGGTTATGGAATGGTAAATTTTAATTTTTCATTATTTTACATTAATACAACTGAGAGAGAGCCAAAAAAAAAAACCTTATAATTGTTAAGGTTTATAGTAGAGATTGAAGAAACTAATAAAAGTATAACAATTAGTATAAATTATAATATTGCAACAATACAGTTTTAAGTGTGTTTAAATATTTTAGAGTGATTTAGTGGTCTTCAGTTAACAGAGATTACTTGAGTAGTTTCAAACTGATTGAATGATTGAATGAATGTTGGTGTAGTTAAGTTTGGGAGATGAGATGTTTTTTAATTATAGTCCTAAATTTATTTGAAGACAGGGGACCTTTTGCTGGTTCAGGCAATGAATTCCAGATCTTGAGGCTATTTATGTGCATTGCATTTTTGCAAAGAGTGAGACAGACTCGAGGGATGTCGGAGAGTTGTGCTCTTGTGTTGTGCTCTTGTGTTGCAGCTATCAAGGAGAAGTTGGACAGGAGGGTTTATATTGGAGTTCAGTGTGCTGTTCATATAGTAGGCACAATAATATGAGTGTAATTTTTGTATATTAAGTAGGTTTAAACTCTTGAAGAGCAGAGGGGTGTGTTGCCTGGCGCAAGAACTGGTGATCATCAGCACAGCAGATTTTGGTTGAGTTATTAATGGTTTAAGATGATTGGTCGTGGTATATCCCCAGGCACAAATACCATAGGTGAGGTAAGGGTAGATTAGAGAATGGTATAGTGTAAGTAGTCCCGTTTGGGGTACATAGTACCGTATGACTCAAGAAATCGTAATAACACGATTGCAAACAAACCATACCCCCGGCCGGGATTGAACCCGCGGTCATAGAGTCTCAAAACTCCAGCCCGTCGCTGGAGTTTTGAGACTATGACCACGGGTTCAATCCCGGCCGGGGGTATGGTTTGTTTGCAATCGTGTCATTACGATTTCTTGAGTCATGTTGACGGCAGTGAAGGGACTTGAGCTAGAGTTCGTCACGGCCACGCTAGCTGGAGATTCGTCTGTAAAAACTTGCATTTGTGGTCACAGAGGTGCCTGTGCTAACCTTCCTATGGTGTAGAAATATACCTAGTTGGATGAATCTTATTGTGGCTAACTGGTCTAGTGGCTAACGCGACGGGCTGGAGTTTTGAGACTCTATGACCGCGGGTTCAATCCCGGCCGGGGGTATGGTTCATAGTACCGTATCTTGGAAAGGATGCCTACTGTTTTCGACACCTTGGCTATTTGTTTGATGTGGGTCTGAAATTTAAGGTTGCAGTCAATGTCTTGCCCTAAACATTTGCCCTTAGTGTGGTTGTAATGGGGGAATCATTAATCAATGTGTTAAACTGGATATTTAAAGTTCTGGTTCTAAACAGCATGAAGTAGGTTTTGCCTATATTGAGAGTGAGTTTGTTGGTCGTTATCCACTTAGATATTTTTAGTAGCTCATTAACTGTGTCACTAAGTATAGTCGGTTTAGAGTGGGAGAAGACATAGGTAGTGTCATCTACGAATAGAACTGGTTTGAGACGAGATGCGTTGGAGAGGTCGTTGAGGTAAATGAGAAAGAGCAGAGGGCCTAGGACACTGCCCTGTGGTACTCTACCGACTGCAGGCTGAGTAGTTCAGATTATACCATTTATGGAGACATACTGTGGTCCACTGCATCAAATGCTTTCCACAGGTCTATGAAGAACCATGGAGGATATTTTTTTTTTTTTCTAGTGCTGCATATAGCAATTCGAGCATTTGTATAGTTGCATCATTCGTACTTTTCTTCGGCCTAAACCCAGACTTCAAGGGTTAGGTATGTTGTGAATTATTAGGTAGGAGTAAATTCGCTTATGTTTTATTTTTTCGAAGATTTTAGATAGTAAGGGCAAGTTTAATATAGGTCTGTAGGTGTTCAGTTCAGTTAGATCACCTTTCAGGATTGGTGTAACCCTTGCTATCTCGAGAATTGATGGGAAGGTTGAAGATTCCAATGATTTATTAAACAGAGTTCCAATAATGGGTGACAGCACATGAGCTGTTTTTTTTTTTTTTGTACATGTGTGGTAGCAAGTTACTTTGGTCTCTTCCCTTGTGTTTTAGTGATCTGATGATGAGTGAGACTTTAGTAGGATTAGTAGGAGCCAGATATAGAGTATTATGGTAGTTTCCAGTAAGGCAGTCTTTCACCTGGGTATTTGAGGCTGGGATTTTGCTTGCTAGTTTTGATCCAATAGTAGAGAAGAAGACAAGGTTGTTGGCAGTGTCTGCAAGCTGGATGTGTGGTTTATCTGCTTTAATTAAGTTTATATCTCCGTTTCTGGATAGTTTTCTGGAGACCAGGATTTCAGAGAGAGTTTTCCAGGTCTTTTTCATATCCCCCTTTTATTTCGTTAAATCTGCTTGCATAATAGTTTAGACTTACGAATTAGATTAATAAGTATTGACGTCTATTGTTTTGTCTGTTTTTTTATTATCAAACCCAGTTTGAATTGTTTTTCATTTTTTTTTTATCATGGATTTGAGGATACTGTTTGTGAGCTGTTTAGTCTCCTAGCTGTGATCATCTTGGTTATAGAGGTTTCGGGTTTTATGAAGAAAAAAATTGACACGTTCATCAATGTTGTGATTGTCGGCTAACTCTCTTTGCCATTCAGTGTCACTTCATGCTGAAATAAAGTTACTGACTGATGTCTTGTCATGAAGTCGAAATGAGATCTTACTGGTGTCTTGAAGCTGTTTACATAAGTTGGTTATGAGGAAGGTGATGTAGTGGTCTGTGGTGTTATCTGTGATTATCCTTGCTTTTAGTGGGGATAGAGTATTTGTCCAGATATAGTCAAGTAATGAGGCACCCGTCTCTGAGATTCTTGTTGTCTTAGTTATAGATGGTAGTAGCAGCAGTTGTTCATAGTGTGTATGAAGTCAGCTACTTGAGAGTCAACTGCAGTCAGCAGATATCAAGTGGTGTTCATTCATCTCTGAGTCAGTTATATTTTTTTTTAGGTTATAGCTGAATGCGTAAGAATTTGTGTGAGGTAACCTGTAGACTGCTCCAAAATGTCGCACCCACATGACAACAGAAGAGTGCAACTTCCCTTCTTGTAACTTACTTCACCCAGAAATGTGTCACTCATCAGTCCATGAAAGAAAATGCTACAATGTATACTGCCAGGCACAACATCTAAAGGAGACTAGAAGACACAGACCAGCCAGACTATGGGAAACGAAAGAGAGGAGCCACAACCTCTCCAGGGACAGGGGTTTTTTAGGGCCGGGAGAAAAAAAAAAAAAGACTGGCAAGAAATGACAATCCTACACCACCTGAAAACACTTCTAGAGCAGAGGCATGGACATTGGCCTTTACTCCAGAACAACAGATATTAGAGCCAGCAAATACAACCCCCCTAAATTCCACCAATACAACCACATTTGTCTTTGCAAACATACAGGGTCTAAAGCCATCTAAAAAAAACAAAATTCCTTACATCAAGGGACTGCACATGGAGTCAAATGCAATGTTTGCAGCATTCACAGAGACCCACATAAAGGATCATTATGACAACGACATATGGATCCCAGGTTATAACCTATTCCGATGCCACAGACTAAACAGGCAACAAGGAGGGGTTGGCCTGTATGCCTGTATGTACTAAACACCTCAAATGATGCAGTTGAAGTTTTGGCGGTAAAGATTGAAAACCAAAACCTTGTCATTGTGGTAGTATACAAGCCTCCAGATGCAACTTCCCAACAATTCCAGACAACTTGAGAAAATTGACCACTATCTGGAAAATCTCTCAATTCCTGCCCCAAACATCTTACTACTAGGAGATTTCAACTTGAGACACCTAAAATGGAAGAGTATAGCAAACAATGTTTTAGCAGAGATCACCCCGGGAGGCAGCTCAGCTGAAAATTCACACACAAACGAACTATTAAATCTGCACCAAATTTACCTTAATTCAGCAAATAGTACCCCTCAAGGAAGGTTCCTTGATGTTGGTGAGGGGCTCTAGATTTAGGGAATTGGATCTGTGCTCCAGTTCCCCAAATTAAGCCTGAATGCCTTCCACATCCCCCCCCCCCCCAGGCGCTGTATAATCCTCCGGGTTTAGCGCTTCCCCCTTGATTATAATAATAATAAAATCAGCAAATAGTAGAGCAAATAGTACGCTGGACCTCATCTTTAGTAACAATGACGATCTGATACGCAATATAACTGTATCAAAGACAGTGCACTCAGATCACAACATAATAGAGGTACAGACATGTATGCACAGGGCTCTGAACCCGCAAAATGTGAGCAGTCATGAAGGTCTCTTCACAAAATTCAATTTCAACAACAAAAACATACAATGGGATCTTGTAAACCGTGCCCTAAATGCAACAAGCTGGGAAGGTATCCTAAACAACACGGATCCGAACATTTGCCTTGAAAAAAAATGAATTCTGTGGTTCTTGAGATCTCAAGACACATTCCATTAAGAAAAAGAAAGATAATATGTAAACTAGAAAGAGAAAGATGTTCCTTATTCAGACGAAGGTGAAGAGTCACAGAGCTGCTGAGTGGGGCCAGTATATCTGAAATACGAAGGGAGGCACTAGTCCATGAAATTGCAAATATCGAACTTAAGCTGAAGGAAACTTAGAGGAGACAGGAATCACAGGAAGAACTAAAAGCCATAAAAGAAATTAAAAACAAAAATACTTATGCCAAATCTAAGGGAAAAAACATCCATTATTGGGCCCCTGCTTAGGCGGGATGGGACATACACAGATGATAGCCATGAAATGAGTGAGATACTAAAGTCCCAATATGACTCAGTGTTCAGCGAGCCACTGCCCAGACTAAGGGTCGATAATCCAAATGAATTCTTTATGAACAAAACCCAAAATTTGAGTCATCCCCAAAATCCTGGATATTATTCTAACTCCAGAAGACTTTGAAGAGGCAATTAATGACATGCCCATGCACTCTGCCCCAGGCCCAGATTCGTGGAACTCTGTGTTCATCAAGAATTGCAAGACGCCCCTATCGCATGCCTTCAGCATTTTATGGAGAGGGAGCATGGACACAGGGGTCATCCCACACACTAAAAAATAACAGACATAGCCCCACTCCACAAAGGTGGCAGTAAAGCAATTGCAAAGAACTACAGACCGATAGCACTAACATCTCATATCATAAAAATCTTTGAGAGGGTTCTAAGAAGCAAGATCGCCAACCACCTAGATACCCATAAATTACACAACCCAGGACAACACGGGTTTAGAGCAGGTCGCTCCTGCCTGTCCCAGCTACTGGACCACTATGACAAGGTCATGGATGCTGTAGAGGATAAAATACAGATGTATGCACAGACTGCAAAATCTTTCGACATGTGTGACCATAAACCATACCACGGGCGGGATTGAACCCGCGATCAGAGAGTCTCTAAACTCCAGACCGTCACGTTAGCCACTGGACCAGCTAGCCACAATAAGATTCGTCCAACTAGGTATATTTCTACACCATAGGAAGGTGACCACAAATGGCTAATGCGACGGTCTGGAGTTTTGAGACTCTTTGACCGCGGGTTCAATCCCGCCCGTGGTATGGTTTGTTTGCAATCGTGTCATTACGATTTCGTGAGTCATGTGTGACCATGGTGTAATAGCACACAAAATGCGTAATAAAGGAATAACGGGAAAAGTTGGCAGATGGATCTACAACTTACTGACAAATAGAACACAAAGCGTAACAGTAAACAGAGTAAAGTCCCAGGCAGCCACAGTAAAAAGCTCTGTTCCACAAGGCACAGTACTCACTCCCAGTCTATTCCTCATCCTCATTTCTGACATAGAGATGTAAGTCATAGCTCCGTGTCTTCCTTTGTGGATGACACCCGGATTACCATGGCAGTGACCTCCATCAAAGACACCGCGAGACTTCAAGCGGACATCAACCAAATCTTCGAATGGGCCACTCAAAACAATATGAAGTACAACGAGGAGAAATTTCATCTACTCAGATATGGAAAACTTGAAGAAATTAAAAATGTGTCAGGGTATACCACAAATTTTAATCATACAATAGAGCGGAAAAGTAATGTGAAGGACCTGGGAGTGATAATGTCAGAGGATCTTGCCTTCAAAGATCACAACAATGTATCTACTTCATCTGCTAGGAAAATGACAGGATGGATAATGAGAACCTTCAAAACTATGGACGCCAAGCCCATAATTCTCTTCAAATCGTTTGTGCTCTCTAGGCTGGAATACTGCTGTACACTAACGACCCCCTTCAAGGCTGGCGACATTGCAGACCTGGAATTAGTAAGTAAGTTTATTCAGGTATTCACAAATACAGTTACATAGAATTATCATACATAGCAGCATATGTGTAGAGAACCTAGGATAACCCCAAAATGTCAGAATGACTTATTTCCATTGGGGTCATTTAATTTCCATTGGGGTCCTTTATTTCCATTGGGGTCCTTTATTTCCATTGGAGAGTGTACAAAGAACTTTACTTTCACGACAGACATTAGTGCGATAAGGCACCTAAACTACTGGAAATGGTTGAAGGTCCTTGATCTGTATTCCCTGGAATGCAGGCGAGAGAGATACATGATAATATACACTTGGAAGGTCCTGGAGGGATTGGTACCAAACCTGCACACGAAAATCACTCCCTTTGAAAGCAAAAGACTCAGCAGGAGATACAACATTTCCCCGATGAAAAGCAGGGGCGCCACGAGTACACTGAGAGACAACACAATAAGTGTCTGGGGCCCAAGACTGTTCAACTGCCTCCCAGCATACATTAGGGGGATTACCAATAGACCCCTGGCTGTCTTCAAGAGGGCATTGGACAGGCACCTAAAGTCAGTACCTGACCAGCCGGGCTGTGGTTCGTACGTCAATTTGCGTGCGGTCAGCAGTAACAGCCTGGTTGATCAGACCCTGATCCACCATGAGGCCTGGTCTCAGACCGGGCTGCGGGGGCGTTGACCCCCGAAACCCTCTCCAGGTAAACTCCAGGTAAATGTTATAGTGTTTTTAACTTTTTAGATGAGAACTTTACAAATATAAATTCACCACTTTCCTCCGTGGTGCAGTAGATTCAATACATTGTGATACATCAGAGAGTTAGATAGCAGTGTCGCCTCGTGTTGGCTCAGACCTACGGTTGTGTGTGGCTGTGTAACCTGGTAAGGCAAAGATGCTTTTTATGTCATGTTTGACCATGGTTTCCGAAAGAATAATATGGATATATTAACATTCAGTGAATTAAGCAGTGTTAAGAGGTCGTCTTATTGTTTAGTTAGTAATGTAATATTATAATTGAATACTGTTAGGTTCTTTCTGGCACTGAGTACAGTTTTCCCCTGACTGGCACTGTAATATTGGCACTTATTTTTAGGATTGTTATTGCCGCTTGACAGGAGATTAATATCAGGATCGATATTTGCATTCATAAGACAATTTAAAATATGTTCTAGTAATAGATAAATAAAAAAATATAGCTGTTGTAATTATTATAATGAAAAGTTATAATACTAGCAAGTATGATTATATGCAAATTATTAATTATTTTTTTAGTATAATTACACTATTTGATTTGTCGAGTATAATACTCTAATCTAAATTAGATACCATTTATAAAGTAGTAACAGATGGGAATAGGAAACAAAAGTAAACAATAGAAAATATACATGTAAAAGGAACATACATTGATTGCAGTGTTAATTAAGTACAAGGTAGGATGATGTAAGATGACTGGTAAACAGTACACGATGCTAATACGGTGACCTGCACTTACAACTTGGTAAGCAGGTTGCCTGCTATGAAATAACAAATTCTAACAAGTAAATGATAGCACAAAAAACTGCAGGACACCAAGTATGGTAATACACCAGGTATGGTAATACACCAGGTATGGTAATACACCAGGTATGGTAATACACCAGGTATGGTAATACACCAGGTATGGTAATACACCAGGTATGGTAATACACCAGGTATGATAATACACCAGGTATGGTAATACACCAGGTATGATAATACACCAGGTATGATAATACACCAGGTATGGTAATACACCAGGTATGGTAATACACCAGGTATGGTAATACACCAGGTATGGTAATACACCAGGTATGGTAATACACCAGGTATGGTAATACACCAGGTATGGTAATACACCAGGTATGGTAATACACCAGGTATGGTAATACACCAGGTATGATAATACACCAGGTATGGTAATACACCAGGTATGATAATACACCAGGTATGGTAATACACCAGGTATGGTAATACACCAGGTATGGTAATACACCAGGTATGATAATACACCAGGTATGATAATACACCAGGTATGGTAATACACCAGGTATGATAATACACCAGGTATGGTAATACACCAGGTATGATAATACACCAGGTATGGTAATACACCAGGTATGGTAATACACCAGGTATGGTAATACACCAGGTATGGTAATACACCAGGTATGGTAATACACCAGGTATGATAATACACCAGGTATGATAATACACCAAGTTTGGTAATACACCAGGTATGGTAATACACCAGGTATGGTAATACACCAGGTATGGTAATACACCAGGTATGATAATACACCAGGTATGGTAATACACCAGGTATGGTAATACACCAGGTATGGTAATACACCAGGTATGATAATACACCAGGTATGATAATACACCAGGTATGGTAATACACCAGGTATGATAATACACCAGGTATGGTAATACACCAGGTATGATAATACACCAGGTATGGTAATACACCAGGTATGGTAATACACCAGGTATGGTAATACACCAGGTATGGTAATACACCAGGTATGATAATACACCAGGTATGATAATACACCAAGTTTGGTAATACACCAGGTATGGTAATACACCAGGTATGGTAATACACCAGGTATGATAATACACCAAGTTTGGTAATACACCAGGTATGGTAATACACCAGGTATGGTAATACACCAGGTATGGTAATACACCAGGTATGGTAATACACCAGGTATGGTAATACACCAGGTATGATAATACACCAAGTATGGTAATACACCAGGTATGATAATACACCAAGTATGGTAATACACCAGGTATGGTAATACACCAGGTATGGTAATACACCAGGTATGGTAATACACCAGGTATGGTAATACACCAGGTATGATAATACACCAAGTATGGTAATACACCAGGTATGGTAATACACCAGGTATGGTAATACACCAGGTATGGTAATACACCAGGTATGGTAATACACCAAGTATGGTAATACACCAGGTATGGTAATACACCAGGTATGATAATACACCAAGTTTGGTAATACACCAGGTATGGTAATACACCAGGTATGGTAATACACCAGGTATGGTAATACACCAGGTATGATAATACACCAAGTATGGTAATACACCAGGTATGGTAATACACCAGGTATGGTAATACACCAGGTATGATAATACACCAAGTATGGTAATACACCAGGTATGGTAATACACCAGGTATGGTAATACACCAGGTATGGTAATACACCAGGTATGGTAATACACCAATTATGGTAATACACCAGGTATGATAATACACCAGGTATGGTAATACACCAGGTACGGTAATACACCAGGTATGGTAATACACCAGGTATGGTAATACACCAAGTATGGTAATACACCAGGTATGGTAATACACCAGGTATGGTAATACACCAGGTATGGTAATACACCAGGTATGGTAATACACCAGGTATGATAATACACCAAGTATGGTAATACACCAGGTATGGTAATACACCAGGTATGGTAATACACCAGGTATGGTAATACACCAGGTATGGTAATACACCAAGTATGGTAATACACCAAGTATGGTAATACACCAGGTATGGTAATACACCAGGTATGGTAATACACCAGGTATGATAATACACCAGGTATGGTAATACACCAGGTATGGTAATACACCAGGTATGGTAATACACCAGGTATGATAATACACCAAGTATGGTAATACACCAGGTATGGTAATACACCAGGTATGGTAATACACCAGGTATGGTAATACACCAGGTATGGTAATATACCAGGTATGGTAATACACCAGGTATGGTAATACACAAAGTATGGTAATACACCAGGTATGGTAATACACCAGGTATTGTAATACACCAGGTCTTCCTTTGCAGATGACACCCGAATCTGCATGACAGTGTCTTCCACTGCAGACACTGCAAAGCTCCAGGCGGACATCAACCAAATCTTTCAATGGGCTGCAGAAAACAATATGAAGTTCAACTATGAGAAATTTCAATTACTCAGATATGGTAAACATGAGGAAATTAAATCTTCATCAGAGTACAAAACAAATTCTGGCCACAAAATAGAGCGAAACACCAACGTCAAAGACCTGGGAGTGATCATGTCGGAGGATCTCACCTTCAAGGACCATAACATTGTATCAATCACATCTGCTAGAAAAATGACAGGATGGATAATGAGAACCTTCAAAACTAGGGAGGCCAAGCCCATGATGACACTCTTCAGGTCACTTGTTCTATCTAGGCTGGAATATTGCTGCACACTAACAGCACCTTTCAAGGCAGGTGAAATTGCCGACCTAGAAAATGTACAGAGAACTTTCACGGCGCGCATAACGGAGATAAAACACCTCAATTATTGGGAGCGCTTGAGGTTCCTAAACCTGTATTCCCTGGAACGCAGGAGGGAGAGATACATAATTATATACACCTGGAAAATCCTAGAGGGACTAGTACCGAACTTGCACACGAAAATCACCCACTACGAAAGCAAAAGACTTGGCAGACGATGCACCATCCCCCCAATGAAAAGCAGGGGTGTCACTAGCACGTTAAGAGACCATACAATAAGTGTCAGGGGCCCGAGACTGTTCAACTGCCTCCCAGCACACATAAGGGGGATTACCAACAGACCCCTGGCAGTCTTCAAGCTGGCACTGGACAAGCACCTAAAGTCAGTTCCGGATCAGCCGGGCTGTGGCTCGTATGTTGGTTTGCGTGCAGCCAGCAGCAACAGCCTGGTTGATCAGGCTCTGATCCACCAGGAGGCCTGGTCTCAGACCGGGCCGCGGGGGCGTTGACCCCCGGAACTCTCTCCAGGTAAACTCCAGGTAAACACCAGGTATAGTAATACACCAGGTATGGTAATACACCAGGTATGGTAAGCTATGGGATCAGGGGGTGAGATGTCATTAATACCTAACATAGTCTTACCCATAGTACAAACCTGGAAGTCCAGTACCGACACTGTACAACACTGGTGCATCTGTGAGATGCACCATCTGTCATGAAGTGGCCCGTGAGATGCACCACCTGCCATGTGGCGCGTGAGATGCACCACCTGTCATGATACAGACCCAAACTGCATCGGATTCTGTGCAATAACTGGATAATGCATCTTCTGGTCGGCTTGAAACTTTCGGTACTGATGTGTTTCCCTCAAGGAAAACAATCTCTTAATGTTAGGTTGTGTAAATTATGTGTCAGTTTTATTAATTTAACATAATGTTATTTTGTGTGTTTGTAACATCTATGTTCCTTCAAGATCATTGGTAATGAGTTGTATGTTATGTATGCTAAGCTTACATAAGCTTACTTTTTTTTAGAGCTGAGAAATTTTAGAGAAAATTTTGGATTTATTTTGGGCTGAAGAAATCGGAAGATTCTGAAAATATTTAAATACTGGAAAAGAAGAAGAATGCACAATACCGTGACTGGAACAATATACAATAACCCGCACGTAGTAGAGAGAAGCTTACGACGACGACGTGTGACTGTGAACGGTTCAAGTCGGACCGATGAAAGTGCTTTCGTCAAGATTGATGGACTGAACACACAGCCTTTTAGGCTGAGGGACTGATTACCTCAAACTCCTCCTCATCTTCCACCTTTTTCTCCATTGGGCTGAAGAAGCCACTGCGTGGCGAAACGTTTCCGGAATGAAGATTCCCAAAATGTTGCACAAGTGTCTCGTTTATCAAAATATGAAACAGATCGAGTAAGACATTTTGAAATTGTAAAGAAAAGAATTGGAAGCTGAGAACACGTCTTGCGGTTTCTAAAGTTCTTCTCTCCTTAAAACACACCCGAGCTGAACAATGTAATCGATTACACTGATTCCAATTTTTTTAAACTGAGTAAATTTGCAAATTGGCGCGCACACACACACTAGCCTAATGAATACCATCCTGGCTGTAAAGTTCATCAGCCATTAAATACTAAAGCCATTTATGAAAGATGACCTCAGTTATACTTAATGTGATTTAATGTGAACAAAATAGAACTATTTACATATAGGCCTGGCAGATGTGTACCGATAGGCTGAATTTCACTATCTGCCGTCATCGAATTAGGAGGCGTCTTTTATGAGCGTTTAAAGCCAAGCAGCAGAGGATTTTGGAAGTTATCAGTGCTGGGAATGGCACAATACACCACCGGCACATGCTAATTGTTCCTATAATTTTGAAGAAGTGATTGTTGTTATGAAGGAAATACTATTGTCAAGTTAGAACAAATCAAAGTAAAATAACAAGTAAAAAAAATAATTCAGGCAGTTTAAGTTCAACCTTTGGGACACACAATAATAATAATAATAATAATAATAATATAATATAACAATGATATGTCTTATACTTTCAGGAGACAAATGGCTCATAAGTCTGTGTTTGGGTTTCTCTTCGCCTTACTCTTCATCGGTGTTGTCGTCATCATCATCGTCTGCTTCACTGCAAAGTAATACTTATATATATATATATATATATATATATATATATATATATATATATATATATATATATATATATATATATATATATGTGTGTGTGTGTGTGTGTGTGTGTGTGTGTGTGTGTGTACAAGAATGGTATACAAGATGAAATTAAGACACATGTGCAACATCTGGGTATCTTTATTGTAGACGTTTCACCATCCAGTGGCTTTATCAGTACAAATTCCAGGACATAACTTAAAGATAGTAGAACTACTGTCTTCAAGTTATGTCCTGGAATTTGTATTGATAAAGCCACTGGATGGCGAAACGTCTACAATAAAGATACCCAGATGTTGCACATGTGTCTAATTCTCAACTGTGGTCATAGAAAGAGAAGCTGAGAAGGGATGAGAAAATAAAAACTAGTCTATGAAACCCAAGATGCAAGGGATCCATGACTGATCCGAAAGGTTTCTTGGTTATTATATAAAAGTTCTTAAGAAAACTGCAGATCTTTTTTTGTTTTCTCTGAACGACTTGATAATAAGGAGAAAGAATGAGCTTAATATTTAGCATATATTTCTAGTTTGTGTTTCAAGTGAAGAACCTTGTTTTGTTATTAGGCTATGACGTGTTTTTTTTTTTCATCAGTGTGTCTATAATTGTTTAGATCCAGAATTTCATTTGTAGCATCAATGACGCTACTTAGCACTTTGTGCTCTTCTTTCTTTCTCACATTGTGGTTCACTGAAGGATAATGCCGTAGATTTGCGAAATGTCGTGTTGAAGCAGATGGAACACAGCTGAAATAATGGTTGGCAAATGTGTAATTTTTGATACACCTGTTAATATAACCTATTATAATTTTTAATATAACCTGTTTATATAACCTGTTAATATAACCTGTTAATATAACCTGTTTATATAACCTCTTAATATAACCTCTTAATATAACCTGTTAATATAACCTGTTAACTGCATCTTCAACATTAACGATGATATAAAAACAGGAGCACTAACCATCACGGACAATGTTATTTGAGGTATTTTGTAAGTGTCTTCTGTGTTGTTGTTCTACTGTGCCAGTCAGGTAGTAAAACTAAGTGGTATCCAGGTACGGGAAGCGGGATAAAGAAGTCACGGAGCCTTTCTGGAAGACGAGCGTGGTGTTCCAGGTGTATCCTCCCTCACTCTACGACGCTCATCCCGACGGTATCGGAGACATAACAGGTGAGTGCCTTAGTAACCTTACAAGTTTTTAGCGTGTGTCACCTGAGCGGCTAGTTCATTGTGCACCCACAGCTCATCCTGTGAGTTTATTATGCACCCACAGTTCATTCTGTGAGAGTTAGAGCACCAAACCAGCATAACAGAAGCCACAATGGTTTTTATCAGGTCATACTAGAGAAAAAATGCTTACTACTAACGTCAGGATATTAGTCATTTCACGTATCACAATACTATCACATAGCTAATCTACCCATTGTGTATATATATGTGGTTACAAACTCAAGAAAATTAGTAATAATAATAATAATATAAGAAGAAGAATGGTAATAATGTTATTATTATTATTATTGTTGTTTTCAAGTGGAAACGCTAAAGGTGTATGGGTCGTGCAGTGTCTGAGAAATAAGACGCAATCAAGTTTGATGCTCGGAAGAAGAAAACTCTAATTCCTTTGGTCGAGAGTTTTTACCCTCTTCTGATGAAGGACTTTCAACAGAAGAGGGAAGTAAGCAAGGTCTCATGACAAGACTTGTCCTGAGAGACAGTACTGAGCGGATGTTCACCGAGAGAGATACACATCTCAGTGTATATGTGCAGAGAGAGAGAGAGAATTTCTTACCATATATCCACGGTGAAATATTTGTCAGTGCATATACATTGTGAGAGAGACTTTTGTGTGTAGATACACAAAGAGAAACTTCTCACCGTATACAGAGAGAGAGTTTTCATTTTATAAAGAGGGTAATGTTTCACAGTGTATACACAGTGATATTCTCCAGTATTTACACACCCTAAGGTATATACCTGTCAGCGTAAATACACAGACACATACTTCTCAGTATATATAAATAGAAAAAGCTACTTATCAGTTAATATACATCAAGAGGTGTATTTCCGAGTGTTTTGTGTTTATCCCAGCTGCCAGATACTAACCTCCGGACCGTGTAACTTGTCTATCTGTGGTTGACTATACATTACTAGCAAGGGGATAGTAACCTCTCCTTCAGCATCAATATCTGAAAGTGAAACGAAGGAAATTCTGAAGATGGGTTGTTGGAATGAGCGTTGATTGTTAATCCTATGCAGAAATAATCCACACAGGATAGCGGAGCCAGGAGCTATGAATCGACCCTTGCAACCACAACTAGGTGAGTACAGGAGACTGAACTTTATGACGTAGTCATAAATTTCAATCTCCTATGTGCGAGTTATTTGTGTGTTGTTCCAGTCACATTATTGTGCCATTTTATTCTCGTTAATCATGTGAGTGAGAAGAAGTTGGATGATCCAATACTAACTTAAACAAAGTTAAACGAGATTAGAGAATTTCAGTGGAAGAGAGTAAATGATATTAAACTACTTATAACTGAAAGAACTAACTCCAGTATTAAATTATCAAAGGTGGAAAAATAGAAGAGAGTTTAAGTCATTAAATTCTAGTATTATGTGGCTCGGAATTAAAGTGGAATACGAGACGTGTTGAGTATATGTTTAGGGAGTTTTGAACTAAGCGAGAGAATAAATGTGGGTGGCCTGAATGCATATTATGTAAGTTTGGAGTGTCAGGCACAAATACCAATGGGGCCTCTAAATGAATTATGTATGGAAAGTGGTTCAGTAATACGCAACACTTATTTTAAATGATAAACAAGTTTACGAGATATGATGCAGTGCACAGTAAATGCAATTTGCTAGAATATGCATCGGTGGATAAATGTTGGACAGACCTGGCTTAGCAGGTTTGTAGTGGAATGACTGATATGTCGGAATATTATTTAGTGGAGGCAACAGTAAAACGCAGACGGAGTACAAAGAGAATAACGTCAGTGGATACGAGAGAAGCGGAAGTGCCTGAACTAAAGAAAGAGACAGTGGGAGAGAGAGAGAATTATTACTAGAAAAGTAGGTAGAAAAAGAACACTTAATGAGGAGGATTCACATATAACAAATAACTGACATTTAACTGAAAATCGTTCTTCATTAAATATGACTTAAGGAGTGGAAGCTACTCTTGAGACAATGGTATTGTTTATTAAAGTGAGTGGAAGCTACTCTTGAGACAATGGTATTGTTTATTAAAGTGAGTGGAAGCTAGTCTTGAGACAGTGGTATTGTTTACTAAAGTGAGTGGAAGCTATTCTTGAGACAATGGTATTGTTTATTAAAGTGAGCGGAAGCTAGTCTTGAGACAATGGTATTGTTTACTAAAGTGAGTGGAAGCTATTCTTGAGACAATGGTATTGTTTATTAAAGCGAGTGGAAGCTAGTCTTGAGACAATGGTATTGTTCATTAAAGTGAGTGGAAGCTAGTCTTGAGACAATGGTATTGTTTATTAAAGTGAGTGGAAGCTAGTCTCGAGACAATGGTATTGTTTAGCTTCCACTCACTTTAATAAACAATACCATAGTCTCAAGACTAGCTTCCACTCACTTTAATAAACAATACCATTGTCTCAAGACTAGCTTCCACTCACTTTAGTAAACAATACCATCGTCTCAAGACAAGCTTCCACTCACTTTAATAAACAATACCATTGTCTCAAGACTAGCTTCCACTCACTTTAGTAAACAATATCATTGTCTCAAGACTATTTAAGTGAGTGGAAGCTAGTCTTGAGACAATGGTATTGTTTATTAAAGTGAGTGGAAGCTAGTCTTGAGACAATGGTATTGTTTACTAAAGTGAGTGGAAGCTAGTCTTGAGACAATGGTATTGTTTATTAAAGTGAGTGGAAGCTAGTCTTGAGACGATGGTATTGTTTACTAAAGTGAGTGGAAGCTAGTCTTGAGACGATGGTATTGTTTACTAAAGTGAGTGGAAGCTAGTCTTGAGACGATGGTATTGTTTACTAAAGTGAGTGGAAGCTAGTCTCGAGACAATGGTATTGTTTATTAAAGTGAGTGGAAGCTAGTCTTGAGACGATGATATTGTTTACTAAAGTGAGTGGAAGCTAGTCTTGAGACAATGGTATTGTTTACTAGAGTGGAAGCTAGTCTTGAGACAGTGGTATTGTTTATTAAAAGTGAGTGG
>NC_091365.1:15595267-15715267 GCF_038502225.1 Cherax quadricarinatus | reverse complement strand
GTGGGAGAGGGAACTGACAGGAAAACCAGTACAAGAAATGATGGACTATGTAGCAACAAAATGCAAGGAGGCAGAGGAGAGGTTTGTTCCCAAGGGAAACAGAAATAATGGGAAGAACAGAACGAGTCCTTGGTTCACCCAAAGGTGTAGGGAGGCAAAAACTAGGTGTACTAGAGAATGGAAAAGGTACAGAAGACAGAGAACTCAGGAGAATAGAGAAATCAGCCGAAGAGCCAGAAACGAATATGCACAGATAAGAAGGGAGGCTCAGAGACAATATGAAAATGACATAGCATCAAAAGTAAAGACTGACCCGAAGCTGTTGTACAGCCACATCAGGAGGAAAACAACAGTCAAGGACCAGGTAATCAGACTGAGGAAGGGTGATGGGGAATTCACAAGAAACGACCGAGAGGTATGTCAGGAGCTCAACACAAGATTTAAAGAGGTATTTACAGTGGAAACCAGTAGGACTCCAAGAAATCAGAACAGGGGGGCACACCAGCAAGTGCTGGATGAGGTACATATAACCAAGGAGGAGGTGAAGAAGCTGCTATGCGAACTTGACACCTCAAAGGCGGTGGGACCAGACAACATCTCTCCATGGGTCCTTAAAGAGGGAGCAGAGATATTGTGTGAGCCATTAACAAAGATCTTCAACACATCATTTGAAACTGGGCAACTCCCTGAGGTATGGAAAATGGCAAATGTAGTCCCAATTTTTAAAAAGGGAGACAGACATGAGGCACTAAACTACAGACCTGTATCTCTAACGAGTATAGTATGCAAGGTCATGGAGAAGATCATCAGGAGGAGAGTGGTGGGGCACCTGGAAAGAAACAAGTGTATAATTGACAACCAGCATGGTTTCAGGGAAGGAAAATCCTGTGTCACAAACCTACTAGAGTTTTATGACAAGGTGACAGAAGTAAGACAAGAGAGAGAGGGGTGGATCGACTGCGTATTTTTGGACTGCAAGAAGGCTTTCGACACAGTTCCTCACAAGAGGTTACTGCAAAAGCTAGAGGACCAGGCACACATAACAGGAAAGGCCCTGCAATGGATCAGAGAATACCTGACAGGGAGGAAACAACGAGTCATGGTACGCGACGAGGTGTCAGAGTGGGCGCCTGTGACAAGCGGGGTTCCACAGGGGTCAGTCCTAGGACCTGTGCTGTTCTTGGTATACGTGAACGACATAACGGAAGGGATAGACTCAGAAGTGTCCTTGTTTGCAGACGATGTGAAGTTAATGAGAAGAATCGAATCGGACGAGGATCAGGCAGGACTACAAAGAGATCTGGACAGGCTACAAGCCTGGTCCAGCAACTGGCTCCTTGAATTTAACCCTGCCAAATGCAAAGTCATGAAGATTGGGGAAGGGCAAAGAAGACCGCAGACACAATATAGTTTAGATGGCCAAAGACTGCAAACCTCACTAAAGGAAAAAGATCTGGGGGTGAGTATAACACCGAGCATATCTCCTGAGGCGCACATCAATCAGATAACTGCTGCAGCATACGGGCGCCTGGCAAACCTACGGATAGCGTTCCGATACCTCAGTAAGGATTCGTTTAAGACTCTGTACACCATCTACGTCAGGCCCATACTGGAGTATGCAGCACCAGTTTGGAATCCACACCTAGTCAAGCACGTCAAGAAATTAGAGAAAGTGCAAAGGTTTGCAACAAGACTAGTCCCAGAGCTACGGGGATTGTCCTATGAAGAAAGGTTGAGGGAAATCGGCCTGACGACACTGGAGGCCAGGAGGGTCAGGGGAGACATGATAACGACATATAAAATACTGCGCGGAATAGACGAGGTGGACAAAGACGGGATGTTCCAGAGATGGGACACAGACACAAGAGGTCACAATTGGAAGTTGAAGACTCAGATGAATCAAAGGGATGTTAGGAAGTATTTCTTCAGTCATAGAGTAGTCAGGCCGTGGAATAGCCTAGAAAGTGATGTGGTGGAGGCAGGAACCATACATAGTTTTAAGGCGAGGTATGATAGAGCTCATGGGGCAGGGAGAGAGAGGACCTAGTAGCAATCAGCGAAGAGGCGGGGCCAGGAGCTGTGACTCGACCCCTGCAACCACAAATAGGTGAGTACAAATAGGTGAGTACATACACACACACACACACACACACACACACACACACACACACACACACATACACACACACACACACACACACACACACACACAAGCTGACTATATTGCCAACTCTGAAATAAACACATTGTTGACTACCTCGTGAACCATGATCTGAACTCTTGTTGACCTAGTGAACTCTGATATGAATCGTTGTTGACTTCGTGAACTTTGGTATAAACTCAGTATTGATGTTCCATGAACCCTGAAATAATTCTCACACTGAACCCACCGAACACAATACTGACCTAACATAAATAACAAAAAAGGCACAATACCGTGACTGGAACGATACACAAATAACCCGCAAATAACGTTGCACGAGCAACTATCAGCTTTAAACACCAAGATATCAGGACGATAGATTGTGGTGAAATGCACTATGGTGAAAACCATAATTTGCACAAGAACATGAGAACAATAGAGCATTGCAGCAAACAGGAATGCATGAAAATTCCTTTAAGACATGAATAGCGTTGCTAGGCGAGCAGTATCTGGAGAGTTGCCAAGCAGTACACAGAGAAGCCTGACTAAGACGCCATACTGTCTGCGGTTGGATCTGACAGACATGACTTCGCCTCAAAAGCGCACTCTAGCGCCCCACCACGACTTGTCTTCTTCACTTAAACCAACAGTCAAGAAGAAGAAGGTTCCCTGGTGGCAGGAGGCAGTCATTTATCAAGTTTATCCTCGCTCTTTCTTCGATAAGAGTAAAAGCGGCACTGGCGACCTGCGAGGTAATGTATCATCTAACTGGTGTTTGTAGATGGCGCTGCCGGCCAGGCGTCCCAATGTGCCAAGGTGCAGTCAAAGTCAATAACTTTTTTTTCAACAAATTTAGATACAACACAGTGTGCTAACCTTGGAAATAGAGTTTGTGGTGTATAGCCTGACAATATATGTTGGTTTGTGTTGTAAACTACTGAAGTTCTGATTATTATTATTATTATTATTATTGTTATTATAGTTAGGGGTTTAAAAGCTTTAATAAAGCTAAACACTTTGTACATTACCTAAGTGCCGATAAAATTACGTGCTTTATTGATTATTTTTCAAGAGTAAAAGAAACACTTGCTGACCCGAATTATTGGTTGGTATATTGGATTTGTCGACTACACGAGGGTCATTAAGGCTGCTTGTCACCTGTACATCACAAGTCAAGGGTACTTCAATACCTATAATGATGGTTAAAGTAAATTCTCGCCTTACACACACACACATCACCAAGTGCTGTACACAGTACACACAACCGAGGAAGAAGTGAAGAGGCTTGTGAGTGAGCTAGATACCTCAAAGGCATTGAGGCCGGATAACATGTCTCCATGGGTCCTGAGAGAGGGAGCAGAGGTGCTATGTGTACCCCTAACAACAATATTCAATACATCTATCGAAACAGGGAGATTGCCTGAGGCATGGAAGACAGCAAATGTAGTCCCAATCTTCAAAAAAGGAGACAGACATGAAGCACTAAACTAAAGACCAGTGTCACTGACTGTATAGTATGCAAAGTCATGGAGAAGATTATCAGAAGAGTGGTGGAACACCTAGAAAGGAATGATCTCATCAACAACAACCAATTGGTTTCAGGGATGGGAAATCATGTGTCACAAACCTACTGGAGTTCTATGACATGTTGACAACAGTAAGACAAGAGAGAGAGGGGTGGGTGGATTGCATTTTATTGGACTGCAAGAAGGTGTTTGACACAGTTCCACACAAGTGGTTAGTGCAAAAACTGGAGGACCAAGCAGGGATAACAGGGAAGGCACTACAATGGATCAGGGAATACTTGTCAGGAAGACAGCAGCGAGTCATGGTACGTGGCGAAGTGTCAGAGTGGGCACCTGTGACCAGCGGGGTCCCACAGGGGTCAGTCCTAGGACCAGTGCTGTTTCTGGTATTTGTGAACATGATGGAAGGAATAGACTCTGAAGTGTCCCTGTTTGCAGATGACGTGAAGTTGACGAGAAGAATTCATTCGATCGAAAACCAGGCAGAACTACAAAAGGATCTGGACAGGCTGCAGACCTGGTCCAGTAATTGGCTCCTGGAGTTCAACCCCACCAAGTGCAAAGTCATGAAGATTGGGGAAAGGCAAAGAAGACCGCAGACGGAATACAGTCTAGGGGGCCAGAGACTACAAACCTCACTCAAGGAAAAAGATCTTGGGGTGAGTTTAACACCAGGCACATCTGAAGCCCACATCAACCAAATAACTGCTGCAGCATATGGGCGCCTAGCAAACCTCAGAACAGCATTCCGACATCTTAATAAGGAATCGTTCAGGACCCTGTACACCGTGTACGTTAGGCCCATATTGGAGTATGCGGCACCAGTCTGGAACCCACGCCTAGCCAAGCACGTAAAGTGCAAAGGTTTGCACCCACAAATGAGTACACACACACACGCGCGCGCGCGCACACACACATACACACACACACACACACACACACACACACACACACACACACACACACACACACACACACACACACTACAAAGTATCTATCTACAAGGGCCTTTGACAACTGGTAGCCAACACACACACGACCAGGGAAGAGGTCGGGCAGGAGCTGCGACTCGACCCTTGCAACCACAAATAGAATATCGCTTCGACATGCCTGCTGGAAGTCCAAGCCCCTCGGGGTAAAGGAGGTTTTGTGTGCGAGGGGCTTGGACTTCCAGCAGGCATGCGTGAGCGTGTTTGATAGGAGTGAATGGAGACAAATGGTTTTTAATACTTGACGTGCTGTTGGAGTGTGAGCAAAGTAACATTTATGAAGGGATTCAGGGAAACCGGCAGGCCGGACTTGAGTCCTGGAGATGGGAAGTACAGTGCCTGCACTCTGAAGGAGGGGTGTTAATGTTGCAGTTTAAAAACTGTAGTGTAAAGCACCCTTCAGGCAAGACAGTGATGGAGTGAATGATGGTGAAAGTTTTTCTTTTTCGGGCCACCCTGCCTTGGTGGGAATCGGCCAGTGTGATAATAAATAAATCTGCGTATCGAGTCATGCTAGACACTGTACATTGTGGATGTCAGCCCCATATTGGAGTATGGAACACCAGTATGGAACCCACATCTGATCAAGCACGTCAAGAAATTAGAGAAAGATCAAAGGTTTGCAACAAGACTAGTCCCGGGGCTAAGGGGTTATGTCCTTCGAGAAGAGGTTAATGGAAATCAACCAGACGACACTGGAGGAAAGGAGGGGCGTATAAAATACGGAGAGGAATTGACATGGTCAACAGGTACAGAATGCTTCAGAGATGTGACACAGCAAGAAAGGGTCACAACTGGAAGTTGAAAACTCAGATGAGTCGCAGGTATGTTAGGAAGTATTTCTTCACCACTAGAGTTGTCAGGAAGTGGAAGAATCTAGAGAGTAATGCATTGGAGGCTGGATACATACATAGCTTTAAGTAGAGGTAGACCTAGTAGCGACCAGTGAAGAGGAGGGGCCAGGAGCTGCGATTCGAACCCTGCAACCACAAAGAGGAGGCGAGTACAAGTAGGCAAGTACACACACACACACACACACGCAGCAGCAGCAGCAGCAGTTATTTGGTTAACTGCTGCAGCATACGGGCGTCTGGTAAGTAAGGACAGGCTCATATTGATGTATGCAGCACCAGTTTGGAACCCACACATGGTCAAACACGTCAAGAAATTAGAGAAAGTGCAAAGGTTTTCAACAAGACTAGTCCCGGAACTGAGGGGTTTGTCCTACGAGGAGAGGTTGATGGAATTCAACCTGACAACACTGGAAGACAGGATGGATAAGGGGGACATGGTAACATAAAATACTGAGAGGAATTGACAGGGTGGATAGGGGTCACAACTGAAAGTTGAGAACTCAGACGAGCCACAGGGATATTAGGACGTATTTCTTCAGCCATAGAGTTGTCAGGAAGTGGAGCAATCTGGATGTAGTGGAGGCAGTATCCATACATAGCTTTAAGAAGAGGTATGATAAAGCTCATGAAGCAGGGAGAGAGTGGACCTAGTAACGACCAGTGAAGAGACGGGGCCAGGAGCTATGAATCGACCCCTGCAACCACAATTAGGTGAGTACATACACACACCTAAGCAAGGAGTCGTTCACGAGACAGCGCACGGCATATGAAACGCCCATATTAAAGTATGCAGCACCAGTGTGGAAGACCTGGTCAAGTATATTTAAAAAAAACAGTTGAGGGAGTCTGTTTTATGAGTAGAGATTGGTGGAGTTGAATCTGATGACATTAAAAGTAAGAAGGACTATGGGTAACATGGTAACATATAATTCTTAAAGGAATGGACAGTGTTCGTGAGGCGGGAAACAGGAACACAAGGGCACATCCGGTATTTGGAAATCCAGATGAGTCACAGGACTGTTAGAAAGTATTTCTTTCGCCTTAGAGTGGTTAGGAAGTGGAATAACTTGAACAGAGGAATGGTAGAGGCAAATTCCATACATGACTTTTAAGAAGAGGTACGATTAGATCTTCGACTCGAGGGGAGAATGAACCCAGTAGCGGCCAACAAAGAGGCAGGACCAGGAGCTGAGATTTGTCTCCTGCAACCACATATAGGTGAGTACATATAGACGAGTACACACTCGTGAATGCACTGGCGTAGACACTCGTGAGTGCACTGACACAAACACATATACCGTACACACTAATATGCTTACCTAAATAAGCGTTAGAGGTTTTAAACAAAATTTGATACACGAGTGTGTTGCTTCCCTGTTCTATATGATAGTTACACAGTGACAACAAAGGGTAACTGTATTTTCCTGTAACATTGCATCATGCAGGATGCTCATACAAGTGTTGAAATGTGCCAGCCTGAGATTAGAGACATCAGTGGGGTGATGAAGATGTTAGATATTCCTGAGTTCATCAGCTACGGCAGCGTCAAAGATTTCGTTCCTGCAGAGCTGGAGTTACTATCACTTGGGAATTACCATCTCTCAGGATAACCTATCCCATACAGAGAAGAAATTCAGTTTAAATTAATATCTTTCCATTATCTCAGAGCAGAGAGACAAGAGAAATTATAAGAGATAGAGAAAAAGGAGGAGAAGAAACAGGAATTTGGAGGAGGAACAGTAATTCTCAAATTATAACCGATAATGCGGAGAAAGGAAAAAATCAATCACATATAGGTATTCCTTCTGTATACCTAATAATCACGTGACCTTGAGTGCCTAGTCATCCCTTCTCCAAAACTGAGGCACCAGTCATCTTAAGAGATGGCATCCTCAGTATTAATAATTTATTAATTTATTCATATACTTATTTATATATTTTATTTAATTATGTATTTGATTTATTTACTTATTACCGGTCGATGACAGAAATTAAAGATATATACACTTTCAGTTGACGGGACAAGGAAACACGATGTTGGTTTGTGGTGTCCATCGCTGAGCTTGTTTACTGTGAGCTGATGTATGCTGAGTGGGAAGCTGAGAGGTGTGGGTGCTAATAACTTGAGTCTCAGGCAGTACACTACTGTGCACCCACTCTAATCCATATTATAGCTGATGCGGATGTAACAGTAACGTCATCCTCTCTCTTTTTTCTTTTTTACACAGGGTTTGACAAGGTTAAGGATCCCTAGTTTTATTGACAAGCTATTTACAGGTTAAGAATTTCTAACTTTATTGGCAAGCTAAGAGCTGTTACCTACATCAGCTCATTTGAAAGCATTTTTATTGTTATGATACATACAAGTAGGGAACAGGATGAAGTTGGAGCCATCTGTGGGCCAGCATTTTCATGTGATCAACTGACTATCTCGTTGACATCATTATGCTGTACGAATGTATTCCATACTCGAGTCATCCTGGGTATATATGATCTCAGATGGAGTGATGTTCTGGAGAAGGGTACAGCCAGAGTGAAGTTGCTGCTTTCTGCCCGTCTTGTGACATAAAAGCTTATTTCACGCTGTCCTCGAAGTGAATCCAAGTGTGGTACTTTGACGGTATTGGCCTTGTACATAACAGTAAGGCCACCCACATCCCTCCTATGTTGAAGGCTCTGCTGAAATGACTGATCTATCCAGGATGAGTCCAGGCGAGAGATGAGACGTCTTGCTCTGTTCTCTACTCTGTCAAGCAGTCGTAGATGAGAGGGGGGGGGGCAGGCAAACCAAGAAAGTGGAGCATACTCAAGGTGTGAGCGTACTTGTGCCTCGTACAGAATCTTGCAACCCCTACTGTCAAGCAGATGCGAGATACGGCGAAGTGCTGCAAGCTTCCTGACTGCCTTGTTTGCAAGATTTACAACATGGTTCTTCATGGTTAGTTTGGAGTCAAATTTCACCCCAAGGATATCAACTTCTTCTCCAGGTGCCAACACCCTCCCAACACTCTCTCTCTCTCTCTCTCTCCTCTACCTTATCTTCAATTTCATTTATTCCTTACATTCTCTATATTGCCCCTTCATTTCATTATTCTCTGAGTCTCCTCGCTCCTCCTCAGGCATCATGTCTAAGGCGGACTACCTGGCCGAGCTGGGTGTGGGCGCCGTCTGGATCAGTCCAGTGTACACCTCGCCCATGAAGGACTTCGGCTATGATATCTCTGACTTCACAGACATCAACCCCATCTTCGGCACCATGGCTGACTTCGACGAGCTCGTCTCTGCCTTCCACCAAAGAGGTCAGTGAACACATGGAACTACCAAGTTTGTTATGGTTATTACACCTGCTGCTGCTACTTTCTGGGCTGGAATTGAATACATTATTGAGTACGTTTTTTACTTTTTACATTTCGTGTTATTTTACGATTTCGTGAGTCATAGTTATTCATACTTAAAACTGCGGCACTCTTCCCCCAATCTTAGTACATCAACTACCATACTACCCACTCAACTGTAGTACCAAGCCATCAACCCAGCCATAGTACATCAACCACGCTACCATCCACCCAGCCATAGTACATCAACTACGCTACCATCCACCCATAGTACATCAACTACGCTACCATCCACCCAACCATTGTACATCAACTACACTACCATCCACCCAACCATAGTACATCAACCACACTACCATCCACCCAACCATAGTACATCAACCACACTACCATCCACCCAGCCATAGTACATCAACTACGCTACCATCCACCCATAGTACATCAACCACGCTACCATCCACCCAACCATTGTACATCAACTACACTACCATCTACCCAACCATAGTACATCAACCACACTACCATCCACCCAGCCATAGTACATCAACTACGCTACCATCCACCCATAGTACATCAACCACGCTACCATCCACCCAACCATTGTACATCAACTACACTACCATCTACCCAACCATAGTACATCAACCACACTACCATCCACCCAGCCATAGTACATCAACTACGCTACCATCCACCCATAGTACATCAACTACGCTACCATCCACCCATAGTACATCAACTACGCTACCATCCACCCATAGTACATCAACTACGCTACCATCCACCCAACCATAGTACATCAACTACGCTACCATCCACCCATAGTACATCATCTACGTTACCATCCACCCAACCATAGTACATCAACTACACTACCATCCACCCAACCATAGTACATCAACTACGCTACCATCCACCCAACCATAGCACATCAACTACGCTACCATTCATTCAAACCTAACTGACAAATCATCCACCCAGTCCTTCGCCCAGCCTTCCACTCAGTCCTCCACTCAGTCCTTCGCCCAGTCCTCCACCCAGCCTTCAACCCAGCCCTCCCTCAAGCCCTCCACTCGACCCTCATCCAACTCTTCAGTCAACCTTCCATCCGGTCGTCCAGCCATTCATCAAACAAATCTAACCATACATCCGTTTAGCCCCTCATCCAGCCCTCCATCCAACCTGCTAATTAGCCCTCTTCCAACCTTCCATCCAGCTTTCTATCCAGCCCCCTTCCAGCCCTTCCTCCAGGCCTAATGGTTCATTAGGACAGTAATAACGTTGATACCTCAGGTATCCCTGAAAGTGATCTTGAAGCAAGTCATTAATAACGTTGATATCTCAGGTATTCCTGAATGAGACCTTGAAGCAGATTGATACCTCAGGTATCCCTGAAGGTGACCTTGAAGCAGGTTAGTGATAACGTTGATACCTCAGGTATACCCTGAAGGTGACCTTGAAGAAGGTCGGTGATAATCCTACTAACTGCATTATCAGGGCAGTTAGCAGGATTACGAGGATTGCTGGAATCTGGGTTATTTCTCAGCTGGACACTCGGTTGTATGAGTGCCAAGCTGAGATACAGGAATTCTACGCTTGCCTAACCTGTTGGCATGACTTCCACCTGTCGATGTGTGTATGTGTACATTATATATATGTCGTACCGAATAGGTAAGATTGGTCACTTAGCAAGAACTCATTTAAAATTAAGTCCTAAAATTTTCTCTTATACGTTTAAAGATATATATTTTTCATATCTGTTAATTTAAAAATTAATAATTTTGTACCAAAAGACCCTTAGAAAACTTACCTAACCTTATTATAACAAGCACAATTTAATATAGCCTAATTCAACTAAATATATTTTAGATAAGTTTACAATAATTTAATAAACAAACACAATGAAATATATTTTTTTTCGTTAGGTTCAGAATGATTTTTGCGAAATTATTGCATGCGCAAATTTTTGCTTGCTTTGTTCAGAAAGAAGTGTGTTGATATTTAAGCCAAAATCGCAAGTTTTACCTATTCAACACCACACACACACACAGGCACTAAATTACAGACCAGTGTCACTGACGTGTATAGTATGTAAAGTCATAGAGAAGATTATCAGGAGGAGAGTGGTGGAGCACCTGGAACGGAACAAGATTATAAACGACAACCAGCACGGATTCATGGAAGGCAAATCCTGTGTCACAAACCTGTAGTTTTATGACAAAGTTACAGAAGACACGAGAGAGAGGGGTGGGTTGATTGCATTTTCTTGGACTGCAAGAAGGCCTTCGACACAGTTCCTCACAAGAGACTAGTGCAGAAACTAGAGGAACAGGCGCGTATAACAGGAAGGGCACTGCAATGGATAAGAGAATACCTGACAGGGAGGCAACAACGAGTCATGGTATGGGATGAGGTATCACAGTGGGCACCTGTGACGAGCGGGGTCCAACAGGGGTCGGTCCTAGGACCAGTGCTATTTTTGGTATATGTGAATGACATGATGGAAGGGATAGACTCAGAGGTGTCCCTGTTTGCAGATGATGTGAAGTTAATGAGGAGAATTAAATCAGATGAGGATCAGGCAGGACTTCAAAGAGACCTAGACAGGCTGGACACATGGTCCAGCAACTGGCTTCTTGAATTCAACCCTGCCAAATGCAATTTCATGAAGTTCGGAGAAGGGCAAAGAAGACTGCAGACAGAGTATAGGCTAGGTGGCCGAAGACTGCAAACCTCGCTCAAGGAGAAAGATCTTGGGGTGACCATAACACCGAGCATGTCTCCGCAGGCACACATCAACCAGATAACTGCTGCAGCATATGGGCGCCTGGCAAACCCGAGAATAGCATTCCGATAACTTAGTAAGGAATCGTTCAAGACACTGTACACTGTGTACATCAGGCCCATACTGGAGTATGCAGCACCAGTTCGGAACCCACACCTGGTCAAGCACGTCAAGAAATTAGAGAAAGTGCAAAGGTTTGCAACAAGGCTAGTTCCGGAGCTCAGGGGTGTGTCCTACAAAGAAAGGTTGAGGGAAATCGGACTGACGACATTGGAGGACAGGAGGGTCAGGGGAGACATGATAACGACATACAAAATACTGTGTGGAATAGATAAGGTGGACAGAGACAGGTTGTTCTAAAGAGGGGACACAGAAACAAGAGGTCACAATTGGAAGCTGAAGACTCAGACGAGTCAGAGGGATGTTAGGAAGTATTTCTTCAGTCATAGAGTCGTCAGGAAGTGGAATAGCCTAGCAAGTGATGTAGTGGAGGCAGGAGCCATCCATAGCTTTAAGACGAGGTATGACAGAGCTCAGGAAGCAGAGAGAGGACCTAGTAGCGATCAGTGAAGAGGTGGGGCCAGGAGATGAGTCGCGACCCCTGCAACCACAATTACTGTACTCACCTATTTGTACTCACCTATTTGTGGTTGCAGGGGTCGAGTCACAGCTCCTGGCCCCGCCTCTTCGCTGATTGCTACTAGGTCCTCTCTCTCCCTGCCCCATGAGCTCTATCATACCTCGCCTTAAAACTATGTATGGTTCCCGCCTCCACTACGTCACTTTCTAGGCTATTCCACGGCCTGACTACTCTATGACTGAAGAAATACTTCCTAACATCCCTTTGATTCATCTGGGTCTTCAACTTCCAATTGTGACCTCTTGTGTCTGTGTCCCTTCTCTGGAACATCCCGTCTTTGTCCACCTTGTCTTGTGTGTGTGTGTGTGTGTGTGTGCACATACAGAAAAAGCCACTTACGGATGGAAGTCATTACCTCCAGATCTTTTGCAATTTCGTGCATCAGGAGCTATGCAATGTTGCAAGACAGCAATAGATAGGAGGGAAAATTAAAAGCTCACTATAAATATTGTCTTCAAGAGCATTGGGAGAGTGAAGCAGAAGTTGATGAATGAACCATCCAACATTGTTGTCGGTGTTTACAAGGTCTCATGCACACTATGCTTTCTTCCATAGGTCGGGCAGACAGGTTAACCACTTGAAACCAGATTAGCCTAATATCATTACTCAGTAAGGATGGCTCAGGAGTCAAATGCAATCTTTAACCACGTTAGTACTTGCAGTCATCTGCATGAATGGGCAGCACCTCAAGTCATTGTACCCAAAAGTTCTGTTATGGAAAGGAACATAATTGAATCCTCACTCATCAAACATGATTTGAATGCATTATATAATTCAAGTGATGGAATGTACAAACTCGACATCTATTTAGTAGTCATTTGTGCGCAATCTTTAGCATGGATGCCATACAAAATCCCTGGATTGCTTATTATGTAATGGGGCATTGTGAGGATTTGGTAACATTAGATAAGTGTTCTCCGCACCTTTCCTGCACATTTTGTCCGTTGGGAAGTCCGTCCGTCGGGGTCGCATTACATAAGGAATACCAGGAAGTTTGCAAGAAAGACCATGCCCGTGTTAGCTCTCGGTTACTCTGGTTTCATTTTGAGGGTAGACTATGATAGACTGTTCCACACGTTTCACATGTCAGAGATCGCGTTCACCTTAGTACCGTATATGGGAAATTCCATAGTATTAGTAAGTCTGCTTAGGCCCTATATACGAGTATAGTTACACAAATTTGTGACTACACCTTAACGTAATAACGTATATGTGAGTTTCTTAACATAAGTTATTTAGGTGTAGGTACACATATATGCAGTTGCACAAATTATCATACATAGTAATATATGTGTAAATTACCTAGAACAACTCAAAAAAGTCAGAAGAAGTTACTTATTCCCATTGAGGTTAGCCTGGGGAAGTTGGGTAGAGTGACTTATCGCCTCTGGGGTTAAGAAACAGTGCAGTTGTTATGGAGCAGGATAGTTAAATATGTTGGTAGTAGGTATATATGTAGAGATCTTTGTAGACAACCTTCTCTACTGGCACTTTCTGGAACACTCTGTGTGATGGTACAGGTTGACAACTATAATAATGCAGTGCTACATAAAGCTTGAGTTTGGGGGATGTATTAACCACATAGGTAATATTGTTCCATATTGCAATAAGTCAGTTGATATTGATTAGATGTGCTTTTGAGGCAGCCATTAATAACTTCACAACAGCAGTAGCAAACATTGACTGGCACACTGAGCTAGAAATCTATACAGATATTGACGAATGTATTAATAATTTTCTAAAAAAGACCCAATACCTCTATAACAAGCACTGCCCTAAAAAAACTAAACAGATGACAGCTAAGAGACTGAACAGTCCCTGGCTAACACCCAGCATTCTCAAATCCATAAATACAAAACACCAATATGAAAAACAGTACAGAATGGGTCACATAACCAGAGACCAAACAAAACGTTACTCGTCAATCCTAACCAGCCTGATAAGGGCAAAAAAATTGTATTATGAGAACAGATTATCCAACTTACGAGGTGATATAAAAAAGACCTGGAAAACCCTATCAGAAATTCTAGGAACAAAAAAGTTATCACGAAATAGCGAAATAAAATTAGCAAAATCAGATGAACCCCAACTCCCACCAACAGAAACAGCAAATAGACTCAATGGCTTCTTCTCCACTATAGGACAAAACCTTGCCAATAAAATCCCAAGCTCAGATACCCCACCAAATGACTACCTCACCGGCAACTACCCGAACACACTGTTCCTAGCTCCGACTAACCCATACGAAGTCTCCCTTATTATCAACACACTAAAAAACAAGGCAGGAGATTTAGATACCTTACCACCCTTTATATACAAAAAAGTGTCACAAGTGCTATCACCAATCATTGCAACACTCTTTAACAAATCCATTGAATCCTCCACCTTCCCTACAGTACTCAAAATAGCAAGGGTCACCCCGATCCACAAAGGAGGAGACCAAACAGAGTTGAATAACTATAGGCCAATATCCAACTTACACCCTCTCTCAAAAATCTTCGAAAAATTAATTCATAAACGAATCTACTCCTACCTTATCTCCCAAAACATACTCAACCCCTGCCAATTTGGATTCAGGCCAAATAAAAATACTAATGATGCTATTATACACATGCTAGAACATATATACACTGCAATAGAGAAAAAAGAAGTCCCACTGGGGATCTTCATTGACTTACGTAAAGCTTTTGATACAGTTAACCATGACTTGCTCCACGTAAAATTGTCACACTATGGTATAAGAGGGCACTCCCTCAACTACCTCAAGTCATACCTCAGCAACAGAAGCCAATATGTGTATGCAAATGGAGCAAACTCTTCTGCACAACCAATTACAGTTGGTGTCCCACAGGGAAGTGTCCTTGGCCCTCTTCTCTTTCTCCTATACATAAATGACCTACCAAATGCTTCGCAATTACTCAAACCCACACTATTTGCAGATGACACTACATACGTCTTCTCCCACCCGAGCCCAGTCACGCTAGCCAATACTGTAAATACCGAATTACAGAAAATATCTACCTGGATGAGGACTAACAAACTTACACTAAACATTGACAAAACCTACTTCATTCAGTTTGGTAACAGAGCTACAGATGTCCCTCTAAACATAATGATAAACGGATCACCTATCACAAAGCTAACAGAGGGAAAATTCTTAGGAATCCACCTTGATAATAGACTCAAATTTCATACACATATACAACAAATTTCTAAGAAAATTTCCAAGACTGTAGGCATACTATCGAAGATACGGTACTATGTTCCACAGTCAGCCCTCCTGGCCCTATATCACTCTCTTATTTACCCCTATCTCATCTATGGAATTTGTGCATGGGGCTCAACAACAAGTAACCATCTCAGACCACTAATTACCCAACAAAAGGCTGCAGTTAGAATGATAACAAATTCTCACTATAGGCAGCACACTCCACCAATATTCAATACACTAAACCTACTCACCATACAAAACATCCATACTTATTACTGCACCTATTACATACATAGAACACTTAACTCTGATATTAACCCTCCCCTCAAACATCTCCTTGCCAACCTCAACAGAACACATGACCATAACACAAGGCACAGATCACTCTTTGATGTTCCTCGTGTCCATCTCACACTATGCAAAAACTCAATGCACATAAAAGGCCCTAAAATCTGGAATTCATTACCTGTAAATATAAAAGAAACACTACCTGTTTATAAATTCAAGTCTCTTCTCAAAGATCACTTACTCACCCAAAACCAAATAAATACTGAATAACTGAACCTTATAAATTGTATATCTTAAATGTTTCTCACAATTATATCACATAAATGTTAAACCTAAAACCCAATCTAACTTTATTATTTTTTAAATACACTACCTAACAGAATACTCCATTCTACTGAATGTACAACAATGCATACAACCATATGACCTGTCTTTGTAATACCCACTTGTGCTTTATAGTAATCTGTTTACATTAATGTTTTATCACTGATTTCATCATTGCTTAGTTAATCTTAAGTTAATTTTAAGCCAGCCCGTAATGCTATGCATAGTATAAGTGGCTTTGGCATGCTGCTCTTATCTGTATTTTTTGTACCTCTGTATGTGTGCTCAAATTTTAAATAAATAAATAAATAAATAAATAAATAACTTGTTTTCTGTACACCTCTGTGGTACCCTCACCGCCCCTTACTCCTGAAGGGTGTCAGGGGACGGGAGGTAGGTATTGGGGTCGGTGGTGCCCCTCACTCCGTGTTATGGTCTGCCATTGATACCTTCTGCCTTGCCTCAGAGAATTTACCCTTCTATCTGTTGCTGTCTTGCAACATCGCACGAGAGTACAGAAGATTTAGAGCTAAAGATTTCCATCTCTATGTGGCTTGTTCTGCATTGTTAAGATTGATATGTATAGTAGGTTGGTAGACAGCACCCACCCAGGGAGGTACTACCGTCCTGCCAAGTGAGTGTAAAACGAGAGCCTGTAATTGTTTTACATGATGGTAGGATTGCTGGTGTCTTTGGTCTGTCTCATAAATATGCAAGATTATAGGTACGTCTTGCTACTTCTACTTACACTTAGGTCACACTACACATACATATACAAGCATATATATACACACCCCTCTGGGTTTTCTGCTATTTTCTTTCTAGTTCTTGTTTATTTCCTCTTATCTCCATGGGGAAGTGGAACAATTCTTCCGCCGTAAGCCATGCGTGTTTTAAGAGGCGACTAAAATGCCGGGAGCAAGGGGCTAGTAACCCCTTCTCTTGTATAAATTACTAAATTTAAAAAGAGAAACTTTCGTTTTTCTTTTTGGGCCACCCTGCCTCGGTGGGATACGGCTGGTTTGTTGAATATATACATATTATATATATATATATATATATATATATATATATATATATATATATATATATATATATATATATGCAAGGAATTCGCGAGAGCATGCGAAATATACACAAACACTAATCTCTGGCTGAAGGAGACTCGAACCTACGAACCTTAGGACAAGGTACGCAGTGCTTTACCAATCTACCCACACTGGACCAATACCTTGGCGTGTAGCATGCGCTACACGTTTGATCCAAGGCAGCCAGCTTTCAGGGAGAAGGCTTATAGCTTTTCATCTCATCCCCTGCATGCATCAGCCTTACTAGAGATTTGAACAATGCAAGGAATTCGCGAGAGCATGCGAAATATACACAAACACTGATCTCTGGCTGAAGGAGACTCGAACCTACGAACCTTAGGACAAGGTACGCAGTGCTTTACCAATCTACCCACACTGGACCAATACCTTGGCGTGTAGCATCCGCTACACGTTTGATCCAAGGCAGCCAGCTTTCAGGGAGAAGGCTTACAGCTTTTCATCTCATCCCCTGCATGCATCAGCCTTACTAGAGATTTGAACAATGCAAGGAATTCGCGAGAGCATGCGAATTCCTCTCGCGAATTCCTTGCATTGTTCAAATCTCTAGTAAGGCTGATGCATGCAGGGGATGAGATGAAAAGCTGTAAGCCTTCTCCCTGAAAGCTGGCTGCCTTGGATCAAACGTGTAGCGCATGCTACACGCCAAGGTATTGGTCCAGTGTGGGTAGATTATTAAAGCACTGCGTACCTTGTCCTAAGGTTCGTAGGTTCGAGTCAGTTTTAAAGTATAAACTTGTATATATTTGATAATTTTGAAGACCAGTTCTGAGGAAATACTTTTGTAATAAACATTGTTTTTTTTTTGTTATTAACCTAATACAAACTAAAATTAACTCGGCTAATAAGATTTTAGGCATAAATCTGAGCAACTTTTATTTAATACCATTTTGGAGAGAACTTACACTGGAGCAACTATCTAGTTTTTTAAATATTTCAATATGTAAAGTAAAAGGACACAAGTGCAACTAATGTGACATTTTATTGTGACAACGTTTGGCTCTCCAGGAGCTCTGACACATTAGTTGCACTTGTGTCCTTTTACTTTATATATTGTCAGTAATTCAACCAACATATACGTATACACATATTTCAGAATGGTGGCCATTTTTTTAAAATGGCGACTAACACTGGCATGGAATCTCATGGGACGTTTACCACACTGTTCTGAATACTTATCTTTACATTTTGACTAGTCCTCAGTTTTTATCTCAACTATACCCATTCAAGACGTTAAAGTCCCTTGTCAATTAGTGAAGTTCCTGACGATATTCTCATTGGCCATTTGATATCTCCCAGCTCAGGTCTACAGACTTTCATTGCCTCATATATGAAACACATCATGTTTCATGGAATATTTTATCATGTAGAGTAGGTAAGTTCCACACAGCGAGTGTACTTGTGTTTGTTATGAACCATTCCACTACCCCTCCATTCTTATTAAACAAAGATCGGTACATCCATGTTGTTCTGTAACTAATGTATATTACATTTACATTGTGGGAACAACAGTTTGCTATATTTGTCCACCATGTTTCATTACACAGGATGGATTTTTTACGTGAGGTAATGAAATCTCTCAGTCTGAGTCGGGTAATATTCCTAAGGCAGTAAGTATATCATTAAACATATTTCACTATGGTTTCAGTGGCTCCGGCAGCCTCGGAGGTTTCCTTCCAGGAGGTCTGTATTTACTCTTCTCTCCTCCCTACTCAGGGTTGAAAGTGATTATGGACTTCGTACCTAATCACACCAGTGACCAGCACGAGTGGTTCCAAAAGTCAGTGGCTCGCGAGGACCCATACACCGACTACTACATCTGGGCTGACTCCAAGGGTGGCACTGACAACACCACACGACAACCCCCCAACAACTGGGTCAGTATTTAGCCTTCTCATACCTTTAGCCTTCTCATACCCTTAAACTCTATCCCACCGTCTTTACTCCTTTCTTCCCGAAATATGTAAACTTCCTGAGTGTCTTTGACGTTTCGGCCCAAGTCGGACAGAAACGTCGTAAGTGTCCCTCTCCTAAGTCCGGTTTTTTATTTTGTGTACATCTGGAGAATATTGCAGAGTCAAGTTCCAAATCTGCACAAGAAATAGGAGTAGGAGACTCTCAGTACGAAAAAGAGTCCAAGATATTTCAACACCCTCCCTTCACATATACTGGGCATTCCTGACAGACCTAACTTTAAAAAAAAAAATAGGAATCTCGATAGGTGTTCCAGGCAGTGTCAGATCAGCCAGGCTATATGCAGGCAGTAGCAATAATTTGATTGACAAGGCAGTCGAGACTCCTGATAAACAACACCCCAACCCCTCCCCCCTCCAACAACTGTGCCAGTAGTCAGTTTTATAATAACACTTGATGACTCCTTATTTAATGACGTTAATATTTAATTAAGCCTTATTGCTCTGCAATAATGTCAGCGTCTTTCTTGTAGCTACTGTAGAGACAATGATTCCGTCTGGTACAGCTTTAAGATACAGTTTAGCGTCATCATTAAGTTCACAGTGATTGGTAGTTATTATGACGTTAATTGGCAGAATGACAGTATAGTGAGAGGGAATAGTACAGTAGTAAGGTGGATCACTACAACACAGTTGTGAAGGTGAGTACAAACACACGTAATGTAAAACAAGTCTTTATTGCAGAAGTGTAGCTCAGGGTTGAGAACTGTCTTGATACATGTGTGTCCTCAGATGTTTCTCGCTGCCGCATAACAGTTGTGTTTGCTCGATATTATGTGTGTTTATACCCACTTGTTTGCTCGTTGCCCCAGTCACTAGTAATTGCTTGGATGATCGCAGTAGTAACTGCTGGATGATCGCAGTAGTAACTGCTTGGATGATCGCAGTAGTAACTGCTTGGATGATCGCAGTGGTAACTGCTGGATGATCGCAGTAAAAACTGCTTGGATGATCGCAGTATTAACTGCTTGGATGATCGCAGTAGTAACTGCTTGGATGATCGCAGTAGTAACTGCTTGGATGATCGCAGTGGTAACTGCTGGATGATCGCAGTAGTAACTGCTTGGATGATCGCAGTAGTAACTGCTTGGATGATCGCAGTAGTAACTGCTTGGATGATCGCAGTAGTAACTGCTTGGATGATCGTAGTAGTAACTGCTTGGATGATCGCAGTAGTAACTGCTTGGATGATCGCAGTAGTAACTGCTGGATGATCGTAGTAGTAACTGCTTGGATGATCGCAGTAGTAACTGCTTGGATGATCGTAGTAGTAACTGCTTGGATGATCGCAGTAGTAACTGCTGGATGATCGCAGTAGTAACTGCTGGATGATCGCAGTAGTAACTGCTTGGATGATCGCAGTGGTAACTGCTTGGATGATCGCAGTAGTAACTGCTGGATGATCGCAGTAGTAACTGCTGGATGATCGTAGTAGTAACTGCTTGGATGATCGCAGTAGTAACTGCTTGGATGATCGCAGTGGTAACTGCTTGGATGATCGCAGTAGTAACTGCTGGATGATCGCAGTAGTAACTGCTTGGATGATCGCAGTGGTAACTGCTTGGATGATCGCAGTAGTAACTGCTGGATGATCGCAGTAGTAACTGCTTGGATGATCGCAGTGGTAACTGCTGGATGATCGCAGTGGTAACTGCTTGGATGATCGCAGTAGTAACTGCTGGATGATCGCAGTAGTAACTGCTTGGATGATCGCAGTGGTAACTGCTTGGATGATCGCAGTAGTAACTGCTGGATGATCGCAGTAGTAACTGCTTGGATGATCGCAGTAGTAACTGCTGGATGATCGCAGTGGTAACTGCTTGGATGATCGCAGTAGTAACTGCTGGATGATCGCAGTAGTAACTGCTGGATGATCGCAGTGGTAACTGCTTGGATGATCGCAGTAGTAACTGCTGGATGATCGCAGTAGTAACTGCTTGGATGATCGCAGTAGTAACTGCTGGATGATCGCAGTAGTAACTGCTTGGATGATCGCAGTAGTAACTGCTGGATGATCGCAGTAGTAACTGCTTGGATGATCGCAGTAGTAACTGCTGGATGATCGCAGTGGTAACTGCTTGGATGATCGCAGTAGTAACTGCTGGATGATCGCAGTAGTAACTGCTGGATGATCGCAGTGGTAACTGCTTGGATGATCGCAGTAGTAACTGCTGGATGATCGCAGTAGTAACTGCTGGATGATCGTAGTAGTAACTGCTGGATGATCGCAGTAGTAACTGCTGGATGATCGCAGTAGTAACTGCTGGATGATCGCAGTGGTAACTGCTTGGATGATCGCAGTAGTAACTGCTGGATGATCGCAGTAGTAACTGCTGGATGATCGCAGTAGTAACTGCTGGATGATCGCAGTAGTAACTGCTGGATGATCGCAGTAGTAACTGCTTGGATGATCGCAGTAGTAACTGCTGGATGATCGCAGTAGTAACTGCTTGGATGATCGCAGTAGTAACTGCTTGGATGATCGCAGTAGTAACTGCTTGGATGATCGCAGTAGTAACTGCTGGATGATCGCAGTAGTAACTGCTGGATGATCGCAGTAGTAACTGCTGGATGATCGCAGTAGTAACTGCTGGATGATCGCAGTAGTAACTGCTTGGATGATCGCAGTGGTAACTGCTTGGATGATCGCAGTAGTAACTGCTGGATGATCGCAGTAGTAACTGCTGGATGATCGTAGTAGTAACTGCTGGATGATCGCAGTAGTAACTGCTGGATGATCGCAGTAGTAACTGCTGGATGATCGCAGTGGTAACTGCTTGGATGATCGCAGTAGTAACTGCTGGATGATCGCAGTAGTAACTGCTGGATGATCGCAGTAGTAACTGCTGGATGATCGCAGTAGTAACTGCTGGATGATCGCAGTAGTAACTGCTTGGATGATCGCAGTAGTAACTGCTGGATGATCGCAGTAGTAACTGCTTGGATGATCGCAGTAGTAACTGCTTGGATGATCGCAGTAGTAACTGCTGGATGATCGCAGTGGTAACTGCTTGGATGATCGCAGTAGTAACTGCTGGATGATCGCAGTAGTAACTGCTGGATGATCGCAGTGGTAACTGCTTGGATGATCGCAGTAGTAACTGCTGGATGATCGCAGTAGTAACTGCTTGGATGATCGCAGTAGTAACTGCTGGATGATCGCAGTAGTAACTGCTGGATAATCGCAGTAGTAACTGCTTGGATGATCGCAGTAGTAACTGCTGGATGATCACAGTAGTAACTGCTTGGATGATGGCAGTAGTAACTGCTGGATGATCACAGTAGTAACTGCTGGATGATCACAGTAGTAACTGCTGGATGATCGCAGTAGTAACTGCTTGGATGATCGCAGTGGTAACTGCTTGGATGATCGCAGTGGTAACTGCTGGATGATCGCAGTAGTAACTGCTGGATGATCACAGTAGTAACTGCTGGATGATCGCAGTAGTAACTGCTTGGATGATCGCAGTAGTAACTGCTGGATGATCGCAGTAGTAACTGCTTGGATGATCGCAGTAGTAACTGCTGGATGATCACAGTAGTAACTGCTGGATGATCGCAGTAGTAACTGCTGGATGATCGCAGTAGTAACTGCTTGGATGATCGCAGTAGTAACTGCTTGGATGATCGCAGTGGTAACTGCTTGGATGATCGCAGTGGTAACTGCTTGGATGATCGCAGTAGTAACTGCTGGATGATCGCAGTAGTAACTGCTTGGATGATCGCAGTGGTAACTGCTTGGATGATCGCAGTAGTAACTGCTGGATGATCGCAGTAGTAACTGCTGGATGATCGTAGTAGTAACTGCTGGATGATCGCAGTAGTAACTGCTTGGATGATCGTAGTAGTAACTGCTGGATGATCGCAGTAGTAACTGCTGGATGATCGCAGTAGTAACTGCTGGATGATCGCAGTAGTAACTGCTTGGATGATCGTAGTAGTAACTGCTGGATGATCGCAGTAGTAACTGCTGGATGATCGCAGTAGTAACTGCTGGATGATCGCAGTAGTAACTGCTTGGATGATCGCAGTGGTAACTGCTGGATGATCGCAGTGGTAACTGCTTGGATGATCGCAGTAGTAACTGCTTGGATGATCGCAGTAGTAACTGCTGGATGATCGCAGTAGTAACTGCTTGGATGATCACAGTAGTAACTGCTGGATGATCGCAGTAGTAACTGCTGGATGATCGCAGTAGTAACTGCTTGGATGATCGCAGTGGTAACTGCTGGATGATCGCAGTGGTAACTGCTTGGATGATCGCAGTAGTAACTGCTGGATGATCGCAGTAGTAACTGCTTGGATGATCGCAGTAGTAACTGCTGGATGATCGCAGTAGTAACTGCTTGGATGATCACAGTAGTAACTGCTGGATGATCGCAGTAGTAACTGCTGGATGATCGCAGTAGTAACTGCTTGGATGATCGCAGTGGTAACTGCTGGATGATCGCAGTGGTAACTGCTTGGATGATCGCAGTAGTAACTGCTTGGATGATCGCAGTAGTAACTGCTGGATGATCGCAGTAGTAACTGCTTGGATGATCGCAGTAGTAACTGCTGGATGATCGCAGTAGTAACTGCTTGGATGATCACAGTAGTAACTGCTGGATGATCGCAGTAGTAACTGCTGGATGATCGCAGTAGTAACTGCTTGGATGATCACAGTAGTAACTGCTGGATGATCACAGTAGTAACTGCTGGATGATCACAGTAGTAACTGCTGGATGATCACAGTAGTAACTGCTGGATGATCACAGTAGTAACTGCTGGATGATCACAGTAGTAACTGCTGGATGATCACAGTAGTAACTGCTGGATGATCACAGTAGTAACTGCTGGATGATCACAGTAGTAACTGCTGGATGATCGCAGTAGTAACTGCTTGGATGATCACAGTAGTAACTGCTGGATGATCGCAGTAGTAACTGCTTGGATGATCACAGTAGTAACTGCTGGATGATCACAGTAGTAACTGCTGGATGATCACAGTAGTAACTGCTGGATGATCGCAGTAGTAACTGCTGGATGATCACAGTAGTAACTGCTGGATGATCGCAGTAGTAACTGCTGGATGATCGCAGTAGTAACTGCTGGATGATCGCAGTAGTAACTGCTGGATGATCGCAGTAGTAACTGCTGGATGATCGCAGTAGTAACTGCTTGGATGATCGTAGTAGTAACTGCTTGGATGATCGCAGTAGTAACTGCTTGGATGATCGCAGTAGTAACTGCTTGGATGATCGCAGTAGTAACTGCTGGATGATCACAGTAGTAACTGCTGGATGATCACAGTAGTAACTGCTGGATGATCACAGTAGTAACTGCTGGATGATCACAGTAGTAACTGCTGGATGATCACAGTAGTAACTGCTGGATGATCGCAGTAGTAACTGCTGGATGATCGCAGTAGTAACTGCTTGGATGATCGTAGTAGTAACTGCTTGGATGATCGCAGTAGTAACTGCTGGATGATCGCAGTAGTAACTGCTTGGATGATCGCAGTAGTAACTGCTTGGATGATCGCAGTAGTAACTGCTGGATGATCGCAGTAGTAACTGCTGGATGATCGCAGTAGTAACTGCTGGATGATCGCAGTAGTAACTGCTGGATGATCGCAGTGGTAACTGCTGGATGATCGCAGTAGTAACTGCTTGGATGATCGCAGTAGTAACTGCTTGGATGATCGCAGTAGTAACTGCTTGGATGATCGTAGTAGTAACTGCTTGGATGATCGCAGTAGTAACTGCTTGGATGATCGCAGTAGTAACTGCTGGATGATCGCAGTAGTAACTGCTTGGATGATCGTAGTAGTAACTGCTTGGATGATCGCAGTAGTAACTGCTTGGATGATCGTAGTAGTAACTGCTTGGATGATCGCAGTAGTAACTGCTTGGATGATCGCAGTAGTAACTGCTGGATGATCGCAGTAGTAACTGCTGGATGATCGCAGTAGTAACTGCTTGGATGATCGCAGTAGTAACTGCTTGGATGATCGTAGTAGTAACTGCTTGGATGATCGCAGTAGTAACTGCTTGGATGATCGCAGTAGTAACTGCTGGATGATCGCAGTAGTAACTGCTGGATGATCGCAGTAGTAACTGCTTGGATGATCGCAGTAGTAACTGCTTGGATGATCGTAGTAGTAACTGCTTGGATGATCGCAGTAGTAACTGCTTGGATGATCGCAGTAGTAACTGCTGGATGATCGCAGTAGTAACTGCTGGATGATCGTAGTAGTAACTGCTTGGATGATCGCAGTAGTAACTGCTTGGATGATCGCAGTAGTAACTGCTGGATGATCGCAGTAGTAACTGCTGGATGATCACAGTAGTAACTGCTGGATGATCGCAGTAGTAACTGCTGGATGATCGCAGTAGTAACTGCTTGGATGATCACAGTAGTAACTGCTGGATGATCGCAGTAGTAACTGCTGGATGATCGCAGTAGTAACTGCTGGATGATCGCAGTAGTAACTGCTGGATGATCGCAGTAGTAACTGCTTCCATTGCTGCCGCAGTAAGATCAAAAATAGTTATAGTAATAACCATTATTTTTAAAGGAGTGGACCGGTGAGCCAGCGGAAGGTCTCCGTCAGCTGACTAAAAACTCCAGTGGCGGGTCATCATATAACTAAGACCCGCGTCAGGAAGCACTTGTCCTGCTTCCTGACAAACCTTATCTAACCTAACTGCTTGGATGACCTTCCTAGTAACTGCTTGGATAACCTTCCTAGTAACTGCTTGGATGACCTTCCTAGTAACTGCTTGGATGAGCTTCCTAGTAACTGCTTGGATGAACTTCCTAGTAACTGCTTGGATGACCTTCCTAGTGTCTGCTTGGATGAACTTCCTAGTAACTGCTTGGATGACCTTCCTAGTGTCTGCTTGGATGACCTTCCTAGTAACTGCTTGGATGACCTTCCTAGTGTCTGCTTGGATGAACTTCCTAGTAACTGCTTGGATGACCTTCCTAGTGTCTGCTTGGATGAACTTCCTAGTAACTGCTTGGATGACCTTCCTAGTGTCTGCTTGGATGAACTTCCTAGTAACTGCTTGGATGACCTTCCTAGTGTCTGCTTGGATGACCTTCCTAGTAACTGCTTGGATGACCTTCCTAGTAACTGCTTGGATGACCTTCCCAGTGTCTGCTTGGATGACCTTCCTAGTAACTGCTTGGATGACCTTCCTAGTAACTGCTTGGATGACCTTCCTAGTGTCTGCTTGGATGACCTTCCTAGTGTCTGCTTGGATGACCTTCCTAGTAACTGCTTGGATGACCTTCCTAGTGTCTGCTTGGATGACCTTCCTAGTGTCTGCTTGGATGACCTTCCTAGTAACTGCTTGGATGACCTTCCTAGTGTCTGCTTGGATGACCTTCCTAGTAACTGCTTGGATGGCCTTCCTAGTGTCTGCTTGGATGACCTTCCTAGTAACTACTTGGATGACCTTCCTAGTGTCTGCTTGGATGAACTTCCTAGTGTCTGCTTGGATGAACTTCCTAGTGTCTGCTTGAATGACCTTCCTAGTAACTGCTTGGATGACCTTCCTAGTGCCTGCTTGGATGACCTTCCAAGTGTCTGCTTGGATGACCTTCCTAGTAACTGCTTGGATGATCTTCTTAATGTCTGCTTGGATGACCTTCCTAGTGTCTGCTTGGATGACCTTCATAGCGTCTGCTTGGATGACCTTCCTAGTGTCTGCTTGGATGACCTTCCTAGTGTCTGCTTGGATGACCTTCCTAGTGTCTGCTTGGATAACCTTTCTAATAACTGCTTGGATGACCTTCCTAGTGTCTGCTTGGATGACCTTCCTAGTGTCTGCTTGAATAACCTTTCTAATAACTGCTTGGATGACCTTCCTAGTGTCTGCTTGAATAACCTTTCTAATAACTGCTTGGATGACCTTCCTAGTGTCTGCTTGGATGACCTTCCTAGTGTCTGCTTGGATGACCTACCTAGTGTCTGCTTGGATAACCTTTCTAATAACTGGATGACCTTCCTAGTGTCTGCTTGGATAACCTTCCTAGTGTCTGCTTGGATGACCTTCCTAGTGCCTGCTTGGATAACCTTCCTAATGTCTGCTTGGATGACCTTCCTAGTGTCTGCTTGGATGACCTTCCTAGTGTCTGCTTGGATGACCTTCCTAATGTCTACTTGGATGACCTTTCAAATAACTGCTTGGATGACCTTCCTAGTGTCTGCTTGGATGACCTTCCTAGTGTTTGCTTGGATAACCTTCCTAGTGTCTGCTTGGATGACCTTCCTAGTGTCTGCTTGGATGACCTTCCTAGTGTCTGCTTGGATAACCTTCCTAGTGTCTGCTTGGATAACCTTCCTAGTGTCTGCTTGGATAACCTTCCTAGTGTCTGCTTGGATAACGTTTCTAATAACTGCTTGGATGACCTTCCTAGTGTCTGCTTGGATGACCTTCCTAGTAACTGCTTGGATAACCTTCCTAGTGTCTGCTTGGATGACCTTCCTAGTGTCTGCTTGGATAACCATCCTAGTGTCTGCTTGGATGACCTTCCTAGTGCCTGCTTGGATGACCTTCCTAGTGTCTGCTTGGATGACCTTCCTAGTGTCTGCTTGGATGACCTTCCTGGTGTCTGCTTGGATGACCTTCCTAGTGTCTCCTTGGATGACCTTCCTAGTGTCTGCTTGGATGACCTACCTAGTGTCTGCTTGGATGACATACCTAGTGTCGGCTTGAATGACCTTTCTAATAACTGCTTGGATGACCTTCCTAGTGTCTGCTTGGATAACCTTTCTAATAACTGCTTGCATGACCTTCCTAGTGGCTGCTTCGATGACCTTCCTAGTGTCTGCTTGGATAACCTTTCTAATAACTGCTTGGATGACCTTCCTAGTGTCTGTTTGGATGACCTTCCTAGTAACTGCTTGGATGACCTTCCTAGTGTCTGCTTGGATAACCTTCCTAGTGTCTGCTTGGATGACCTTCCTAGTGTCTGCTTGGATGACCTTCCTAGTGTCTGCTTGGATGACCTTGCTAGTGTCTGCTTGGATGACCTTCCTAGTGTCTGTTTGGATGACCTTCCTAGTGTCTGCTTGGATGACCTTTCTAGTGTCTGCTTGGATGACCTTCCTAGTGTCTGCTTGGATGACCTTCCTAGTGTCTGCTTGGATGACCTTTCTAATAACTGCTTGGATGACCTTCCTAGTGTCTGCTTGGATGACCTTCCTAGTGTCTGTTTGGATGACCTTTCTAGTGTCTGCTTGGATGACCTTCCTAGTGTCTGCTTGGATGACCTTCCTAGTGTCTGCTTGGATGACCTTTCTAATAACTGCTTGGATGACCTTCCTAGTGTCTGCTTGGATGACCTTCCTAGTGTCTGCTTGGATGACCTTCCTGGTGTCTGCTTGAATAACCTTTCTAATAACTGCTTGGATGACCTTCCTAGTGTCTGCTTGGATGACCTTCCTAGTGTCTGCTTGGATGACCTTCCTAGTGTCTGCTTGGATGACCTTCTTAGTGTCTGCTTGGATGACTTTCCTAGTGTCTGCTTGGATGACCTTCCTAGTGTCTGCTTGGATAACCTTTCTAATAACTGCTTGGATGACCTTCCTAGTGTCTGCTTGAATAACCTTCCTAGTGTCTGCTTTGATTACCTTCCTAGTGCCTGCTTGGATGACCTTCCTAGTGTCTGCTTGGATAACCTTCCTAGTGTCTGCTTGGATGACCTTCCTAGTGTCTGCTTGGATGACCTTCCTAGTGTCTGCTTGGATGACCTTTCAAATAACTGCTTGGATGACCTTCCTAGTGTCTGCTTGGATGACCTTCCTAGTGTTTGCTTGGATAACCTTCCTAGTGTCTGCTTGGATGACCTTCCTAGTGTCTGCTTGGATGACCTTCCTAGTGTCTGCTTGGATAACCTTCCTAGTGTCTGCTTGGATAACCTTCCTAGTGTCTGCTTGGATAACCTTCCTAGTGTCTGCTTGGATAACGTTTCTAATAACTGCTTGGATGACCTTCCTAGTGTCTGCTTGGTTGACCTTCCTAGTGTCTGCTTGGATGACCTTCCTAGTGTCTGCTTGGATGACCTTCCTAGTGTCTGCTTGGATGACCTTCCTAGTGTCTGCTTGGATGACCTTCCTAGTGTCTGCTTGGATGACCTTCCTAGTGTCAGCTTGGATGACCTTCCTAGTGTCTGCTTGGATGACCTTCCTAGTAACTGCTTGGATGATCTTCCTAGTGTCAGCTTGGATGACCTTCCTAGTGTCAGCTTGGATGACCTTCCTAGTGTCAGCTTGGATAACCTTCCTAGTGTCTGCTTGGATGACCTTCCTAGTGTCTGCTTGGATAACCTTCCTAGTGTCTGCTTGGATAACCTTTCTAATAACTGCTTGGATGACCTTCCTAGTGTCTGCTTGGTTGACCTTCCTAGTGTCAGCTTGGATGGCCTTCCTAGTGTCTGCTTGGATGACCTTCCTAGTAACTGCTTGGATGACCTTCCTAGTGTCTGCATGGATAACCTTCCTAGTGTCTGCTTGGATGACCTTCCTAGTGCCTGCTTGGATGACCTTCCTAGTGTCTGCTTGGATGACCTTCCTAGTGTCTGCTTGGATGACCTTCCTGGTGTCTGCTTGGATGACCTTCCTAGTGTCTCCTTGGATGACCTTCCTAGTGTCTGCTTGGATGACCTACCTAGTGTCTGCTTGGATGACCTTTCTAATAACTGCTTGGATGACCTTCCTAGTGTCTGCTTGGATAACCTTTCTAATAACTGCTTGCATGACCTTCCTAGTGTCTGCTTGGATGACCTTCCTAGTGTCTGCTTGGATAACCTTTCTAATAACTGCTTGGATGACCTACCTAGTGTCTGCTTGGATGACCTTTCTAATAACTGCTTGGATGACCTTCCTAGTGTCTGCTTGGATAACCTTTCTAATAACTGCTTGCATGACCTTCCTAGTGTCTGCTTGGATGACCTTCCTAGTGTCTGCTTGGATAACCTTTCTAATAACTGCTTGGATGACCTTCCTAGTGTCTGCTTGGATGACCTTCCTAGTAACTGCTTGGATGACCTTCCTAGTGTCTGCTTGGATAACCTTCCTAGTGTCTGCTTGGATGACCTTCATAGTGTCTGCTTGGATGACCTTTTTAGTGTCTGCTTGGATGACCTTGCTAGTGTCTGCTTGGATGACCTTCCTAGTGTCTGTTTGGATGACCTTCCTAGTGTCTGCTTGGATGACCTTTCTAGTGTCTGCTTGGATGACCTTCCTAGTGTCTGCTTGGATGGCCTTCCTAGTGTCTGCTTGGATGACCTTTCTAATAACTGCTTGGATGATCTTCCTAGTGTCTGCTTGGATGACCTTCCTAGTGTCTACTTGGATAACCTTTCTAATATCTGTTTGGATGACCTTCCTAGTGTCTGCTTGGATGACCTTCCTAGTGTCTGCTTGGATGACCTTCCTAGTGTCTGCTTGGATGACCTTCCTAGTGTCTGCTTCGATGACGTTCCTAGTAACTGCTTGGATGACCTTCCTAGTGTCTGCTTGGATAACTTTTCTAATAACTCCTTGGATGACCTTCCTGGTGTCTGCTTGGATGATCTTCCTAGTGTCTGCTTGGATAACCTTTCTAATAACTGCTTGGATGACCTTCCTAGTGTCTGCTTGGATGACCTTCCTAGTAACTGCTTGGATGACCTTCCTAGTGTTTGCTTGGATGACCTTCCTAGTGTCTGCTTGGATGACCTTCCTAGTGTCTGCTTGGATGACCTTCCTAGTGTCTGCTTGGATGACCTTCCTAGTAACTGCTTGGATGACCTTCCTAGTGTCTGCTTGGATGACCTTCCTAGTGTCAGCTTGGATGACCTTCCTAGCGTCTGCTTTGATGACCTTCCTAGTGTCTGCTTGGATAACCTTCCTAGTGTCTGCTTGGATAACCTTCCTAGTGTCTGCTTGGATTACCTTACTAGTTACTGCTTGGATGACCTTCCTAGTGTCTGCTTGGTTGATCTTCCTAGTTTCTGCTTGGATGACCTTCCTAGTGTCTGCTTGGATGACCTTCCTAGTGTCTGCTTGGATGACCTTCCTAGTTTCTGCTTGGATGACCTTCCTAGTGTCTGCTTGGATAACCTTCCTAGTGTCTGCTTGGATTACCTTCCTAGTGTCTTCTTGGATGACCTTCCTAGTGTCTGCTTGGATGACCTTCCTAGTAACTGCTTGGATGACCTTCCTAGTGCCTTCTTGGATGACCTTCCTAGTGTCTGCTTGGATTACCTTCCTAGTGTCTGCTTGGATGACCTTCCTAGTGTCTGCTTGGATAACCTTTCTAATAACTGCTTGCATGACCTTCCTAGTGTCTGCTTGGATGACCTTCCTAGTGTCTGCTTGGATGACATACCTAGTGTCGGCTTGAATGACCTTTCTAATAACTGCTTGGATGACCTTCCTAGTGTCTGCTTGGATAACCTTTCTAATAACTGCTTGCATGACCTTCCTAGTGGCTGCTTCGATGACCTTCCTAGTGTCTGCTTGGATGACCTTCCTAGTGTCTGCTTGGATGACCTTCCTGGTGTCTGCTTGGATGACCTTCCTAGTGTCTCCTTGGATGACCTTCCTAGTGTCTGCTTGGATGACCTACCTAGTGTCTGCTTGGATGACCTTTCTAATAACTGCTTGGATGACCTTCCTAGTGTCTGCTTGGATAACCTTTCTAATAACTGCTTGCATGACCTTCCTAGTGTCTGCTTGGATGACCTTCCTAGTGTCTGCTTGGATGACATACCTAGTGTCGGCTTGAATGACCTTTCTAATATCTGCTTGGATGACCTTCCTAGTGTCTGCTTGGATAACCTTTCTAATAACTGCTTGCATGACCTTCCTAGTGGCTGCTTCGATGACCTTCCTAGTGTCTGCTTGGATAACCTTTCTAATAACTGCTTGGATGACCTTCCTAGTGTCTGTTTGGATGACCTTCCTAGTAACTGCTTGGATGACCTTCCTAGTGTCTGCTTGGATAACCTTCCTAGTGTCTGCTTGGATGACCTTCCTAGTGTCTGCTTGGATGACCTTTTTAGTGTCTGCTTGGATGACCTTGCTAGTGTCTGCTTGGATGACCTTCCTAGTGTCTGTTTGGATGACCTTCATAGTGTCTGCTTGGATGACCTTTTTAGTGTCTGCTTGGATGACCTTGCTAGTGTCTGCTTGGATGACCTTCCTAGTGTCTGTTTGGATGACCTTCCTAGTGTCTGCTTGGATGACCTTTCTAGTGTCTGCTTGGATGACCTTCCTAGTGTCTGCTTGGATATCCTTCCTAGTGTCTGCTTGGATGACCTTTCTAATAACTGCTTGGATGATCTTCCTAGTGTCTGCTTGGATGACCTTCCTAGTGTCTGCTTGGATAACCTTTCTAATATCTGTTTGGATGACCTTCCTAGTGTCTGCTTGGATGACCTTCCTAGTGTCTGCTTGGATGACCTTCCTAGTGTCTGCTTGGATGACCTTCCTAGTGTCTGCTTCGATGACGTTCCTAGTAACTGCTTGGATGACCTTCCTAGTGTCTGCTTGGATAACTTTTCTAATAACTCCTTGGATGACCTTCCTGGTGTCTGCTTGGATGATCTTCCTAGTGTCTGCTTGGATAACCTTTCTAATAACTGCTTGGATGACCTTCCTAGTGTCTGCTTGGATGACCTTCCTAGTAACTGCTTGGATGACCTTCCTAGTGTTTGCTTGGATGACCTTCCTAGTGTCTGCTTGGATGACCTTCCTAGTGTCTGCTTGGATGACCTTCCTAGTGTCTGCTTGGATGACCTTCCTAGTAACTGCTTGGATGACCTTCCTAGTGTCTGCTTGGATGACCTTCCTAGTGTCAGCTTGGATGACCTTCCTAGCGTCTGCTTTGATGACCTTCCTAGTGTCTGCTTGGATAACCTTCCTAGTGTCTGCTTGGATAACCTTCCTAGTGTCTGCTTGGATAACCTTTCTAATAACTGCTTGGATGACCTTCCTAGTGTCTGCTTGGTTGATCTTCCTAGTGTCAGCTTGGATGACCTTCCTAGTGTCTGCTTGGATGACCTTCCTAGTGTCTGCTTGGATGACCTTCCTAGTAACTGCTTGGATGACCTTCCTAGTGTCTGCTTGGATAACCTTCCTAGTGTCTGCTTGGATTACCTTCCTAGTGTCTTCTTGGATGACCTTCCTAGTGTCTGCTTGGATGACCTTCCTAGTAACTGCTTGGATGACCTTCCTAGTGCCTTCTTGGATGACCTTCCTAGTGTCTGCTTGGATTACCTTCCTAGTGTCTGCTTGGATGACCTTCCTGGTGTCTGCTAGGATGACCTTCCTAGTGTCTGCTTGGATGACCTTCCTAGTGTCTGCTTCGATGACGTTCCTAGTAACTGCTTGGATGACCTTCCTAGTGTCTGCTTGGATAACCTTCCTAGTGTCTGCTTGGATTACCTTCCTAGTGTCTGCTTGGATGACCTTCCTGGTGTCTGCTAGGATGACCTTCCTAGTGTCTGCTTGGATGACCTTCCTAGTGTCTGCTTCGATGACGTTCCTAGTAACTGCTTGGATGACCTTCCTAGTGTCTGCTTGGATAACCTTCCTAGTGTCTGCTTGGATTACCTTCCTAGTGTCTTCTTGGATGACCTTCCTAGTGTCTGCTTGGATGACCTTCCTAGTAACTGCTTGGATGACCTTCCTAGTGCCTTCTTGGATGACCTTCCTAGTGTCTGCTTGGATTACCTTCCTAGTGTCTGCTTGGATGACCTTCCTGGTGTCTGCTAGGATGACCTTCCTAGTGTCTGCTTGGATGACCTTCCTAGTGTCTGCTTCGATGACGTTCCTAGTAACTGCTTGGATGACCTTCCTAGTGTCTGCTTGGATAACTTTTCTAATAACTCCTTGGATGACCTTCCTGGTGTCTGCTTGGATGATCTTCCTAGTGTCTGCTTGGATAACCTTTCTAATAACTGCTTGGATGACCTTCCTAGTGTCTGCTTGGATGACCTTCCTAGTAACTGCTTGGATGACCTTCCTAGTGTTTGCTTGGATGACCTTCCTAGTGTCTGCTTGGATGACCTTCCTAGTGTCTGCTTGGATGACCTTCCTAGTGTCTGCTTGGATGACCTTCCTAGTAACTGCTTGGATGACCTTCCTAGTGTCTGCTTGGATGACCTTCCTAGTGTCAGCTTGGATGACCTTCCTAGCGTCTGCTTTGATGACCTTCCTAGTGTCTGCTTGGATAACCTTCCTAGTGTCTGCTTGGATAACCTTCCTAGTGTCTGCTTGGATAACCTTTCTAATAACTGCTTGGATGACCTTCCTAGTGTCTGCTTGGTTGATCTTCCTAGTGTCAGCTTGGATGACCTTCCTAGTGTCTGCTTGGATGACCTTCCTAGTGTCTGCTTGGATGACCTTCCTAGTAACTGCTTGGATGACCTTCCTAGTGTCTGCTTGGATAACCTTCCTAGTGTCTGCTTGGATTACCTTCCTAGTGTCTTCTTGGATGACCTTCCTAGTGTCTGCTTGGATGACCTTCCTAGTAACTGCTTGGATGACCTTCCTAGTGCCTTCTTGGATGACCTTCCTAGTGTCTGCTTGGATTACCTTCCTAGTGTCTGCTTGGATGACCTTCCTAGTGTCTGCTTGGATAACCTTTCTAATAACTGCTTGCATGACCTTCCTAGTGTCTGCTTGGATGACCTTCCTAGTGTCTGCTTGGATGACATACCTAGTGTCGGCTTGAATGACCTTTCTAATAACTGCTTGGATGACCTTCCTAGTGTCTGCTTGGATAACCTTTCTAATAACTGCTTGCATGACCTTCCTAGTGGCTGCTTCGATGACCTTCCTAGTGTCTGCTTGGATGACCTTCCTAGTGTCTGCTTGGATGACCTTCCTGGTGTCTGCTTGGATGACCTTCCTAGTGTCTCCTTGGATGACCTTCCTAGTGTCTGCTTGGATGACCTACCTAGTGTCTGCTTGGATGACCTTTCTAATAACTGCTTGGATGACCTTCCTAGTGTCTGCTTGGATAACCTTTCTAATAACTGCTTGCATGACCTTCCTAGTGTCTGCTTGGATGACCTTCCTAGTGTCTGCTTGGATGACATACCTAGTGTCGGCTTGAATGACCTTTCTAATATCTGCTTGGATGACCTTCCTAGTGTCTGCTTGGATAACCTTTCTAATAACTGCTTGCATGACCTTCCTAGTGGCTGCTTCGATGACCTTCCTAGTGTCTGCTTGGATAACCTTTCTAATAACTGCTTGGATGACCTTCCTAGTGTCTGTTTGGATGACCTTCCTAGTAACTGCTTGGATGACCTTCCTAGTGTCTGCTTGGATAACCTTCCTAGTGTCTGCTTGGATGACCTTCCTAGTGTCTGCTTGGATGACCTTTTTATTGTCTGCTTGGATGACCTTGCTAGTGTCTGCTTGGATGACCTTCCTAGTGTCTGTTTGGATGACCTTCCTAGTGTCTGCTTGGATGACCTTTCTAGTGTCTGCTTGGATGACCTTCCTAGTGTCTGCTTGGATGACCTTCCTAGTGTCTGCTTGGATGACCTTTCTAATAACTGCTTGGATGACCTTCCTAGTGTCTGCTTGGATGACCTTCCTAGTGTCTGTTTGGATGACCTTTCTAGTGTCTGCTTGGATGACCTTCCTAGTGTCTGCTTGGATGACCTTCCTAGTGTCTGCTTGGATGACCTTTCTAATAACTGCTTGGATGACCTTCCTAGTGTCTGCTTGGATGACCTTCCTAGTGTCTGCTTGGATGACCTTCCTGGTGTCTGCTTGAATAACCTTTCTAATAACTGCTTGGATGACCTTCCTAGTGTCTGCTTGGATGACCTTCCTAGTGTCTGCTTGGATGACCTTCCTAGTGTCTGCTTGGATGACCTTCTTAGTGTCTGCTTGGATGACTTTCCTAGTGTCTGCTTGGATGACCTTCCTAGTGTCTGCTTGGATAACCTTTCTAATAACTGCTTGGATGACCTTCCTAGTGTCTGCTTGAATAACCTTCCTAGTGTCTGCTTTGATTACCTTCCTAGTGCCTGCTTGGATGACCTTCCTAGTGTATGCTTGGATAACCTTCCTAGTGTCTGCTTGGATGACCTTCCTAGTGTCTGCTTGGATGACCTTCCTAGTGTCTGCTTGGATGACCTTTCAAATAACTGCTTGGATGACCTTCCTAGTGTCTGCTTGGATGACCTTCCTAGTGTTTGCTTGGATAACCTTCCTAGTGTCTGCTTGGATGACCTTCCTAGTGTCTGCTTGGATGACCTTCCTAGTGTCTGCTTGGATAACCTTCCTAGTGTCTGCTTGGATAACCTTCCTAGTGTCTGCTTGGATAACCTTCCTAGTGTCTGCTTGGATAACGTTTCTAATAACTGCTTGGATGACCTTCCTAGTGTCTGCTTGGTTGACCTTCCTAGTGTCTGCTTGGATGACCTTCCTAGTGTCTGCTTGGATGACCTTCCTAGTGTCTGCTTGGATGACCTTCCTAGTGTCTGCTTGGATGATCTTCCTAGTGTCTGCTTGGATGACCTTCCTAGTGTCAGCTTGGATGACCTTCCTAGTGTCTGCTTGGATGACCTTCCTAGTAACTGCTTGGATGACCTTCCTAGTGTCAGCTTGGATGACCTTCCTAGTGTCAGCTTGGATGACCTTCCTAGTGTCAGCTTGGATAACCTTCCTAGTGTCTGCTTGGATGACCTTCCTAGTGTCTGCTTGGATAACCTTCCTAGTGTCTGCTTGGATAACCTTTCTAATAACTGCTTGGATGACCTTCCTAGTGTCTGCTTGGTTGACCTTCCTAGTGTCAGCTTGGATGGCCTTCCTAGTGTCTGCTTGGATGACCTTCCTAGTAACTGCTTGGATGACCTTCCTAGTGTCTGCATGGATAACCTTCCTAGTGTCTGCTTGGATGACCTTCCTAGTGCCTGCTTGGATGACCTTCCTAGTGTCTGCTTGGATGACCTTCCTAGTGTCTGCTTGGATGACCTTCCTGGTGTCTGCTTGGATGACCTTCCTAGTGTCTCCTTGGATGACCTTCCTAGTGTCTGCTTGGATGACCTACCTAGTGTCTGCTTGGATGACCTTTCTAATAACTGCTTGGATGACCTTCCTAGTGTCTGCTTGGATAACCTTTCTAATAACTGCTTGCATGACCTTCCTAGTGTCTGCTTGGATGACCTTCCTAGTGTCTGCTTGGATAACCTTTCTAATAACTGCTTGGATGACCTACCTAGTGTCTGCTTGGATGACCTTTCTAATAACTGCTTGGATGACCTTCCTAATGTCTGCTTGGATAACCTTTCTAATAACTGCTTGCATGACCTTCCTAGTGTCTGCTTGGATGACCTTCCTAGTGTCTGCTTGGATAACCTTTCTAATAACTGCTTGGATGACCTTCCTAGTGTCTGCTTGGATGACCTTCCTAGTAACTGCTTGGATGACCTTCCTAGTGTCTGCTTGGATAACCTTCCTAGTGTCTGCTTGGATGACCTTCATAGTGTCTGCTTGGATGACCTTTTTAGTGTCTGCTTGGATGACCTTGCTAGTGTCTGCTTGGATGACCTTCCTAGTGTCTGTTTGGATGACCTTCCTAGTGTCTGCTTGGATGACCTTTCTAGTGTCTGCTTGGATGACCTTCCTAGTGTCTGCTTGGATATCCTTCCTAGTGTCTGCTTGGATGACCTTTCTAATAACTGCTTGGATGATCTTCCTAGTGTCTGCTTGGATGACCTTCCTAGTGTCTGCTTGGATAACCTTTCTAATATCTGTTTGGATGACCTTCCTAGTGTCTGCTTGGATGACCTTCCTAGTGTCTGCTTGGATGACCTTCCTAGTGTCTGCTTGGATGACCTTCCTAGTGTCTGCTTCGATGACGTTCCTAGTAACTGCTTGGATGACCTTCCTAGTGTCTGCTTGGATAACTTTTCTAATAACTCCTTGGATGACCTTCCTGGTGTCTGCTTGGATGATCTTCCTAGTGTCTGCTTGGATAACCTTTCTAATAACTGCTTGGATGACCTTCCTAGTGTCTGCTTGGATGACCTTCCTAGTAACTGCTTGGATGACCTTCCTAGTGTTTGCTTGGATGACCTTCCTAGTGTCTGCTTGGATGACCTTCCTAGTGTCTGCTTGGATGACCTTCCTAGTGTCTGCTTGGATGACCTTCCTAGTAACTGCTTGGATGACCTTCCTAGTGTCTGCTTGGATGACCTTCCTAGTGTCAGCTTGGATGACCTTCCTAGCGTCTGCTTTGATGACCTTCCTAGTGTCTGCTTGGATAACCTTCCTAGTGTCTGCTTGGATAACCTTCCTAGTGTCTGCTTGGATAACCTTTCTAATAACTGCTTGGATGACCTTCCTAGTGTCTGCTTGGTTGATCTTCCTAGTGTCAGCTTGGATGACCTTCCTAGTGTCTGCTTGGATGACCTTCCTAGTGTCTGCTTGGATGACCTTCCTAGTAACTGCTTGGATGACCTTCCTAGTGTCTGCTTGGATAACCTTCCTAGTGTCTGCTTGGATTACCTTCCTAGTGTCTTCTTGGATGACCTTCCTAGTGTCTGCTTGGATGACCTTCCTAGTAACTGCTTGGATGACCTTCCTAGTGCCTTCTTGGATGACCTTCCTAGTGTCTGCTTGGATTACCTTCCTAGTGTCTGCTTGGATGACCTTCCTGGTGTCTGCTAGGATGACCTTCCTAGTGTCTGCTTGGATGACCTTCCTAGTGTCTGCTTCGATGACGTTCCTAGTAACTGCTTGGATGACCTTCCTAGTGTCTGCTTGGATAACTTTTCTAATAACTCCTTGGATGACCTTCCTGGTGTCTGCTTGGATGATCTTCCTAGTGTCTGCTTGGATAACCTTTCTAATAACTGCTTGGATGACCTTCCTAGTGTCTGCTTGGATGACCTTCCTAGTAACTGCTTGGATGACCTTCCTAGTGTTTGCTTGGATGACCTTCCTAGTGTCTGCTTGGATGACCTTCCTAGTGTCTGCTTGGATGACCTTCCTAGTGTCTGCTTGGATGACCTTCCTAGTAACTGCTTGGATGACCTTCCTAGTGTCTGCTTGGATGACCTTCCTAGTGTCAGCTTGGATGACCTTCCTAGCGTCTGCTTTGATGACCTTCCTAGTGTCTGCTTGGATAACCTTCCTAGTGTCTGCTTGGATAACCTTCCTAGTGTCTGCTTGGATAACCTTTCTAATAACTGCTTGGATGACCTTCCTAGTGTCTGCTTGGTTGATCTTCCTAGTGTCAGCTTGGATGACCTTCCTAGTGTCTGCTTGGATGACCTTCCTAGTGTCTGCTTGGATGACCTTCCTAGTAACTGCTTGGATGACCTTCCTAGTGTCTGCTTGGATAACCTTCCTAGTGTCTGCTTGGATTACCTTCCTAGTGTCTGCTTGGATGACCTTCCTAGTGTCTGCTTGGATGACCTTCCTAGTAACTGCTTGGATGACCTTCCTAGTGCCTTCTTGGATGACCTTCCTAGTGTCTGCTTGGATTACCTTCCTAGTGTCTGCTTGGATGACCTTCCTGGTGTCTGCTTGGATGACCTTCCTAGTGTCTGCTTGGATCACCTTCCTAGTGTCTGCTTGGATGACCTTCCTAGTGTCTGCTTGGATGACCTTCCTAGTGTCTGCTTGGATGACCTTCCTAGTGTCTGCTTGGATGACCTTCCTAGTGTCTGCTTGGATGACCTTCCTAGTGTCTGCTTGGATGACCTTCCTAGTGTCTGCTTGGATAACCTTTCTAATAACTGCTTGGATGACCTTCCTAGTGTCTGCTTGGATAACCTTTCTAATAACTGCTTGGATGACCTTCCTAGTGTCTGCTTGGATGACCTTCCTAGTAACTGCTTGGATGACCTTCCTAGTGTCTGCTTGAATAACCTTCCTAGTGTCTGCTTGGATGACCTTCCTAGTGTCTGCTTGGATGACCTTCCTAGTGTCTTCTTGGGTGACCTTCCTAGTGTCTGGATGACCTTCCTAGTGTCTGCTTGGATGACCTTCCTAGTGTCTGCTTGGGTGACCTTCCTAGTGTCTGCTTGGATGACCTTCCTAGTGTCTGCTTGGATGACCTTTCTAATAACTGCTTGGATGACCTTCCTAGTGTCTGCTTGGATGACCTTCCTAGTGTCTGCTTGGATAACCTTTCTAATATCTGTTTGGATGACCTTCCTAGTATCTGCTTGGATGACCTTGCTAGTGTCTGCTTGGATGACCTTCCTAGTGTCTTCTTGGATGACCTTCCTAGTGTCTGCTTGGATGACCTTCCTAGTAACTGCTTGGATGACCTTCCTAGTGTCTGCTTGGATAACCTTTCTAATAACTGCTTGGATGACCTTCCTGGTGTCTGCTTGGATGATCTTCCTAGTGTCTGCTTGGATAACCTTTCTAATAACTGCTTGGATGACCTTCCTAGTGTCTGCTTGGATGACCTTCCTAGTAACTGCTTGGATGACCTTCCTAGTGTCTGCTTGGATGACCTTCCTAGTGTCTGCTTGGATGACCTTCCTAGTGTCTGCGTGGATGATCTTCCTAGTGTCTGCTTGGATGACCTTCCTAGTGTCTGCTTGGATGACCTTCTTAGTGTCTGCTTGGATGACCTTCCTAGTAACTGCTTGGATGACCTTCCTAGTGTCTGCTTGGATGACCTTCCTAGTGTCTGCTTGGATGACCTTCCTAGTGTCTGCTTGGATGACCTTCCTAGTGTCTGCTTGGATGACCTTCCTAGTGTCTGCTTGGATGACCTTCCTAGTGTCTGCTTGGATGACCTTCCTAGTGTCTGCTTGGATGACCTTCCTAGTAACTGCTTGGATGACCTTCCTAGTGTCTGCTTGGATGACCTTTCTAGTGTCTGCTTGGATGACCTTCCTAGTGTCAGCTTGGATGACCTTCCTAGTGTCTGCTTGGATGATCTTCCTAGTGTCTGCTTGGATGACCTTCCTAGTGTCAGCTTGGATGACCTTCCTAGTGTCTGCTTGGATGACCTTCCTAGTAACTGCTTGGATGACCTTCCTAGTGTCAGCTTGGATGACCTTCCTAGTGTCAGCTTGGATGACCTTCCTAGTGTCAGCTTGGATGACCTTCCTAGTGTCTGCTTGGATGACCTTCCTAGTGTCTGCTTGGATGACGTTCCTAGTGTCAGCTTGGATGACCTTCCTAGTGTCAGCTTGGATGACCTTCCTAGTGTCTGCTTGGATGACCTTCCTAGTGTCAGCTTGGATGACCTTCCTAGTGTCTGCTTGGATGACCTTCCTAGTGTCTGCTTGGATGACTGCTTCAGTACTGTTTGGATGGAGTGGGAATTTGTAAATTTCCTTATGTTAAAATATTCAAGTTAGTTTAATATGTTTATTATGCACCCCATACCCATCCTGTGGGCGGTAGTCAAAAGATTACAGAGGTACATAATTGGTCCAGGGACTGGACTCCAAAGTTTTGATAGCTGAGCAAGTTACAGAGGCAATGAACTCACAATTTACAAAGGTAATGAACTCACAATTTACAAAGGTAATGAACTCACAATTTACAAAGGTAATGAACTCCAGGTAAGTCTGGTCACAATCATGACAAGTTACAAAGGTATTTACAGATTACAGAGGTACGTAATGGGTCCAGGGACTGGGCCCCCAAAGTTTTGATAGCTGAACTAGGTACAAAGGTAATGAGCTCACAAGTTACAAAGGTAATGAATTCTGTAGAATGGTTACTTACGTTTATACTTTGGCTACAATCATGAACAAATTATAGAGTAATGAGCAATTCACACTTCCACACCCGGTCACAACTGTAATGAGTTATTGGTGCAAATATTGATTGTTGAGTCACACACACCACACACACACACACACACACACACACACACACACACACACACACACACACACACACACACACACACACACACACACACACACACACACACTTTAGTTTAATATCTTTATGCACCCCATACCTATCCTGTGGGCGGTAGTCAAAAGATTACAAAGGTACATAATGGGTCCAGTGACTGGACCCCAAAGTTATGATAGCTGAACTAGTTACAAAGGTAATGAACTCCAGGTAGATCTGGTCACTAATCATGGCAAGTTACAGAGGTAATGAATCAGCTTCACTCCTATACATGGTTACAGTCATGAACAAATTACAAAGTAATGAACCACTGATACGTCCACACCTGGTCACAATTGTAATGAGTTATAAATACAAATATTAAGTGGATCATACACCCACACTAGCGCGCGCGCGCACATACACGAGGGCGCACGCACGGACATGTGCACACGAGCGTACAAATATATGCATACACACAAGGACGCACACCCACACACACACACACCAACACCCACACACACACACCCTCACACACACCCACACACACACCCTCACACACACCCACACACACATACACACACACACACACACCCACACACCCACACACGCACACACACACCCACACACGCCAGGGGCCAGGAGCTAGGACTCGACCCCTGCAACCACAAATAGGTGAGTACACGCACACACACACACACACACACACACGCACACACACACACCCTCACACACACCCGCACACACACCCTCACACACACCCACACACACGCACGCACACACACACACACACACACACACACACACACACACACACACACACACACACACACACACACACACACACACACACACACACACACACACACACACACCCTCACACACACCCACACACACACACACACACACACACACACACACACACACACACACACACACACACACACACACACACACACACACACATGCACACATGTGGTAATGCTTTATTTACAGCTAGCAAAGTCAGGGTATTTCTCCAGAATGGTCTGCAATATACCACTGTGGATAAAATACTTAGCCATTTCTTGAACACTTCTGAGTGAGTTGTTTCTAAATTCATTAATTTTATCACACTCCAGTACATAATGACGCAGGGTGTGACAATAGTCCATCTGGCAAAGTTTACATTTCGTTTGGTCTACATTTGGTGGTGGTGATTTAACCTGCCAAAGATACTTGTAACCCAGCCGGAGCCGGGCAGTAGTGACATCCAAGAGTCTGCTTATCTTGTTGGATGCACCATAGACATGTGGCTCCTCCTGCATGATGGAATGATGATAGATGGACTGACTTGTGTCAATCTCCCTAAGTCTTAAGTCAATAAAGTTCATTTGAAGTTCTTTTCGTATTATTGTTCTCAAACTGCTAACTGACAACCCAAGCTTGTAATCTACCCCCTCTTTGAAAGCATACAGCTTAGCCAATTTATCAGTTCTATCATGCATCTGAAGACCAATGTGAGATGGAATCCACAGCATGTGCACTCTGACTCCACTGTCCACAATCTTACCATATCTATGTCTGGCTTCTGACAAAAGCATGCCACTATTTATACTTAATGAGTTAAGAGCATTTATGGATGACAGAGAATCAGTTACAATTAAAGTGTCAACCTTAGATACATGGACACATTTGAGTGCAAGGAGTATGGCAAACAGTTCTGTTTGAAGGGTAGAGGCCCAGTTATTGATGCGTGCTCCAATTTCTTTATGAGAGCCATCACTCTGTGTGACAACAGCAGCACTACCAGCTGCACCAGTGGACTGGTGAACAGAACCATCGACGTAAATAATTTGTGAAAGATTGTTCTGTGTGACTAAGTTATCAATACAGCTTAAGGCATCATGTTTGGCTTCAAGACGAAGCTTTGGTTGTGATTTAAGAAGAGTTTTGGGGGGAAATGGAGGAATGGTAGTTTGGAATGGGGTAATATCCCATGGAGCAGGGAAATGTCTCTGTTGTCCAACTTGATATAGATCATGTAGCTGGTTCATGCGGAGGTCGGTTCCAGTTTTTTCGATCCATCTGGAAGGATGTTCACCAGTGTTGAGGAAAGTTTGGAGGGCTTCTGTGCAGGGGTTTGAATGGGCTAGCCTAAGCATATTGACCCCAATAAGGATATTTCTTTCAGTAACACGATCTCTAATGCTTGAAATATTAAGTTCTTTCCGCATATTTAAAATTTTGGCAGTACGAGGGCATCCTAGGATGATCCTCATTGCTTCGTTTTGCAGTTTTTCCAGCCCTCCAAGCTTCCAGTCAGACACGAGTGCAAGTAGTGGCGCTGCATAATCAAATATTCAAGAGAGTGTAATAACTCTCTCCCCTTGGCTAGAGTGGGTACATGACCCCTGGGTCATCGTGAGGGTTACCTCCCTCTCTGCCCGGGAAGGAAGGAGGTTTAATCAGAGGCGTCGGTAGAGTTGGTGCCACCCAGGGCGGAATTCTGGTGTCCCCCGGGGCAGCATCTTTGGTGTCACCCCCATGAAATTCAAGGGCGGGGGGATGGGGTGGTAAACTCCAGTTACGTCACTACTGCATGACCAGTCAGTGACTAATGTTTAACAATGAGAACGTTTAAGGGCCATAAACCGAACAGGAGAATACTTCTCAACTTTATTAATGATAAAATTTATAATCGTAGTAATATTGAGGAAACATAAACTCAAATACCACTTTGAGTACAGCAACAGATCCTACATTTATTCATCTTCAACAGTGCAAAAACAAAAAAAAAAAAATGAAAAATAAAGAAAAACATTGCAATATCAGAGAAACACTAGTTCCTACTTGACCTTGAGTAAAGGTAACATCTCACTGTATATGATCTTACATTTCCATGCCTTCAATTATGTAAAATCATCTATCACATCATCAAAATCAATGATTTTCCCTATATAGGCTTATTTGTACTTTGTTAATATATAATATGTTATATAGAAACGAAGAATTCTTCTCTTATATTGGTGCAGCAATTTTTTTGTGCATCAGTGTCACCTTTAGAGGCTCTACGGTGTCACCCCTAATTGGTGTCACCCGAGGCGGCCCCCCCTTACGACGCCTCTGGGGTTAATGACACTTTCCTGCTATGCTTATGTGCTGTCTGCTGCACCTTCGATAGCTCACCTGTTTTAATATGAAATAAGACCTATTTGTCACTAAAGTCTCAGAACTTTAAAGAGTTTTATGAATGTCGTGGTGACTGACGCCTCGACATCTTTATTGTCTTTATTGACAGTAGTTGGCAACATGCCCCAGGGTATCACTGGCGTTTAGGTTGGGCTGTCTCCTTGAACACCTGGGACGTCATTCCTCGATTGTGTGCCGTTCACTACACACCAGCAGTGTGTCGTCGGTGACCCCAGCACCAGAGAGCCGCATAGTCACCAGCGCCTCTAATTTGATATGTGCTCCATATGGTTATACAGTGACGAGCGTGAGAGTACCAAGACTCATTTACGTGTTGTTAGTGGACCTTGTTGACATAAGCTGGCAGCCACACTCTTGGAAGAGCACTTGATTTTGTTTTGATTTAATGACGTTCGACTACTGCCTGGTGTCATCAAGGACATCAGACTGGTAAGTATCAGGTGTACTCGTTCAGACATCCACACTTGGAGGGAGTATGCATCATTTCTGTGATAGTGTCTGTGGAGAGGCTGACAGACTCTAGGTGATTAAGGTGACTAATTATCAGAATCAGTCAACTATACACAAACAAAATTCTCCACAGTTGGCCGCAGTAGCAACTACTTGGATGATCTCGGCAGTAACTTCCTGGATGATCTCGACAGTCACTGCCTGGATGATCTCGGCAGTCACTGCTTGGATGATCTCGTCAGTCACTGCCTGGATGATCTCGGCAGTCACTGCCTGGATGATCTCGGCAGTCACTGCCTGGATGATATCGGCAGTCACTGCCTGGATGATCTCGGCAGTCACTGCCTGGATGATCTCGGCAGTCACTGCCTGGATGATCTCGGCAGTCACTGCCTGGATGATCTCGCCAGTCACTGCCTGGATGATCTCGGCAGTCACTGCCTGGATGATCTCGGCAGTCACTGCCTGGATGATCTCGGCAGTCACTGCCTGGATAAATATAGCTAAGCAGATTGCATATGTCCATCGTGATCTTTTAGTGTTCTTCCCAAGGATTCTACCCACAACAGTCTAAGAGCTGGGTTCCTACTTAGTGATAGGTTATCAGGGTCACCCAGTATTAGGAGGCTTCCTCACATGTTTCGTTTAGTAAAGAATTGAACCCCAGTTCTTCAGTTGTGAGCTGGACGTACCACCACTCAGCTATGAGATATGATGAGCACAGTAGTAACTGGATGGTGATCTTCCAGTTGAGTGTGTTCCGAGGGTCAGCATGGGAGTGGAGCGAGGAACGTCAGCAGTTTTACTACCACCAGTTCCTGGCTGAACAACCCGACCTTAACTATCGCAACTCCATCGTTAGGGAAGAAATGAAGGTGAGTGTTGATAATCTGCACTAATGTAACCACCAGCTCCATGGTAAGATAAGATAAGATTTCGTTCGAATTTTTAACCCCGGAGGGTTAGCCACCCAGGATAACCCAAGAAAGTCAGTGCGTCATCGAGGACTGTCTAACTTATTTCCATTGGGGTCCTTAATCTTGTCCCCCAGGATGCGACCCACACCAGTCGACTAACACCCAGGTACCTATTTGCTGCTAGGTGAACAGGACAACAGGTGTAAGGAAACGTGTCGAAATGTTTCCACCCGCCGGGAATCGAACCCGGGCCCTCAGTGTGTGAAGCGGGAGCTTTAGCCACCAGGCCACCGGGCCTGGTGGCCTGGTGGCCACCAGGTCATGGTTGATACAACCCTTGTTGCAGAACTCCACACCTGCTGGTCAACTGCCTCAGTACTTGATGAGACAAATCCTAAATCAGCTTTCTCCCTCAAGTGCAAAATCATTAGGTCATTTATACTCGAGTTATGTTACAGCGTCGGTGGGAGATTTTACGCAGTTCACTTTAAAGCTTGAACCTGTTATTCTACTCTATATCAATCCTAAACCCTGTCCTGTTTAAGGCATACTACCGCTTCCAATTATACTCCCTATGTACGTGTCTACTGCTAATTGAACACGGGCAGCGGTTTAAAGGAGGTAGATTATGGTATTGAATATGGTATTGTGTATATGGACTTCAGTAAGGCTTTCGATAGCTCCACATCGTATGCTATTGATGAAACTTAAGGCACACGGAATAGGAGAATTTTTTTCCTGGGTAGAGGTATGGTTGACAAATAGGCAGCAGAGAGTTTGCAGAAATGGGGAGAAATCAGAATGGGGGCACGTCGCAAGCTATGTTCCACAGGGGTCAGTGTTGGGCCCCTTGTTGTTCACAATTTACATAAATGACATAGGTGAGGGAATAAATAGCGACATGAGCAAATGTGCTGATGACACCAAAATAGGCCGTCCATTTCATTCTAATGAGGACAGAGCATTGCAGGAAGACTTGAATAGACTGATGCAGTGGTCGGAGAAGCGGCAGATGCAGTTTAATATAGACAAATGCAAAGTTCTAAATGTTGGACAGGAAAATAATCATGCCACATATAAACTAAATAATGTAGATCTTAATATTAATGATCGCGAAAAGGATTTAGGAGTTCTGGTTAGCAGTAATCTGAAACCAAGACAACAGTACAAAAGTGTTCGCAATAAAGCTAACAGGATCATTGGCTTCATATCAAGAAGCATAAATGAAGTCCTCAGGTTGTTCTTCAGCTCTGTATGTCTTTGGTTAGGCCTCATTTAGATTATGCTGCACAGTTCTGGTCACCATATTACAGAATGGATATAAATGCACTGGAAAACTTGCAAAGGAGGATGACAAAGTTGATCCCATGTATCAGAAATCTTGAAGATTGAGACACTTATGCAGCATATGGGAATCTTTATTCAGGAAACGTTTCGCCACACTGGCTTCATCAGTCCAATACAAAGAGGAAGGCTGAGTGACTGATTACCTCATACTCCTCCTCTCCTTACGCCTTCCTCTTTGTATTGGACTGATGAAGCCACTGTGTGGCGAAACGTTTCCTGAATAAAGATTCCCATATGCTGCATAAGTGTCTCAATCTTCAACTTGTCGGTTTTTCAAACCATTCATCACAACACATCAGAAATCTTCCCTGTGAGGATACTGAGGGCCCTGAATCCGCACTCTCTAGAAAGGCATAGAATTAAGGGGGATATGATTGAGGTGTATAAATGAAAAACAGGAATAAATAAAGGGAATGTAAATAGCATGCTAAAAATATCTAACCTAGACAGGACTCGCAGCAATGGCTTTAAGTTGGAATAATTCAAATTCAGGAAGGATATAGGAAAGCACAGGTTTGGTAATAGGGTTGTGGATGAGTAGAACAAACTCCCGAGTACTGTCATAGAAGCTAAGTTGTGTAGTTTTAAAAATAAGTTAGATAAATACATGAGTGGGTGTGAGTTGGACCTGACTAGCTTGTGCTACTAGGTCAGATGCCGTGCTCCTTCCTTAAGTGAATATGACCTGACCTGACAAGGTCAGGACCTGCCTCGCATGGGCAAGTAGGCATGTTGCAGTGTTCCTTCTTTCATATATTCTTATGTTCATAATTTTCAACCAGCCTGGACATCAAGCCCGGGTGTCATTGGTTGTTAGCCGAACGCTCTACTACACAGCTACAGGTCAGTGTTTGAAAGACATTAAACACACCACCTCCTTCTGCCACCAGACTGTGTTAGTTACCATTTTGTCCTAGGCACATGTTGATTAGACACTAGGCCTGTTGTGTGTGTGTGTGTGTTTTAGCTAATTTGTTTAAACGTTATGCAGTTAGATCGGGGTATATTGTTAAATTATTAACAAAAGTTATTGAAACGTTGATGTAATTAACACCGTCCTGAATCTGACGGTGAAGAACATGCATTGATGTGGTTGATGCTGCCCAGACTAAGTTGAATATAACACTGATGCGGGTGATGCTACCCAGATTAAGTTGAACATAACATTGATACGGTTGATGGTGGCCAAAGTTGAGTACAACACAAAGATGGTTACTGACAAACACGGTTGAGTGTAACACACATGCGGGTACTGGTGGCCAAACAATACAACACACTGATGCAGTTGATGACGAGCAAGCCAGTCTAAATGCAACTCAAGCAAGCCACAAACGCGGCTTGTTACAACTCTCTCCTCGTTTAGAATGACAAATGGGGTTATCCTCAGCCCAACACAGACTAATGGCCTGTTCCTCTGACTGCGGGAAGTCAGCCTGGAGAGAGGCAAGCCATGAGTGATGGCTTAGCCACGTAACGTGAAAACACGTGGCTTACTAACCCATAACTGCGAAAGGAAACGTTAAATGAAGACTCCCTCCGTCATGGGCCATAATGAAGTCTAAGCTTGGGACTTAATCAAGGTTCAGAGCGGGCGACAACTCCACAGATTTGTGGATTTTGTTGTGGGTCGCGTGCTTGTAGCTGACATAACAGGAAGGAAAAGTGAAAACCTGATTTCTGTCGAGTGTTAACAGATACTTTCTTTATGCGAATGGTTAACAGATACGTTCTTTTGACCAGTGATTAGCAGACACGTTATTCTGACCAGTGATTAGCAGACACGTTCTTTTGACCAGTGATTAGCAGACACGTTATTTTGACCAGTGATTAGCAGGCACGTTCTTTTGACCAGTGATTAGCAGGCACGTTCTTTTGACCAGTGATTAACTAATATGTTCTATAGGTAACATACGTTCTTTAGCCGAATAACTGACAGATACGGTTTTCTAATGAGTAACAGATCATATCTTTTGGCGAATAACAAGTACGTTTGTGTGTGTGTGTGTACTCGCCTATTTGTGCTCGCCTGTTTGTGGTTGCAGGGGTCGAGTCACAGCTCCTGGCCTCGCCTCTTCACTGATTGCTACTAGGTCCTCTCCCCGCTCCATGAGCTTTATCAAACCTCATCTTAAAACAATGTGTGGTTCCTGCCTCCACTGCGTCACTTTCTAGGCTATTCCACTGCCTGACAACTCTGAAGAAATACTTCCTAACATTCCTTTGATTCATCCGAGTCTTCAACTTCCAATTGTGACCTCTTGTTTCTGTGTCCCATCTTTGGAACATCCCGTCTTTGTCCACCTTGTCTATTCCGCACAGTATTTTATGTCGTTATGTCTCCCCTGACCCTCCTGTCCTCCAGTGTCGTCAGGCTGATTTCCCTTAACCTTTCTTCATAGGACAGTCCCCTTCTGGGACTAGTCTTGTTGCAAACCTTTGCACTTTCTCTAATTTCTTGACGTGCTTGCCCAGGTGTGGATTCCAAACTGGTGCTGCATACTCCAGTATGGGCCTGACATAAATGGTGTACAGAGTCTTGAACGATTCCTTACTGAGGTATCGGAACGCTATCCTTAGGTTTGCCAGACGCCCATATGCTGCAGCAGTTATCTGATTGATGTGTGCCTCAGGAGATGTGCTCGGTGTTATACTCACCCCAGATCTTTTTCTTTGAGTGAGGTTTGCAGTCTTTAGCCACCTAGACTATACTGTGTCTGCAGTCTTTGCCCTTCCCCAATCTATATGACTGCATTTTGCAGGGTTAAATTCAAAGAGCCAGTTGCTGGACCAGGCTTGTAGCCTGTCCAGGTCTCTTTGTAGTCCTGCCTGATCCTCGACCGATTTGATTCTTCTCATTAACTTCATATCATCTGCAAACAAGGACACTTCTGAGTCTATCCCTTCCGTTATGTCATTCACATATACCAAAAGCAGCACAGGTCCTAGGACTGACCCCTGTGGAACCCCGTTTGTCACAGGCACCCACTCTGACACTTTGTCACGTACCATGACTCGTTGCCTCACTGTCAGGTATTCTCTGATCAATTGCAGTGCCTTTCCTGTTTTGTGTGCCTGATTCTCTAGCTTTTGCAGTAACCTCTTGTGAGGAACTGTGTTGAAGGCCTTCTTGCAGTCCAAGAAAATGCAGTCTATCCACCCCCTCTCTTTTGTCTTACTTCTGTCACCTTGTCATAAAACTCCAGTATGTTTGTGACAGGATTTTCCTTCCCTGAAACTGTGCTGGTTGTCAATTATACACTTGTTTGTTTCCAGGTGCTCCACCACTCTCCTCCTGATCTTCTCCATGACTTTGCATACTATACACATTAGTGACACAGGTCTGTAGTTTAATGTCTGTCTCCTTTTTTAAAAATTTGGACTACATTTGCCATCTTCCATACCTCAGGGAGTTGCCCAGTTTCAGTGGATGTGTTGAAGATCTTTGTTAGTGGCACACACAGCATCTCTGCTCCCTCTAAGGACCCATGGAGAGATGTCTGGTCCCACCGCCTTTGAAGTGTCAAGTTCACATAGCAGCTTCACCTCCTCCTTGGTTATGTGTGCCTCATCCAGCACTTGTTGGTGTACCTCCCTGTTCTGATTTCCTGGAGTCCTACTGGTTTCCACTGTAAATACTTCTTTAAATCTGGTGTTGAGCTCCTCGCATACCTCTCGGTCTTTTCTTGTGAACTCCCCATCATCCTTCCTCAGTCTGATTACCTGGTCCTTGACTGTTGTTTTCCTCCTGATGTGGCTATGCAACAGCTTTGGGTCAGACTTGACTTTCGATGCTATGTCATTTTCATATTGTCGCTGAGCCTCCCTTCTGATCTGTGCATATTCGTTTCTGGCTCTTCGGCTAATGAAATTAAGACGCACATGCAACATCTGGGTATCTTTATTGTAGACGTTTCGCCATCCAGTGGCTTTATCAATACAAATTCCAGGACATAACTTGAAGACAGTAGAACTATGTACAGAAGATGAGGTAATCAGTCCCTCAACCTAGGAGTAGGTGCGAATAGCACCATAGTTGTGGAGATTCTGAAGCAGAAGCAAGGCGCCTGACGCTTATATGCTAACGTCAGGTGGAATGGGATGGGTAGCAAACGAGGGCATAGTCACTGGTAGGCGGGATTCCCCCAGTTGTCAGACGCTGCAACATCATGGAATCTTGATTCTGAGGACATGTACATAACCTTCACGACTATGACAACTACTTCTACAACTAACCCATCTCTTTGGGTAGGACCTACTTCCACTGGGGAATCCCGCCTATCAGTGACTATGCCTTCGTCTGCTACACGTCCCATTCCACCTGACGTTAGTATATAAGTGTCAGGCGCCTTGCTTCTGCTTCAGAATCTCCACGACTATGGTGCTCTTCGCACCTACTCCTAGGTTGAGGGACTGATTACCTCATCTTCTGTACATAGTTTTACTGTCTTCAAGTTATGTCCTGGAATTTGTATTGATAAAGCCACTGGATGGTGAAACGTCTACAATAAAGATACCCAGATGTTGCATATGTCTTAATTTCATTTTGTCGGTATTGTATACCATTCTTGTACAACTCTTCGGCTAATCTCTCTACTTTCCTGAGTTCTTTGTCTTCCGTACCTTTTCCATTCTCTAGTACACCTAGTTTTTGCCTCCCTACACCTTTGGGTGAACCAAGGACTCGTTCTGGTCTTCCCATTATTTCTGTTTCCCTTGGGAACAAACCTCCCCTCTGCCTCCTTGCATTTTGTTGTCACATAGTCCATCATTTCTTGTACTTGTTTTCCTGTCAGTTCTCTCTCCCACTGAATGTCATGCAGGAAGTTCCTCATGCCTGAGTAGTCCCCCTTTTTGTAGTTTGGGTTTCCCCATCCTATTCCTGCTGCTTTCTCCACTTGTAGCTCAACTATGTAGTCAAAGCACAGAACCACATGATCACTAGCTCCTAGGGGCCTTTCATACATGATATCCTCAATAGCTGAACTACTCTTGCTGGATCATCCTCGCCTCTCTCTCTGGTAGTGTCTCTAACATGTTGATGCATGAGGTTTTCCAGTACCACATCCATCATCTTGGCTCTCCATGTTTTGGGACCCCCATGGGACTCCAGGTTTTCCCAGTCAGTCTCCTTGTGATTGGAATCACTCATAACTAGTAACTTTGCTTCCCCCCTCCCATATGAGCCCTTCTGGCCACCTTGGCTAGTGTGTCAACCATTGCTCTGATGCTCTTGTCGTATTCTTCTCTTGGCCTCCTGCAGTTGTGTGGTGGGTTGTACATTACTGCAATTATCACCTTATGGCCCTCAGACTGGATTGTTCCTACTAAGTAGTCCCTTTTGCCCATGCCATCCATTCCTTCCATTTTCTCAAAACCCCACTGGTTTTTAATGAGCAGTGCAACTCCTCCTCCCCCTCTCCTCCCTCTGTCTTTCCTGAGGATTTGATATCCAGGTGGAAAGATTGCATCTGTTATCATCCTGGTGAGTTTTGTTTCTGCGAGTGCTGTTATGTCTGGGGATGTCTCCTTGATTCTTTCATACCACTCCTCGCACTTATTTGTTGTTCCATCTGCATTTGTATACCACACCTTCAACTTCTTTTTTAAGACTGTGGTCTGGGGGGTACATTGGGGTTGGGGAATTGGGAGACCTGATAAGGAACTATGGGTGGTTGCTGTGGGGGTGGAGTTTGTAGTAAGGTGGGCGGGGGCATTGGATATAGCATGGGTGTTTTTGGTTAGAATGTTTAGTTGCACCGGGGTTGTCCTGGTTGGGGGGCTTCTGTAAGTAGTTGTGAGGGAGGCTGTATTTGATCTTCCTCCTGAGTCTGGGTTCTCCTGTCCATCTCCATCTTCTCTCTTTCCTCCTTTTGCCTTTGTACCATCTCTCTGTTTCTGCCTTTCTTCTTGTGTTCTGGCGCAGTCAAGATACACCTTCCAGTATGCCGGCATCTCCCTTAGTCTTGCTTTCTCCTGCAGGATCCTGTTCCGAGTCGATTCTGCCATGAAAGTCACTTTCACTGGCCAGGTTCTTCTGGGTCATGTCATCTGGGTCATGTCATCTTCTCCTATTGCTTTTATGATGCTTTCGATTGCATTTTTTCACCTTGTTTTCTTGCTTTATAAGTTTCCCCTTCAACTTCTTGGAGCCCATACACAAAGACTGACCTCTTCCTTTCATTCTCCCACTTCATACCCCTATGTTTCCACTGATTCGATTTAATTTCCTCCATTGCAGCTTTCCTTTCCTCAGTTTCACTATCTATTGTACTTGGTCTCAGTGGCCTGTCATTTTCCCTTCTCAGCTTTCCCTGGGCTCTGCTGTGGTCTGTTAGGGCCTCCACATATAGCTTAGCTCTGTCATTTACTATAGTCCCCTCTGACAGGGCTTCTACATGCAGTTTCGCTCCTTCATTCCCTACAGTCCCCTTGTTTGTGACTGAAGTAGCAGTCTCTGATGTCATTCAAAAATGGTTCTTTAGTTCTTTAGGCTGTTTCAGATTTTTCAGTTCCTTTTCTAATGTTTCCTAGCCTCTGCTGCTATGACTTGCATCTCCCACTTCTTGCTTTCGATATCTATACTCTTCCATTCTCATGCTAAGTTCTTCTAGTTTCTTTCCCCATTCATGTTCCCTTTTCATGAGCTCTGCTGCCCAATCTTCCTTTGCAGATTCATCCTCCTGTACCTTGGTTTTCCTTCCTGCTCTCTGGCAACCCATTTTTTGTTTTCATTGCCTCAGAATGGAAAACTTACGTAATTCTGTGTTAGTTTTGTGGTGTTTGTCAGAGTGTGGGGAGGAGGGAGGTAGGGGAGGAAGTGTAGACAGTGGCTAAATGGGAGAGGGGTGGGGAGTGGTATTGAGGGGGGAATATGGGGAGTGAGGAGGAGGGAGAAGCAAAGGGGGAGAATGGGAGAGGGAGAGGTAGGTGAGGAGGAGGGTGAAAGAAAGGGGGGATCAGGGGAAGGAGTGAGAGATTGTCAGGGGTGTGTGTGTGGGGGGGGGGGGGGGGAGGGGTTATTAAGTGTCTGAAAAGTAGGTGGAAATTGTGCATTGGAGTCTTATGTGGAGTCTGTGTTCCCTTACCTAACCACACCCTCCTGTGACATGACCTGCACCTACCCACAATACTGCACTCTATACTTTTACTACCACCTAGGCTTATAGAAACCTGTCTCGCCTTGTTCCATAAATTACCAATTGCTATTCATTATTGAGTACAGTGGACCCCCGGTTAACGATTTTAATCCGTGCAAGAGGGCTCATCGTTATGCGAATTAATTTTCCCCATAAGAAATAATGGAAATAAAATTAATCCGTGCAAGACGCCCAAAAGTATGAAAAAAAATTTTTTTTACCACATGAAATGTTAATTTTAATACACACAAACTGAAAAAGGCATGCACAATTACATGACACTTACTTTTATTGAAGATCTGGTGATGATTGATGGGATGGGAGGAGGGGAGAGCATTATCTTCTTACTGTTTAGAAGGGGAATCCCCTTCCATTAGGACTTGAGGTAGCAAGTCCTTTTCTGGGGTTACTTCCCTTCTTCTTTTAATGCCACTAGGACCAGCTTCAGAGTCACTGGACCTCTGTCGCACAACAAATCTGTCCATAGAGCTCTGTACCTCCCGTTTCTTCAAGACTTTCCTAAAATGGGCCATAACATTGTCATTGAAATAGTCACAAGCACGGCTTGCAACAGCTGTGTCAGGGTGATTTTCATCTATAAAGGTTTGCAGTTCAAACCACTCTGCACACATTTCCTTAATCTTTGAAGTAGGCACAATGGATTCCACAACTGGCATAGGCTTCTCAGGGTTAGCCCCAAACCCTTCAAAATCTTTCTTAATTTCCATACTAATTCTCACCCTTTTTACCACAGGGTTGGCACTAGAAGCTTTCTTGGGGCCCATGGTCACTTATTTTCCAGAAACACCACCGAAAACACTGTAATAATACGAAATATTCCGAGTGTATGCTTGGATGTTACCGCGGAGGCTGGCTGGTAAACAATGGGACGGCCGGCACATGTGAGGGCACATTGGACGCGTCTCGGACGAAAATCGGTATGCGGGTTTTTAATCGGTATGCGGGGCAAAAATTTTGCGATAAAAGTAATCGTTATGCGGAAAAATCGCTATGCGATGCCATCGTTATGCGGGGGTCCACTGTACTTGATTGCCTATTCTTTATCGTACTAGGAGAGATGGACCATTCACAATCAGCTTGGTGTTTAATTTGTTTAATTAGAAACCAAGACCCACACCTAACAACCACGCATAGGTGAATACAGTACTTGCAATGCAGCTGTAGCAGCCTGTAGAATGTCCAGCTCAATGTAATGTCCTGGCGTGAATCCACCTCCGATTCTTCTCTATATAATGTACCCTATTCACTGTATTTTTCACTGGTCACACATTTGTTTCACTTTATTATCTTTCTTGGGTGATGCATGGCAACGTCGCACCACCAAGTATCACTTTCTAGTTCATTTACAAAATTGTGGCTCACCCCACACTTTAGTGGCTCAGGCAAATTGTAAATCACTTTCAGGATTGTTCACTACCCTGACACACTTAGCAGCCCTTGCAGTACACTTGGGTAGCCCTCAAAAACACTTATGTTCGCGGAGCACGGAAGGCGTGACTCGCGCATGCGGTGTCCCTACTGTGTGTGTGTGTGTGTGTGTGTGTGTGTGTGTGTATACTTGCCTAGTTGTGGTTGCAGGGATCCAGTCACAGCTCCTGGCCCCACCTCTTCACCAGCTGCTACTAACTCACTCTCCCTGCTCCATGAGCCTTATCATACCTCTTAAATCTATGTATAGATCCTGCTTCCGCTACATCACTTCCCAGACTATTCCACTTCCTGACAACTCTGTGACTGAAAAAATACTTCCTAACATCCCTATGATTCATTTGAGTCCTCAACTTCCAATTGTGACCCCTTGTTGCTGTGTCCCATCTCTGGAACATCCTGTTTTTGTCCACCTTCCCAATTCCTCTCGGTATTTTATATGTCGTTATCATGTCCCTCCTATCTCTCCTGTCCTCCAGTGTCATCAAGTCGATTTTCCTTAACCTCTCCTCATAGGACATGCCTTTTAGCTCTGGGACTATTCTTGTTGCAAATCTTTGCAATTTCTCTAATTTCCTTACATGCTTGGTTAGGTGTGGGTTCCGAACTGGTGCTGCATACTCCAGTATAGGCCTGACATACACAATGTGCAGGGTCCTGAACAATTCCTTACTGAGATGTTGGAATGCTATGCTTAGGTTTACTAGGTGTCCATTTGCTGCAGCATTTATTTGGTTGATGTGCACCTCAGGAGATGTGCCTGGTGTTATACTTACCCCAATATACTTTTCCTTGAGTGAGGTTTGCAGTTTCTGGTCCCCTAGACTGCATTCCATCTGCAGTCTTCGTTGCCCTTCCCCAATCTTCATGACTTCGCACTTGATGGGGTTGAATTCTGGGAGCCAGTTTCTGGACCAGGCCTGCAGTCTGTCCAGATCCCTTTGTAGTTCTGCCTGGTCCTCCTCAGATTGAATTCTTCTCATCAACTTCACATCATCTGCAAACAGGGACACTTCTTAGTCTATTCCTTCCGCCGTGTCATTCAGACACCAGAAACAGCACTGGCCCTAGGACTGACCCCTGTGGAACCCCTATCATCACAGGCGCCCACTCTGACACCTCGTCATGTGACATGGCTCACTGATGTCTTCCCGACAGCTATTCCTTGATCCATTGCAGTGCCTTCCCTGTTATACCTGCCTGATCTTCCAGCTTATCCACTAATCTCTTGTGTGGAACTGTATCAAAAGCCTTCTTACAGACCAAGAAAACTCAGTCTACCACCTCTCTCTTTTCTTACTGCTGGCACCTCTCATAGAACTCCAGTAGGTTTGTGACACAGGATTTCCCGTCCCTGAAACCGTGTTGGTTGTCATTGATAAGCTCATTCCTTTCTAGGTGCTCCACCACTCATCTCATGATAATCTTCTCCATGACTTTGCATACTACACAAGTTAGTGACACTGGTCTAATTTAGTGCTTCATGTCTGTCTCCTTTTTTAAAAATTGGGACTACCTTTGCTGTTTTCCATACCTCAGGTAGTTGCCCTGTTTCAAGAGGTGTGTTGAAGATTGTTGTTAGTGGCACACATAGTGCCTCTGCTCCCTCTCTCATGACCCATGGAGATATGTTATCCATCCCCATCGCCTTTGAGGTATCTAGCTTGCTTAGCAGCCTCTTCACTGCTTCCTCGGCTGTATGTATTGTCCAACACTTGACGATTTACCCCACCTCTCCGTCTTTCCGGAGTCTCTTCTGTATCCTTTGTGAACACTTCTTTGAATCTCGTGTTGAGCTCATCACATACTTCTTGGTCATTTCTTGTGATCTCCCGTCCTTCCTTTCTCAGCCTGATTACCTGGTCCTTGACTATTGTTTTCCTCCTGATTTGGCTGTACAACAGCTTCGAGTAAGATTTGGCTTTTGCTGCTATGTCATTTTCGTATTGTCATTGGGCCTCCCTTTTCATATTGTCATTGGGCCTCCCTTTTCGTATTGTCATTGGGCCTCCCTTTTCGTATTGTCATTGGGCCTCCCTTCTTATCTGTGCATATTCGTTTGTTGCTCTACGACTGCTCTCCTTGTACTCTTGGGTCCTTTGCCTTCTATACTTCTTCCCTTCTCTAGCACACTTGGTTTTGGCCTTGCTACACCTTTGAGCGATCCAAGGGCTCATCCTGGCCTTCTTGTTATTTCTGTTACCCTTGGATACAAACATCTCGGCTTCCTTACATATTGTCGTCACTTATTCCATCTCATTTACTGACTTCCCTGCCAGTGCTCTGTCCCACTGATCCTCATGCAGGAATTTCTTCATGCCTCTGTAGTCCTCTCTTGTAGTTTGGCTTCATTCATTCTGCCCTTCCTGCTTCTCTCTCCATTTATAATTCTACTATATATTCGAAGCTGTGTGTGTGCATGTGTGCGCCCATGCCCATGCATGTGCGTGCGTGTGTGCGCCTGCGCCCATGCATGTGCATGCATGCATCCGTCCACGAACAAGTGGTCTTAACCAATTAACACTACTGCGACAAGCTGGGGATCAAATCTGCGATATTTTAGCACGCCTCCTGAGAAGCCCGCCAAAAATTTCGAGAGCCTTAGTCCACTTGGTTATCAATGCTTCAAACATCAGAAGCCCAGTACTACTGGATGTGTCAGCCCTGCTGCGAGCACATACGTAGCCATGGAAGCTATGCGACTAATTTCATTCTCCTCCCATTTGGAATACCTGTCTTCACGAGCAATGCTCACATCAGGAGTGGCAGACCCAGTGTACTCGCTGGGTCCTTGATGCTTTTAGCATGGTGGTGGGCAAAGGCATCAGTAGGTTACCTAGGTTCCCAGGGAGACTGGCTAAATGTCCTGGGTTGAATTCCTGTGGGATTTTGTAAAATGAGACCATAATAAAACCACAAGGGGGTTATACTTGCCTTTAGATTCTGATGGCTCTAGATTTATTCGCAGCCTCTCCCAGGGGAGAAATGCTGTCGTAGTACCCACCAGGGCTGTGCGAAATGTGTGTACATATTGTTAGTACATACCTAGAGATTAAATATGCCTCTATTTCATGTTTAAAACATATGTAAGGTCATGGCCCTGAAATATTGCCTGGTTGTGGGCGATGGCCCTCTGATTACGACATCTATAAGGTGCGTCCTGTCTGACCGTCTATGTACCTTTCAGATGCAGCTTAATGGATAAGGTGACGGTATGGATAATGACTTACCTTGGGTGCATGTAACAGACCCTTAATAGTGACGCTGCACATGGCGACTTGATTGTAAAAGCCTTATTCTGTCATCTGCTTGATTATGGGCGAGCGACATGAGCTAACACCCTCATGGTACTTGCTCCACCCATTGACACGGCAGCAACCACACACGTGACATTGGCTACGAATACTTCCACGTCGGGTGACGGCTCAGCTGGCCACATCGTCAAAGCAATCTCGTTCTCGACTGACGATTCTCTACTGAGCACAACTAGAAGTTCATAACAATTCATGGCAGGAAGAATTGACACACAGTGCACAATGCACTGGTGGGGCCAGGAGCTGTGACTCGGCCCCTGCAACCACAACAACTAGGCGAGTACAGTTCTTTCTGGAGATTCAGTGCATACGGGAAATGCATTTGTAACTGATCATGAAATGTTTCTAAGTTTCAGTGCAAGGTGGCACGGGTCTCCAGGGATCACCACCCACTTCATAAGTAAGTTTATTCTGGTATATACAAATACAGTTACATTGATTATCATACATAGCAGCATATGTGTAGAGAACCTGGGATAACCCAGAAAAATCAGTGACAAAAAACGAGTCGAGTCGGTGACTTATTTCCATTGGGGTCCTTTTAATACCTTATTAATATACTATAAAGGAGATATACTATAAAGGAGATGTACTAGGAATAAGGTAAAATGAGTTATTTATATTTACATGTGTGTTAGCTAAAAAAAAAAATTAATGAATTCTCCTCCCTTTCTGTCGCTACATTCATTAGGTACCTTTTGGCACTCTTCTTGAACTGGCTCGTGCTGTGACTGGCTTTGACATGTACAGGCAGTCTGTTCTATTCCTTTATTTCTGTACAATAAAAGGTGTTTGAAGCCTGGTCATTGACTGTGGGCATTACAAAGTTGTGCTCTCTCCCCCTAGTACTATGATTGCTTCGGTCCCCAGCCTTGACAAAATTATACACAAATAACCCGCACATAAAAGAGAGAAGCTTACGATGACGTTTCTCTCTTTTATGTGTGGGTTATTTGTGTATCGTTCCAGTCATGGTATTGTGCCTTTTTTTGTTATTTACTTGACAAAATTAACAGCAAGATATTCTGGACACTGAGCAATTTTACAAATATGATTTAGCTTCAGTTATTTTACTCTATCTTTAACATTCAGCATATCATCACATTGCTTCCCTGAAAACTTGCTGTAACCTGCCCTTCAAGCTCTGCCATCCCCCTTCAAGAGAGGTTCTGCTGACATACAGTTAACAGATGTTAGATGCTAGTACAGTGGACCCCCGCATAACGATGGCATCACATAGCGATTATTTCGCATACCGCTTACTTTAATCGCAAAATTTTTGCCGCGCATACCGATTAAAAACCCGCTCACCGATTTTCGTCCGAGACGCGTCCAATGTGCGCCCTCAGCCAGCCTCACATGTGCCGCCCGTGCCATTGTTTACCAGCCAGCCTCCGCGGTAACATCCAAGCATACACTCGGAATATTTCGTATTATTACAGTGTTTTCGGTGCTGTTTCTGGAAAATAAGTGACCATGGGCCCCAAGAAAGCTTCTAGTGCCAACCGTACACCAATAAGGGTAAGAATTCCCATTGAAATGAAGGAAGAGATCATTGATAAGTATGAAAGTGGAGTGCGTATCGCCGACCTAGTCAAGCTGTACAAGAAACCCCAATCAACCATCGCTACTATTGTGGGCACCAAAAAGACAATCAAGGAAGCTGTTCTTGCCAAAGGTTTAACTGTGTTTTCGAAACAAAGATCGCAAGTGATGGAAGATGTTGAGAGACTCTTATTGGTGTGGATAAATGAAAAACAGCTAGCAGGAGATAGCGTCTCTCAAGCGATCATATGTGAAAAGGCTAGAAAGTTGCATGAGGATTTAATTAAAAAAATGCCTGCAACTAGTGATGATGTGAGTGAATTTAAGGCCAGCAAAGGTTGGTTTGAGAGATTTAAGAAGCGTAGTGGCATCCATAGTGTGATAAGGCATGGTGAGGCTGCCAGTTCGGACCACAAAGCGGCTGAAAAATATGTGCAGGAATTCAAGGAGTACATAGAAACTGAAGGACTGGAACCTGAACAAGTGTTTAATTGTGATGAAACAGGCCTGTTCTGGAAGAAAATGCCAAGCAGGACCTACATTACTCAGGAGGAAAAGGCACTCCCAGGACATAAGCCTATGAAAGACAGGCTTACTCTTCTCATGTGTGCCAATGCTACTGGTGATTGCAAAGTGAAGCCTTTATTAGTGTATCACTCTGAAACTCCCAGAGCGTTCAGGCAAAAGAATGTCCTCAAGGATAATTTGTGTGTGCTGTGGAGGGCAAACAGTAAGGCATGGGTCACTAGGGAATTTTTCTATAACTGGTTACACCATGCATTTGCCCCCAATGTGAAAGATTACCTAACTGAAAAGAAATTAGAACTTAAGTGCCTCCTGGTGTTAGACAATGCCCCTGGTCATCCTACAGACGTGGCAGAGCGACTTTATGGGGACATGAGCTTCATTAAGGTGAAGTTTTTGCCTCCTAATACCACTCCTCTCCTGCAGCCCATGGACCAGCAGGTTATTTCCAACTTCAAGAAACTGTACACAAAAGCTCTGTTTGAAAGGTGCTTTGTAATGACCTCAGAAACTCAACTGACTCTAAGAGAGTTTTGGAGAGATCACTTTAATATCCTCAATTGTGTAAACCTTATAGGTAAGGCTTGGGAGGAAGTGACTAAGAGGACCTTGAACTCTGCTTGGAAGAAACTGTGGCCAGAATGTGTAGACAAAAGGGATTTTGAAGGGTTTGAGGCTAACCCTGAGATGATTATGCCAGTTGAGGAATCCATTGTGGCATTGGGAAAGTCCTTGGGGTTGGAGGTTAGTGGGGAGGATGTGGAAGAGTTGGTGGAGGAGGACAATGAAGAACTAACCACTGATGAGCTGATAGATCAACTTCAAGAGCAAGAGGCCAGACCTGGGGAAACTGGTTCAGAGGAGGGGAGAGAGAAATTGAAGAAGTTGCCTACTACAAAGATAAAGGAAATCTGTGCAAAGTGGCTTGAAGTGCAAACCTTCATGGATGAAAATCACCCTCACACAGCTATTGCAAGCCGTGTTGGCAACCTGTACACTGACAATGTTGTGAAACACTTTAGGGAAGTGATAAAGGAACGAGAGGTACAGGCCACTATGGACAGATATCTTGTGCGAAAGAAGTCCAGTGACTCTGAAGCTGGCCCTAGTGGCATTAAAAGAAGAAGGGAAGTAACCCCAGAAAAGGACTTGCTACCTCAAGTCCTAATGGAAGGGGATTCCCCTTCTAAACAGTAAGAAGATAATGCTCTCCCCTCCTCCCATCCCATCAATCATCACCAGATCTTCAATAAAAGTAAGTGTCATGTAAGTGTGCATGCCTTTTTCAGTTTGTGTGTATTAAAATTAATATTTCATGTGGTAAAAAAAATTTTTTTTCATACTTTTGGGTGTCTTGCACGGATTAATTTTATTTCCATTATTTCTTATGGGGAAAATTCATTCACATAACGATTATTTCGCATAACAATTACCCCTCTTGCACGGATTAAAATCGTTAACCGGGGGTCCACTGTACATTTGCGACTGGCTACAATCAAGGATTACCCTTTTCTTTAGTTCTAGTTTGAAGCAAATTATTTTGGATTTTTAATAGTCTGGGCAAACTGCCGTTTTCACAGATTGACACATAAATGTACAATTGAGCAGAGATTCGTCAGGAGGTGAGTGGTCTCACGACACCGTAGTGTACAGACATATCTGATCTATGCTCAATTTGCAATCTTGTTTAGTAATGGATACGTGAAGCTGAGCTGTTTGTCATACATTCAGCCTTTATATTCACATGTTGGTAAGAGATCATAACCCCTTTACAGGGGCTGGGGGCATCTATCCCCAAGAGGCATCTATTAAATACACTTGAAAATGTACAGAGGAGGATGACAAAGATGATCCCATGTTATCAGAAACCTTTCCTACGAGGATAGACTGAGGGCCCTAAATCTGCACTCCAGAAAGGCATAGAATTAGGGGAGGGGGGGATATGATTTAGGTGTATAAATGGAAAAAAGGGAATAAATAAAGGGAATGTAAATGTGTTAAAAATATCTAACCAAGACAGGACTCGCAGCAATGGTTTCAAGTTGGAAAAATTTAGATTCAGAAAAGATAGGAAAGCACTGATTTGGTAATACACCTACCATCCGACTTACGACCTGCTCGACTTGGACCACTCGACTTATGACCGTGTTTTTTATGCCAAATTTCTGGGAAATAAACAACTATTTGTGTTGTACACAGTGTTTATCCTAAACCTTACAGTATAAAATACAGTACTAACAACATAAAAAGTCAAGTAAAACATGAAATACCAAAATAAAACAATAAAATAGTCATTACAAAAATGTTTTGTTGATATTCAGTAGTAAAGTTCGACTTACGACCGGTTTCTCGGAACCGAACTCGGTCGTAAGTCGGATGGTAGGTGTACTTATAGATGAATGGAACAAACTCCTATGTAGTGTTACTGAAGCTGAAACCTTGTGTAGTTTTAACCCTTTGACTGTTTTGGTCGTATGTATACATCTTACGAGCCACCGTTTTTGACGTATATATACGTACTCATAAATTCTAGTGGCTTCAAATCAAGCAGGAGAAAGCTGGTAGGCCCACATGTGAGAGAATGGGTCTGTGTGGTCAGTGTGCACCATATAAAATAAAATCCTGCAGTATGCAGTGCGTAATGACAAAAAAAAAAAAACTTTTTTTTTTTTTTAATTAAAATGCCGAATTTGTGGTTTATTCTTTTATAGTATTTATGGTTGTATTCTCGTTTTCTTGGTCTCATTTGATAGAATGGAAAACATATTATAGAAATAGAGGTGATTTTGATTGGTTTTACTATGAAAAGAACCTTGAAATGGAGGTCAAAGTAGGGGAAATGTTTGATTTTTGCCGATGTTCAAAAGTAAACAAATGATGTCATTTTTCAATAAATGTCCAAGTAGCCATTCTAATATGCAGTCATGACTGGGTTGACATTATTTATACAATTATTACAATATTGCAGTAGTCTGCATAACAGTAAATCTTCTTTTTTTCGTTTGAATAAAAATTCAAAATAGAAAGCAAGAGTAATATCCGAGGAGCCTGGAGAGTGACTGATGAACAAAGAAAATGTTATTTTAGAGCCAGGAATGTTTGCATTGTTTATTCTGGACCCTGTTTTGAAATTGTCATATTTTTTAATTTTCGTGAAATTGGCCACATTGCAAATTTCTGACCGCATTATTGGGTAGTTGAGATCAGTAAATGAGCAGTTTCTTGTACTCAATCGATAGAAAAAATGGAGTTCTAAATAAATAGCTATGAATTTGGTCGACTGGAACAATGGAATTAGCTGAAAATAGGGCTCAAACTGGGCGAAATCGCTGAGGTTGCTAACTTTGCGAGAGCGTAATTCCGTCAGTTTTTCATCAAATTTCGTTCTTTTGGTGTCATTACAATTGGGAAAAGATTCTCTATCTTTTCATAAGAATTTTTTTTTTTTTTTTCAACACCAGGAGACACTTCAGGATTTGGGGTTGCAACAATCAAGGGGTTAAATATAGGTTAGGTAAATATATGAGTGAATGTGAGTTGGACCTGCCTTGCATGGGCCAGTAGGCCTTCTGCAATGCTCTTTTTTATGCTCTTATGTCCCTGGGTTGGAGAAATAATAATTTTCTCCACAATTCCCAGTTGGTCACAGTATTGTTATTTGCTTAAAGCCACTTCATTCTGTGGATGCATTAAAATATATACAGTGGACCTCAGGTTATCGGCCGGTTCTGTTATTGGCCAACTTGGTGATCGGCCGGTTTTTCGGTGCCTGGTTATCAGCCGTTAATTCTGTGATCGGCCGTTTGGGACGCGTCCGTCTGCTGGCTGGGACAGCATCAGTTTGACCGTCTCAGTGGCTGAGGAAGCTTCTGCTCATACATCCAAACATTTCGCTTATTTCCCATTAAAGTTTGTGTTATTTTGGCAGTGCAACTGTGAAATAAGTAACCATGGCTCCAAAGAAAGTTCCTGTGGCAAAGAAAGTGAGAAACACCATGGAATTTAACCATGAAGTGATAGAAAAGTTTGAGAGTGGTAAGAGAGTGGTAAGAGAGTGGTGGAACTTGCCAGGATGTACAGCAAGAATAAATCAACAATTACATCCATCCTGGCAAAGAAAGAACAAATCAAGGATGCTAATGTTGCAAAAGGAGTAACTTTTCTAACTAAACGAAGGCCACCAATAATGGAAGAGATTTAAGTTATTATTACTGTCGATTAAGGAAAAAGAATTAGTGGGAGACAGTGTTGTGGAGTCGATTATTTGTCAGAAGGCAAGGCAGTTGCATGAGAATCTTGCAAAGAAAATGCCTGGAACAAGTGCTGCAATTTGTGAATTGGGCCAGCAAAGGATGGTTTGATAGATTTAAGAAGCATAGTGGCATACACAGTGTTGTAAGGCATGGTGAGACTGCAAGTTCTGACAAATGTGTTGCTGAAAAATTTGTGCAGGAATTCCAAGGGTACATAGAGGCTGAAGGATTCAAACCCCAACAAGTTTTCAATTATGATGAAACAGGCCTGTTTTGGAAGAAAATGCCAAACAGGACCTACATTACCCAGGAGGAAAAGGCACTGCCAGGACACAAGCTTATGAAAGACAGGCTTACTCTTTTGTTGTGTGGTAATGCTAGTGGGGATTTCAAAGTGAAGCCTTTACTCGTGTATCACTCGGAAAATCCCAGAGTGTTCGAGAAAAACAATGTCATTGTGTGTGATGTGGAAAGCTGATCATAAGGCAGGGGTCACAAGGCAAATTTTCAGAGAGTGGGTTAATGATGTGTTTGGCCCAAGTGTGAAAAAATACCTCCTGGAAAAGAAATTGCCACTCAAATGCCTCCTGGTACTGGACAATGCTCCTGCACATCCTCCAGACTTGGAAGACCAAGTATTTAGGGACTTCAATTTTATAAAAGTGAAGCTCTTGCCTCCTAACACCACTTCTCTCCTCCAGCCCATGGACCAGCAGGTCATTTCTAACTTCAAAAAACTACACAAAAGCAGTGTTTCAAAAGTGCTTTGAAGTGACCTCAGACACTCGGTTGACCCTAAGAGAGTTCTGGAGGAATCACTTCACTATCCTCCATTGCATAAGCCTTATAGGTAAGGCTTGGGAGGGAGTGACTTCCAGGACTTTGAACTCTGCTTCGAGAAAACTGGCCAAATTGTGTCCAAGAGAGGGATTTTGAAGGGTTTGAGGCTGACCCTGGCCCAGCCGACCCTGTAGACTATTGTGGCGCTGGGGAAGTCCCTGGGGTTGGAGGTGAGTGGCAAGGTTGTGGAAGAGTTGGTGCAGAACCACAGGAAAGAGTTAACCACTGTAGAGCTGCAAGAGCTTCAACTTGAACAGCAACAAACTGTAGCTGAGGAACTTGCTTCAGAGGAAGAGAGAGTGAAGGAGGTGCCTTCTTCATTCATTAACCCGTAAACGTCCAAACGTATATATATATTGACTATCCCAGTGCCCCGAATATTTTGAAAAATAAAAAAATCTTTTTTTTTTTTTTATATGAAAATAAAGAGCACATTTTTCTAAGTGTTACAGGATAAAAAAAAAAAATATGGTCAGTACCTACAGAGATATAAGGCAGAGAAGTTGGCACTGGATGCTCATGTGACAGCAACATCGAGTCCTGCCGCGTGCAGAAGTGTTGCTGATATACCTTTTTTTTTTTTTCTATTTTTCATGTTTTTTATAATTTTTATGTTCTGATAATTACAATTTATAGTAGTTCTTGTCGTTTCATAACCAATCTTTGTTCTGACACTAGTATTAGGTACTGAAATTGTACTCAAATTGTCACAAACACATTTACAGGTGGACATTTACACCTGCTTTGGCTGTTTACTATTGTCTTGGAATATATACAAAGTATTTATAAGTCCCAGCAATGTTTTGGATATGTGGAAGAATATAATAATAATACATAATAAGTTCCCTTGAAGCATAAAAAACAAGCCTTAGTCCACCCCTGACAGTGACGTGATAAGATGAGATAACATTAGATAAGAGCAGACATTTGATGAGCATATGCAAGGGTGCGGTGATAAGACTTGACAGGGTAAGATTAGAGCTGACATTTGATGAGCATCAGCCCTCGCTTTGTTTTCGCTGGTACACAAACATGTCTGTCTGTCAAGCTCCCTGTCTGTCTATCCATCTAGCTCTCTCTCAGAAAGAGCCACAAGACTACGTCATCACATTTACTCTATCTTCAAGCAGAGTATAGCACTTTGTCTGGGTTTTTGGGTTATCCTAGATAATTTACACTATGTATTCTTGTATTTATGTGTACCTGTGAGACGGGGACAGAGACGGAGATAGACACAGTGACAGATACAGATAGAGATATGCAGAGATAGAGAGAGAGAGAGACAGACACAGAGATAGACATGGATACAAACAAACGAAGCCAAGCCGCCAGCAGCCGGCCAGCCAGGTGGCCAGCCAATCAGCCAACCTGTCATGTGGGGGTTCAGTAACGTGGATTGGGTAATAACACTCACGTTGGACGTTCTAGTACGTATATTGGAGGGTAAATGTGGGGAGCACCACACCTGGCCTGCTTCTCTGCTAACTCTAAGACTGACTCACGAATTGGGTCCTAGGGGTGAGCGGCGTTCAAAAACATGCTATGGTCAGCAGCAACATGAATAACAGTCAGTGATTCACACAGATGGTTGGTAGTGAGTCATACTACTGGTAAGTGGTTACTGGTACTACTGGGGATTGATACTACTGAGAGCTCGGCGACGCTAATGTATGTCCCGATGTACAGCTAACAAACTAGAGACAGCAGACGTACGGCTTGGGCTGATTCTATACAATGTCAAAGTACACAACAGTTGAACATTATAACATACATAATTAAATATTGGAATGGAAGCTAACGTAATTGACTATAATGAAACTGTAATGCATTACAAGGTATGATATAGCACAACTCATCAAATGACTCAACATTGGGATTACACAATAGAGGTGATAAAAAAAAAATTTGATCGATCGATTGGTATTCATGTGATCTACGGATTCTGAGGAAGGGTATGTACAAAGAAAGAAGTGTTTAACAGAAAAGGCAGACTTGCTGCACTCAAATCTAGACTGTTAAATCTCAGAATTTGGAGAGAACGTGAACACACAAAAAAATTCTTGATTATTAATAAGTTGATACTGTAATTATTCATCTATACAGGTTATTTACATTTAACCCCAACTCTGCTAGGATGAGATTGACATATGCAGAATGGGTGTCATCTCTGGGAGAATCAAACTCTGTTGCACTGGCTAACTAGTGCTGTATTTGAGGCAGCTCTGAATTGGTAGTTACAAATGATACTTGAGGATTTCTCAATACCTGTCATGTACGTAGGGAATAACGACGTTCAGGCTGATCATCTGACTGAGTATTAGAGGTAGAGGGTACAGAGTCAGGAGGATTGTCAGTCTGTCACATTAGTCTGGGTTGGAACATCATTATCATCACATACTAACTTCATATGATCAAAATGTGACTCGCTTTACTGACCAGTACTAATTTCTCTAACCTTATACTTATTGCCATTGATATGTTCAACTACTCGATAAGGACCAACAAACTTTTGATCAAGCTTAGGCATTGCAGACGTTTTGTTAAAGTTAGTCAGCATAACTCTCGAACCTGCTTTGATTTTGGACTGCTTTGCTCGAGTGTTTGCGACTCCTGTAAATTCTGCTGATGATTTATGAAGTGTTTTACGGATTTTTCTAAAGAGACTTTGAGCTAAGCTGGTACGAGTTGCTATGAAATCATCAGGGTTGTAATTTGGTTTCGGATTAGAATATAGCAACTCATAAGGCAAACGTTTATCTACACCGTACCATGCATAATGTGGAGTGTCACCTATAGAAGTATTGTAAGCAGAATTTATGGCACACTGAACATCAGGTATAACTTCATCCCAAGTTTCACTGTTGGGATTGACAGTGGCTCTCAAGACATCAAGTACTTTCTTACTGGTTCGTTCTGCTAACCCATTGCTGGCAGGATGATGAGGAACAATGGTGGATTTAGAGATCTTGTACAAGGTACACAAATTTTCAAGAATCTCATTACAGAATTCACCTCCATTATCTGTTACTAAGGACTTAGGGGTGGTATGCCTGCCGATAATGCGTTCTTTAAACGCTTTAGCTACTGTCTCGGCAGTCTTATCTGCAATTGGAACTAACTCGTAATATCTGGTGAAATGGTCTACCATAACACACAGATGTTTGTTACCCTGGAGGGAACATTGGAAATTAGTTAACAAATCTAGCGCAACTCTTTCCCACGGTTCGCTAGTAGTTGGATACACTTGGATTGGATTAGGACCATTAGCATTACCTTTATGTTGCATGCAGACATTACATTTCTTAACATACGAGGCCAAAAGTATTTCAATCTGGCTTGTTTTACTGAACACGATGTACCAGGTGTTGTGCACCCTGGTATGAATCGAACTAGCTGTAAGGCTACATTCACTAGTGGCTGTGGAATTACTAACTGGTATACTCTTCTGCTAGGAGTACCCAACTCGGCTGTTTGATACAGTAATTCTTGGTTCATGACAAAGTCACTGATGGGTGCTGGTGGCTTCACAGTCAGAATAAGATCTTCCTGGAGCAGGAATTGAATCACACCAGACCACATGGGATCTGTTCATTGAGCATTCTTTACATCCTTGGCAGTAAATGGAGGGTCTGCAGTTACTATGCTTACATGTCACGATAAAGCATCTGCGACTACATTTGACTTGCCAGGTAAGTGTTCAAAGGTAGGATTGAACTCTTGGATAGTCAAGGTCCATCTCGCTAACCTTCCAGTAGGTTGTTGTTCTGGAATAAAGGTATCAGTGGAGCATGGTCTGTCAAGACATGAACAGGGTACTGATAAATAATGTCTCGGAAGTGTTTTAAAGACCATACTATTGCTAAAGCTTCTTGCTCAGTTACTGTATAATTACGTTCAGCCTTCATAAGGACTCGGCTAGCAAATGCAACTGCGTTGTACTTGCCATCAGTCTTCTGAGCTAGTATGGCACCTATGCCAATAGAACTAGCATCAGTTGTCAGTTAGAAGGGCTTAGAAAAATCTGGAAATTTCAAAATTGGAGCAGATGTTAGCTTTTCTTTTAGAGTTTGGAATGCTCTTTCTTGACGGAAGGTCCAAACGAAAGGAGCATCTTTCTTAAGCAACTCAGAAGAGCAGCTATGGAAGAAAAATTGGCAATGAAAGATCTATAAAAATCTGCTAAGCCCACAAAGGATCTTATGGCATCAGCAGTTTTGGGAGTTGGAAAATTTAGTACTGCAGTTACTTTACTTTGGTCAGTTGTAACCCCTCTAGGAGTCACTACGTGACCCAGAAACTTGATTTCTGATCTGAAAAATTTACATTTAGACAGTTTGATCTTTAAATTGGCTTCTTCAAGCTTACCAAGTACTACATCAAGTCTTTTCAAGTGTGTATCCACGTCTTTAGACATGATGATTACGTCATCTAAGTGCACCATAATTGCATTACCTATGAGACCTCTAAAGATATTAGTCATGAGCCTTGAGAACGTGATAGGGGAGGATCGTAATCCAAAGGCCATATGGAGGAAGTGATAATGACCTGTAGGAGTGGAGAATGCAGTTAGCTCTTGGCTGTCCTCGTGAAGAGGGACTTGCCAAAACCCTTGTAACAAGTCCAGGGTCGAAAAGACTATCTTTGATGTTACATAAAAGATCACCAAGTACAGGAAGTGGAAAGCGATCTGGAATAGTTTTCGCATTTAACTTCCTAAAGTCAATCACTGGGCGCCAAGTACCATCCTTCTTAGGTACTAGGATCAAGGGCGCATTCCAAGGTGAATTGCTAGGTGCAATAACTCCATCATCAAGCATTTGATTGATCATTTCTTCTGCGACAGCAACTTGTGAATGAGGCATTCTGTACGCAGGTATATAGATAGGTCTAGTACCAGGTTCAAGTGGGATACGATGGGACAATAAGTTCGTTATACCTATCTTCTCACCTGGTAAGGCAATGGCTTTACGATGTTTGTTCAATAGTCAACAAACGCTTGACCTCGTCTGGGAAGTCAGTGGGAGCTAAGTCTTTCTCCTCTACTGGTGGAACGGATTGATCCAGTGAAGTGGATGAGGTCTTCCTGGTAGAAATAGCACTGACCCTCTGGTCAGGTGACAACTCATCCTCTACCTTAACTCAGCCAGCCAACCAGCCTACTGAACAAGTATTACATTCCAGTATTGTTTCTCTTTACGTAGGGCTTAGGTTATAAGACATTCTGAAAGTGTGTTGCACAAATGTTGTGCATGGGTTATTATCTAGGTTTTTTGATATTTCCTCGACCACTTATGGCCACATCCACCTCAAAGCCACTAAACTCGGGGTCAGCATCACTTTCCTCTTAAAATGGGAGAGTTAATACTACATGAAATCAGTGAATCCCAGGTGTTTGCTGTGCTGTTTGCTCTAGATGGAGCTCATTTAAACTGGTGCTCCCACAAGGTACTAAGTGGTCCCAGATTTTTTTAATACAGTGCACACTGAGTGTTATGTCCCATTCTGTGCTGACAAGGCATCTTGGGCCAGTCGTGCCATATTTGAAGGCAGGAAAAATAGAACATTTATATACGTTTGGGGCACTAGCAGTAAGAATGTATATTTACGTTTGAACCGTTTACGGGTTAAGAACAGTTGTGCAAAGTGGAATGATGTGCAAAGTTTTGTCGAAGTACCACCCTGACAAAGCTGAAACAAGCCATATCTGCAACATGTTTAGTGACAAAACCCTGTCCTACTTCAGGGAAATCTTAGAGACACCAGAAACAGAGCACTCTGGACAGTTATTTTGTGAGACAGGGGTCCAGTGACTCAAGCTGGTCCTAGTGGCAATAAAAGATAAAGAAGGGAAGTAACCCCAGAGAAGGCTTTGCTACCTAAAGTCTTTATGGAGGGGGATTCTCTTCCAAATACTAACTCCTCCCTCTTTAGTCCTCCCTATCTTCCAGAAGCCAGCATTAGCCTTCAATAAAGGTATGTAATATTTATATAATTGTTAAAAAAATTATTTTTTTGTGAATATTTTTATCTGGAAGGGATTAATTGTATTTACATTAATTCTTATGGGAAATATTGTTTTGTGTTTCGGCCGACCTTCTGGAACAGATTACAGCTGATAACCGAAGGTCCACTGTATATACATATATATAATGTTATACACACACAAATCCAATGTATTTGAGTGAATATCAAAGTGGTATACAATACCAACAAGTTAGTAAGGAACACAGGCAACATTTAGTCATCTTTATTTCGAAAAGTTTCGGAATAAAGATGCCTAAATGTTGCCTATGTGTCTTACTTACCATTGATGTATTTATCTTTATCATAAGAATGGAGGAACACTGCAACATGTCTACTGCTCCTCCTAGGCAGGTAAACCAACCATTTCCACCCTGTTCATTTACCTTATTCAGAAATATTATTTTAACTGTTATATCTCTGGGTTGTGTTCAGAATGTATTGCTCTTCTGGATAAACAAAGGCGTGGATGGCTTCCGAGTGGACGCTATTAAGCATCTCTTTGAGGCGGAAGGCAAGTACTAAGTGAATTGTGTTTAGTATTGTAAACAGTGAACTTCTACTGTGTCTCATTTCAGTGTTGCTTGTTTCTGCTGCCTTGATAATTGTATATTGCTCGTACAGTAATGTGTGTGTTTTGCTGGTACAGTAATGTGTGTGTGTGTGTGTGTTGCTGGTACAGTAATGTGTGTGTGTGTGTGTGTGTGTGTGTGTGTGTGTGTGTGTGTGTGTGTGTGTGTTGCTGGTACAGTAATGTGTGTGTGTGTTGCTGGTACAGTAATGTGTGTGTGTGTGTGTTGCTGGTACAGTAATGTGTGTGTGTGTGTGTTGCTGATACAGTAATGTGTGTGTTGCTGATACAGTAATGTGTGTGTGTGTGTGTGTGTGTGTGTGTTGCTGATACAGTAATGTGTGTGTGTGTGTGTTGCTCGTACAGTAATGTGTGTGTGTGTGTGTGTGTTGCTCGTACAGTAATGTGTGTGTGTGTGTGTGTGTGTGTGTGTGTGTGTGTGTGTGTGTGTGTGTGTTTGTTGAGTGAGGTTTGCAGTCTTTGGCCACCTAACCTATGCTCTGTCTGCAGTCTTCTTTGCCCTTCCCCGATCTTCATGACTTTGCATTCGCCAGGGTTAAATTCTAGGAGCCAGTTGCTGGACCATGCGTCCAGCCTGTCCGTTTCTCTTTCTAGACCTGTCTGGTCCATATCTGATTTAATTTTCCTCATTAACTTCACATCATCTGCAAATAAGGACACTTCTGAGTCTATTCCTTCCATCATGTTATTCACATATACCAAGAATAGCACTGGTCCTAGGTCTGACCCCTGTGGGACCCCACTCATCACAGGTGCCAACTGTGATACCTCCTCACGTACCATGACTTGCTGTTGCCTCCCTTTCAGGTATTCTCTGATCCATTGCAGTGCCCTTCCTGTTATAAGTGCCTGATCCTCTAGCTTCTGCACTAATCTTGTGTGTGAGGAACTGTGTCGAAGGCCTTCTTGCAGTCCAAGAAAATGTAAACAACCCATCCTTCCTTCTCATGTCTTACTTCAGTTACCTTGTCATAAAAGTCCAGTAGGTTTATGACACAGGATTTGCCTTCCATGAATCCGTGCTGGCTGTCGTTTATAACCTTGTTCCGTTCCAGGTGCTCCACCACTCCTGATAATCGTCTCCATAACTATACACGTCAGTGACACCAGTCTATAGTTTAGTGCTTTGTTTCTGTCCCCTTTCTTAAAGATGGGGATCACATTTTCCATCTTCCATACCTCAGGTAGTTGCCCACTTTCAAGGGATGTGTTGAAGATTGTGGTTAGTGGCACATGCAATATGTCTGCTCCCTCTCTAAGGACCCTCGGAGAGATGTTGTCTGGTCCCACCACCTTTGAGGTATCAAGGTCACTGTGTGTGTGTGTGTGTGTGTGTGTGTGTGTGTGTGTGTGTGTGTGTGTGTGTGTGTGTGTGTGTGTGTGTGTGTGTGTGTGTGTGTGTGTGTGTGTGTGTGTGTGGTATGTGTTGTGTGTGTGTGGTATGTGTTGTGTGTGTGTCGTGTGGGGTTTGAAACATGGATTGGGTAATAAACACTCATGTTGGATGTTCTAGTATATTAGATGGAATACATGGGGAGTGCCCATGCCTGACCTGCTGTCTGCCCTAACATCTCTAATTGAACTGGCATGCTGAGTGCCTCGGAGGGCGAGCGGCTTCAAATAATTCTAGGTCAGCAGTAATGGTCAGTGATATAAATCAGTGATTCACACAGGAGGCATTGAATCAGTTACAGTTGGATGAGTCATTACTACTAACACTACTGGTAGTTGATACTACTGGTAATTGATACTACTGGTAACTGATACTACTGGTAACTGATACTACTGGTAACTGATACTACTGAGATGTGAGTGTGTGTTTTGCTGCTACTGTAGTGTGTGTGTGTGTGTGTGTGTGTTGCTGCTACTGTAGTGTGTGTGTGTGTGTGTGTGTTGCTGCTACAGTAATGCATGTGTGTGTGTACTCACCTATTTGTACTTGCCTATTTGTGGTTGCAGGGGTCGGCTCATAGCTCCTGGCCCTGCCTCTTCACTGATTGCTACTAGGTTCGCTCTCCCTGCTGCATGAGCTTTATCAAACTTCGTCTTAAAACTATTTATGGTTCCCTCCTCCACTACGTCACTTTTTAGGCTTTTCCACTGCCTGACAACTCGGACTGAAGAAATACTTCCTAACATCCCTTCGACTCATCTGAGTCTTCAACTTCCAATTGTGACCCCTTGTTTCTGTGTCCCATCTCTGGAACATCCTGTCTTTGTCCATATTGTCTATTCTGCACAGTATTTTATATGTTATCATGTCTCCCCTGACCCTCCTGTCCTCCAGTGTCGTCAGGCCAATTTCTCTTAACCTTTCTTCATAGGACATAACCCTTAGCTCTGGGACTAGTCTTGTTGCAAACCTTTGCACTTTCTCTAATTTCTTGACATGCTTGACCAGGTGTGGACTCCAAATTGGTGCTGCATACTCCAGTATGGGCCTGATATATTATTGTGTGTGTGTGTGTGTGTGTGTGTGTTTTGCTGCAGCTACAGTAGTGTGTGTGTGTGTGTGTGTGTGTGTGTGTGTGTTGCTGCTGCTACAGTAGTGTGTGTTGCTGCCACAGTTGTGTGTATTCAGAATGCTTCTTCCTGTCAGCTTCAAACTTTTAGCAGGGCTGTGTTTTGCTCATTGGAAAAATTGTGTTACTGACTTTGTCTGTTTTATTAAATAACTTTTAATAGTGATTTTCATTCAGTAACCGCCGAATGCTTCGTCTAGTCGGCTTGTAACCTTTAATGCTTATCATTTTATGAGATGGCTGATACCTTGTGTGTTCAGGCTTCATAGGTGCAAATGTACTACATTGTAATATAGTTAAAACTCTTGGAATCAATGTATTTCATGCCATAACTCAGTTTTTTTTTTTTTTTTTTTTTTTTTTTTTTGATCAATTGAAAATTTTCAGCTTTATTATATTTTATTTTGAGAAACATTTTAGTGGGCTAAGTAGCCTCTTTTGCATTAATGTATGTTAAATAGTCTCCGTTGAAAATGTATGTTATTTTTTAATGTTATGGTCTGTCCTTTCATAATATAACCAGTAACAGAACAGGTGGGGTATGAGTCAGTCTTCAAACTCACAGGTCAGTGGGCTATCTTCCAGACCATGCTGGTCTGTAACTAGACATTCATCCATGTACATGTTACGACTTCTTGACTGCGTAACATAAATAAAGTCCTGTCTCATAAAGGGTAAAAGACCTGCCTGTCTAGGCACATTTATATTTAAAAATAGAAAAAGAAACCACTCTAGGGCCAGCTTGTACCTTCATACAAGGTATGAAGGATAAATCTAAATGGTCAATGTATTATAAGGAAGGACACAAGAACTCCTAAACAAAAATATAAATATATATTAAAAGGTAAGTAATATATACAACCTACACTCTACTACAGCCAACATCACCACACTCCAGGTCACCTTTACCCAGTGCTCACATTAGCTCACTAGCACACTGCTACTAGTGAGTAAAAAAACACAAATATTTATAAACAGAGAGCTCTATGACACCCCACCCCCCTTCTGCAGGCTGCTCAACCTGCAGGCTGTACAAGCACTCCCTAAACTTAAACAGGCCTCTGCACACTAGGGCCTTACAGGTAAACATGAGAGATGGTATAAACTTACAAAAAAAAAAAAAAAAAAACACCAGCTCACCTTCTCACACAATTACATACAACTTGCTCCATCTGCTGTGCTTCACCTGCTCAACAAAAAACACCTCACTCTCTCCTCTCCCGACCACTCTGACTGACCAGGAATAATACACATCAGGTTTCAGTACAAATCCCGGAAAATGACATATATGGAGCCTTTATATATATATATATTTTTTTTTTTTTTTCAACAAGTCGGCCGTCTGCAGCATACTGTGTAATAGTATATTTCTGTTGAGTCTTTGGACTCGCCATTGTGATGGTAGTGTTGCGTAGACGGTAGCTTGTGGTGTGACAGAGATCAAGTTAAAGTTAGGCTGGACAATATAAACTCATGTAGAGGTTTATTGGGCATATGGGTTCCACCAGGCAGATACTTCTTTGGAGGCAAGTCTTGAGAGTTTATTTGTATTAATGTCCACATTAGTGTGGTTGGACGCTAGGTCTGCCAGGCCGATGGCCTAACAAAAGAGAGTAGAGACTGTGTCCAGCTGGTACCTTGTCTAGTGCAGTAGTCAGAACTAGTCAGGGTGTTGTGAAGTGACTTCTACGTAGGACTAGGCCCACGCTGGATGGAAGTGCCTAGTCTAGCGGCCAGAGCACGAAAAACGACACCCGACATGCCACGTACAGTTTTCCTGACCGTGACAAATAATGGAATAAGACTCTCTTGTAGGAACAGGGCACTAGCGTGGGTTCTAGCATGAACTGCAAAACATGTGTACCACAAACAAAGCTACCTAACAGGAAGGAAGAAAAGAGGGGAAAGGGGGGGCTAAAAAATGGTGGACAGCACAGTGAGCCTTGACAGAGCATCACTACAAGCACGGACCCTTGAAGGAGGAAACAAGCCATCCTGGGACTGGCCCACAGATGGTGCAACATATTAGGAGCTATATCTACAACTGATTGTATTGACTACAGGCTGGTGGACTGATTACCTCAAACTCCTTCTGATCTTTACCATTTTTCTTTGTATAGGACTGATGAAGCCACTGTGTGGCGAAACGTTTCCTCAAAGATACCCAAGTGTTGCACGTGTCTAATTTATCCACACTTGCCGTGCTTCTCGCAGCGCAAGGGTTGAAAAAAATGCTGCTTTTTATCCAGAAAGTTTCCATTTTGTTTTAGGCCTCATGACTATTAGTAAATTTCATTTATTTATGTATTTAAAATCTTATTATTGAATTCTAACATTTAATCAGATTTTTTAATGGGTATTGCCTAAGGTTAAGTCTCTCATCCCTTATAATCTGTTGTTAATGCAGGTATTAAGTTTTGACAACATTGATTCCTACCATATCCCTAATTGCCTTGTACAATTATTTACTAGTAACATAACTACTATACCTCACAGCCTGCTTTCCTAACCAAGTGCAGGCCACTAACTTTTATAGTGTTACCATTTATTGCTCTACATTTATTTTTAAACCCCAAATTTTACTATTTTACTACCAAGTGCATTAAACTTCTCATTGAATCTTATACTCAGTGCCTTGTACACTTTGTTTTAATATTAATTTTAACCCTTATTTTCATACTCGAGATGGGAAAATACTAGTTAGAAAAACTTCAACAGGACAACAATACACCATCTCAAATGAACATGATTTCTCTACCTTTCTTAGAAAAGCTGACATTTCTGTAACAGATTAGATAAGTGTCCTTAACACACACATACGTGTGGTGCATATAGTGTACGTTACTATTACATTGTGCATTTTTTTTTTCTTTTACTAGCCAATACCAGCTACCTCAAATACTTTTTAATTGCTATTAATTGCTCATAATTTTGTGTTATAAGTCGAATCTTACTCCAAATTAATGTTCTTCATGGTTGCTACCTGTCCATTTAATTCTGTTTACCACTACTTTTTTTAGTCCCTTTTATATTTGTGAGAGTCCCAAAACTATCTTTTGCTAGCTAGTACCAGCTACCTCATATTTTTCTACTTTTTATAGTGCAATTAATTGCTCAACATATACATTACAAATCAGATCTTACTCCCAAATCAATATTATATAGTGACTATCTGTCCATTTAACTTTGTTTACCATTACTTAATTTAGTCCCTTATATATTTTCTCCTTTATTCTAGCTTTATATAACTACCTTAGTTCATATATTCACAATTGTTAAAATAATCAAAGTGCTATTCTCAGGGGCTAAATTGTAATAAGTTCACTATTTTGGTTTGCGTGCGTTGGTTTGCGTGCAGCCAGCAGCAACAGCCTGGTTGATCAGGCTCTGATCCACCAGGAGGCCTGGTCACAGACCGGGCCGCGGGGGCGTTGACCCCCGGAACTCTCTCCAGGTAAACTCTCTCCAGGTAAGCTCATTTATTTTTTTTTTTTCTCCTCGTCCATATAGTCACATTTATTAAAATACTCCAGGTGCTGTAGACTACCTCAGGTGCTACTGATTTTTGCTTTTAATACATTGTTGTTATTATATTCATTAGCTCCTTTATTTTAGCTGTAAATATCTACTGTAGTTCATAAACTCGCTTGTTAAAATAATTAAGGTGCTATTAGATGCTTAAGTGTATAACTGAATTATCTATTCTGTAATAATCCCTTTTTCTTTAATTTTTTACAAGTTTTAGATTAATCATGGAGTCTTAGTCATAAGTCTAGTTGTAGATTCAATATAAATCTTATATCATGTTACTCAGAAAATCTAGTTTGTAAAATTACTCTCATCCTATGATTACAGACATAGATCCTGATGTAAACTTTTTACAAAATGAATTACACAAATCAACCAGTAACTGTAATTACTACACAGCAGACCATTACATTACTCAGTGCAAACAATAACATAACCATCTTTAACTACAATGTCAGATCCTTGAGCAAACATTATGATGACCTCACTGCATTACTCAATTCCCCTCATTCCAATATATCAATCATCATACTCACAGAAACCTGGCTTAAACCTGATATTACAGATGTCTATACCATTTCTGGCAACATGGCCATGCACAACTGTAGAACAGATCAGCAAGCAGGAGGAGCAGCTATATACTACTCAAATCAAATTGAATGTATCAATAAATCTTGCACAAGGGACGAACATGGAGAATATATCATAGCCAAATTTAAATCAAGACCTGCAAAAAACCCTCAGTTATAAACATCTACAGAGTACCACAGTCAAACATTTACCACTTTAGTGAAAAACTAGGAAACATGATTACTGATACATACATGAATAAAGACCACCTACTACTAACAGGAGATTTCAACATAAACATACTACACGACCAGGACCCACAAGTAACCACATTCACAAAAACAATGAGTAACTGCCTGTTGCTACCAGCAATATCTAAACCTACAAGAATCACCGAGACAAGCATCTCCTTAATAGACCACATCTGGACAAACACCATATCCCCTTTAAAATCAGGCATAATCACAGACAACACTACAGACCACTACCCAACCTTTCTCATAACTAATCTGGGCAAACTGCCACAAGACATCACTAAAGTAACCTTCAGACTACATAATGAGACAGCAGTTAACAACTTTATAGCAGCTATGAATAACATCGATTGCCAAAATGAGCTCGAAACGTATACAGATATGAATGAATGTATAAATAATTTTCTAAAAAAAAAAAAGCCCAATGCCTCTGTAACAGACATTGCCCCAGGAAAACTAAACAGATCACAGAATGCATCCTCAAATCCATTAACACAAAGCGCAAATATGGAAAACAGTATAGAATGGGTCAGATAACTAGAGAACAGTCGAAAAGTTACTCGTCGGTACTTACCAGCCTGATAAAAAGGTCAAAAAAATTGTATTATGAAAATAGATTACCTAACATCAAAGGTGATATGAAAAAAACCTGGAAAACTCTATCTGAAATTCTTGGAACTAAAAAGTTATCCAAAAACAAAATAATCAAACTAACAAAATCAGATGAACCCCTACTCACTCCAACCGAAACGGCAAACAGACTTAATGTTTTCTTGTCCACCATAGGAAAAAAATCTAGAAAACAAAATACCAAGCACAAACACCCGTCCATCGGACTACCTCATAGGTACCTACCCAAATACGCTATTCCTAGCTCCAACCAACCCCATTGAAGTTATGCTTATCATAAACACCCTTAAAAACAAGGCAGGAGACATAAGCAGCTTGCCTGCTTTTATGTACAAAAAGTCTTCTCAAGTATTATTATTTATTATTTTTATTATCACACTGGCCGATTCCCACCAAGGCAGGGTGGCCCGAAAAAGAAAAACTGTAAGATAAGATAAGATTTTATTCGGATTTTTAACCCCGGAGGGTTAGCCACCCAGGATAACCCAAGAAAGTCAGTGCGTCATCGAGGACTGTCTAACTTATTTCCATTGGGGTCCTTAATCTTGTCCCCCAGGATGCGACCCACACCAGTCGACTAACACCCAGGTACCTATTTGCTGCTAGGTGAACAGGACAACAGGTGTAAGGAAACGTGTCGAAATGTTTCCACCCGCCGGGAATCGAACCCGCCGGGTTCGATTCCCGGCGGGTGGAAACATTTCGACACGTTTCCTCATTCACTCCATCACTGTCTTGTCAGAAGGGTGCTTTACACTACAGTTTTTAAACTGCAACATTAGCACCCCTCCTTCAGAGTGCAGGCACTGTACTTCCCATCTCCAGAACTCAAGTCCGGCCTGCCGGTTTCCCTAAACCCCTTCATAAATGTTACTTTGCTCACACTCCAACAGCACGTCAAGTATTAAAAACCATTTGTCTCCATTCACTCCTATCAAACACGCTCATGCATGCCTGCTGGAAGTCCAAGCCCCTCGCACACAAAACCTTCTATGCCCCCTCCCTCCAACCTTTCCTAGGCCGACCCGTACCCCGCCTTCCTTCCACTACAGACTGATACACTCTTGAAGTCACTCTGTTTCACTCCATTCTCTCTACATGTCCGAACCACCTCAACAACCCTTCCTCAGCCCTCTGGACAACAGTTTTGGTAATCCCGCACCTCCTCCTAACTTCCAAATTACGAATTCTCTGCATTATATTCACACCACACATTGCCCTCAGACATGACATCTCCACTGCCTCCAGCCTTCTCCTCGCTGCAACATTCATCACCCATGCTTCACACCCATATAAGAGCGTTGGTAAAACTATACTCTCATACATTCCCCTCTTTGCCTCCAAGGACAAAGTTCTTTGTCTCCACAGACTCCTAAGTGCACCACTCACCCTTTTCCCCTCATCAGTTCTATGATTCACCTCATCTTTCATAGACCCATCCGCTGACACGTCCACTCCCAGATATCTGAATACATTCACCTCCTCCATACTCTCTCCCTCCAATCTGATATCCAATCTTTCATCACCTAATGTTTTTGTTATCCTCATTACCTTACTCTTTCCTGTATTCACTTTTAATTTTCTTCTTTTGCACACCCTACCAAATTCATCCACCAATCTCTGCAGCTTCTCTTCAGAATCTCCCAAGAGCACAGTGTCATCAGCAAAGAGCAACTGTGACAACTCCCACTTTGTGTGATTCTTTATCTTTTAACTCCACGCCTCTTGCCAAGACCCTCGCATTTACTTCTCTTACAACCCCATCTATAAATATATTAAACAACCACGGTGACATCACACATCCTTGTCTAAGGCCTACTTTTACTGGGAAATAATTTCCCTCTTTCCTACATACTCTAACTTGAGCCTCACTATCCTCATAAAAACTCTTCACTGCTTTCAGTAACCTACCTCCTATACCATACACCTGCAACATCTGCCACATTGCCCCCCTATCCACCCTGTCATATGCCTTTTCCAAATCCATAAATGCCACAAAAACCTCTTTAGCCTTATCTAAATACTGTTCACTTATATGTTTCACTGTAAACACCTGGTCCACACATCCCCTACCTTTCCTAAAGCCTCCTTGTTCATCTGCTATCCTATTCTCCGTCTTACTCTTAATTCTTTCAATAATAACTCTACCATACACTTTACCAGGTATACTCAACAGACTTCTTCTTCTTTCAACGTACCAGCCGTATCCCACTGAGGTGGGGTGGCCCAAAAGAAAAAACTGAAGTTTCTCCTTTTAAATTTAGTAATATATACAGGAGAAGGGGTTACTAGCCCCTTGCTCCCGGCATTTTAGTCGCCTCTTACAACACGCATGGCTTACAGAGGAAGAATTCTGTTCCACTTCCCCATGGAGATAAGAGGAAATAAACAAGAACAAGAATTAGAAAGAAAATAGAAGAAAACCCAGAGGGGTGTGTATATATATGCTTGTACATGTATGTTTAGTGTGACCTAAGTGTAAGTAGAAGTAGCAAGACTTACCTGTAATCTTGCATATTTATGAGACAGACAAAAGACACCAGCAATCCTACCATCATGTAAAACAATTACAGGCTTTCGTTTTACACTCACTTGGCAGGACGGTAGTACCTCCCTGGGCGGTTGTCTCAACAGACTTATCCCCCTATAATTTTTGCACTCTTTTTGTCCCCTTTGCCTTTATACAAAGGAACTATGCATGCTCTCTGCCAATCCCTAGGTACTTTACCCTCTTCCAGACATTTATTAAATAATTGCACCAACCACTCCAAAACTATATCCCCACCTGCTTTTAACATTTCTATCTTTATCCCATCAATCCCGGCTGCCTTACCCCCTTTCATTTTACCTACTGCCTCACGAACTTCCCCCCACACTCAAAACTGGCTCTTCCTCACTCCTACAAGATGTTATTCCTCCTTGCCCTATACACGAAATCACAGCTTCCCTATCTTCATCAACATTTAACAATTCCTCAAAATATTCCCTCCATCTTCCCAATACCTCTAACTCTCCATTTAATAACTCTCCTCTCCTATTTTTAACTGACAAATCCATTTGTTCTCTAGGCTTCCTTAACTTGTTAATCTCACTCCAAAACTTTTTCTTATTTTCAACAAAATTTGTTGATAACATCTCGCCCACTCTCTCATTTGCTCTCTTTTTACATTGCTTCACCACTCTCTTAACCTCTCTTTTTCTCCATATACTCTTCCCTCCTTGCATCACTTCTACTTTGTAAAAACTTCTCATATGCAAACTTTTTCTCCCTTACTACTATCTTTACATCATCATTCCACCAATCGCTCCTCTTCCCTCCCGCACCCACTTTCCTGTAACCACAAACTTCTGCTGAACACTCTAACACTACATTTTTAAACCTACCCCATACCTCTTCGACCCCATTGCCTATGCTCTCATTAGCCCATCTATCCTCCAATAGCTGTTTATATCTTACCCTAACTGCCTCCTCTTTTAATTTATAAACCTTCACCTCTTTCTTCCCTGATGCTTCTATTCTCCTTGTATCCCATCTACCTTTTACTCTCAGTGTAGCTACAACTAGAAAGTGATCTGATATATCTGTGGCCTCTCTATAAACATGTAGATCCTGAAGTCTACTCAACAGTCTTTTATCTACCAATACATAATCCAACAAACTACTGTCATTTTGCCCTACATCATATCATGTATACTTATTTATCCTCTTTTTCTTAAAATATGTATTACCTATAACTAAACCCCTTTCTATACAAAGTTCAATCAAAGGGCTCCCATTATCATTTACACCTGGCACCCCAAACTTACCTACCACACCCTCTCTAAAAGTTTCTCCTACTTTAGCATTCAGGTCCCCTACCACAATTACTCTCTCACTTGGTTCAAAGGCTCCTATACATTCACTTAACATCTCCCAAAATCTCTCTCTCTCCTCTACATTCCTCTCTTCTCCAGGTGCATACACGCTTATTATGACCCACTTTTCGTATCCAACCTTTACTTTAATCCACATAATTCTTGAATTTACACATTCATATTCTCTTTTCTCCTTCCATAACTGATCCTTCAATATTACTGCTACCCCTTCCTTTGCTCTAACTCTCTCAGATACTCCAGATTTAATCCCATTTATTTCCCCCCACCAAAACTCCCCTACTCCCTTCAGCTTTGTTTCGCTTAGGGCCAGGACATCCAACTTCTTATCATTCATAACATCAGCAATCATCTGTTTCTTGTCATCCGCACTACACCCACGCACATTCAAGCATCCCAGTTTTATAAAGTTTTTCTTCTTCTCTTCTTTTCTTCTCCATTGAATCATCTACCTTCCCAACAATCCTCAAAATAGCGAGGGTCACTCCGATCCATAAAGGAGGTGACCAAACTGACTTGAATAACTATAGACCAATATCTAACTTACCACTGCTCTCTAAAATCTTTGAAAAATTAATTCATAGATTGATCTATTCCTACCTCATTTCACACAACATATTAAACCCTTGTCAGTTTGGATTCAGGAATAATAAAAGCACAAATGATGCTATCATACACATGCTAGAACTAATATATACCGCACTTGAAAAGAAAGAAGTCCCGCTGGGCATTTTCATTGATTTACGTAAAGCTTTCGATACAGTCGACCATGAACTGCTGTACTCCAAATTAATGCACTATGGTATCAGAGGCCACTCCCTCAACTACCTAAAATCATACCTTAGTAACAGAACTCAATATGTGTGTGCAAATGATGCAAACTCTTCCACCCAACCAATCACAGTAGGAGTCCCACAAGGAAGCATCCTTGGACCACTCCTCTTTCTCATCTACATCAATGATCTACCGAATGCATCACAGCTACTCAAACCCATATTATTTGCAGATGACACTACATGTGTCTTTTCCCACCCAAACACAGTCATACTAGCAAACACAGTCAATGCTGAATTACAAAAAATATCTGCCTGGATGATGACTAACAAACTTACCCTGAACACTGATAAAACCTATTTCATTCAGTTTGGAAACAAAGCTGCAAATGATCCAGTTAACATAACGCTAAATGGATCATCAGTCACAAGACTCAGAGGGAAAATTCCTAGGTATCCACCTTGACAGTAACCTTAAGTTCCGGACACACACACAACAAATCACCAAGAAAATCTCCAAGACTGTAGGCATACTATCAAAAATAAGGTACTACGTTCCACAATCAGCTCTCCTGGCACTGTACCATTCACTCATATACCCTTATCTTACATATGGAATTTGTGCATGGGGATCAACAACATCCAATCACCTAAAACCCCTAATAACCCAGCAAAAGGCAGCAGTAAGAATGATGATAAATTCCCACTCCCGCCAGCATACTCCACCAATTTTCAAAAGTTTGAATCTACTCACCATTAAGAACATCCATACTTATACATGTGCCTACTACATACACACAACAATACACGCAAATATAAACCCTCCACTCAAACTTCTCCTCACCAACCTAAACAGGACACATGACCACAACACAAGACACAGATCTCTTTTTGATATACCTCGTGTCCATATCACACTGTAAAAACTATGCACATAAAGGGCCCCAAAATATGGAATTCATTATTACCAGAAGATATTAAAGTAACCCAGGTTGAAAATCAATTTAAGACTCTTCTCAAAAGCCACTTAATCACCCTAGACTAAATGCTAAATTCAGTGGACCCCCACATAACGATTACCTCCGAATACGACCAATTATGTAAGTGTATTTATGTAAGTGCATTTGTACATGTATGTTTGGGGGTCTGAAATGGACTAATCTATTTCACAATATTTCTTATGGGAACAAATTCGGTCAGTACTGGCACCTGAACATACTTCTGGAGTGAAAAATATCGTTAACCGGGGGTCCACTGTACTCAATACGCACTCACATATGTACTCACATCATAACTGAAACAATCACTTTGAACCTTTTATCCATTGTTGACAGGAATATAATTGAATCATTGTTTTTACAAAAAGCATTTTTGAATATAAATATATCTTTGTCTTGTACAAATTTTGATTCATTTATAATTAATATTCTACTGTACAACTATGAAATAATTACTATCCTACTGTACAACTATGATATACTCCTTAGCGTTAAGTAGACTGTAAGCCAATAATGTTAATTGGCCCATAATGCATTAGCATAATAGAGGCTCTCTTTGCATTGCAACCCACTATTGTAAATACAAAATCTCAATGTACTGTTTGCAAAGACATAAAATAAATAAATAAATAAATAAATAAATTAGCAGTAATTGATTCTGTTACCTAGACACATACGGTGCTAATTCAGATACTTAAGGGTTATATTTTCCTTATTTTAATTTTAAAATCAAGTCTTTGAATCACATCTTTATAACCTTATACTACCCCCAGTGCAATATTTCATCATAATTGTACTACATTAATTTTTAACTAACCCTCTTGTTATTTTTTTTTAATTTACCATTACTTGTTTACCATTATAAACTATTATAGAATAGATAACCAATGCAAGCTATATTGTCAGACTTGTGCCAACATAATACTTATATGTACTTATTTCAAAGGTAATAAGAGTTAGCAATATCCCTGTACTATATAATTACTTATTTTAATTTGCTATATATAAACTATAAGGTTTGTTTCTTTATTTTCTCATTTGACTACCATTACCTACAGACTATTAATTTTAATTCTCACTTCCAGTACTGATCAGTATTATTGTGTTCAGTATTAATACAAAGTTCAATATTAAATCATAAAATTGTACCATATTAGCCCTTTGACTGTTTCGGTTGTATATATACATCTTACGTGCCACTGTTTCGGATGTATTTGTACGTTTAAATTCTAGCGGCTTCAAATCAAGCAGGAGAAAGCTGGTAGGCCTACATGAGAGAGAATGGGTCTGAGTGGTGGGTGTGCACCCTGTGAAAAAAATCTGGGACTCAGTGGTGCATTGTGGGAACGCCATCTTGGTAGTCCATTTTCACCATGCCTCGTGGTAAGAAGTACCTCCTTGGCGGATTGGAGGTCTTTTGTTCCCAAGTGATAGCTCTAACAGTGATGGAAGTGTCAATGAAAGTGAATTCCATGGTTTTCAAGCGGGTGTGACTGAAAACAGTGCCCAGGATAACGTAATTAGTGATGAAAACCCAGATGACCCACTACCTTCCACCTCTGGTGCTGGGCCGGCTCGTTCACGTTCATCTGTACCAGGAAACAGTTCTAGTTGTGACAGTGAGGGTGAATATTCCCCAGTGAAGTGGCAGCATATACGATGTAGCATGCGGTCTGGTAGTGTCATATGCTGTTCCAGGAGGAAGGAGTAAATCTCGGAGAACATCCCATGGCCCTACACCACGACCTGATAGTGAAGATGACGATATTGTTATGATAGGCATGAATGATATGAGTGAGGCAGCAGGTGGTGGTGATAGTGATGGTGGCATGAGTCATGTGGCACCAGAAGCAGGCCACACTACTACCGACGCTGCTGACTGCACAACTACAACCAGCCTCACCCATCCCCACACTCCCACAACAACCACAACCATGTTTCAATATCCAGAACCCCCCAGCAGACCGCATCTGGGATTGGCAGGAAGGTGACGAGTTTGTTCCCAGTCCCCATGACTTTGATGAAACAAAGTGGAATACGGCCATCGTGTACACTTGGGAACAATGCTACTGAACTGGAATGCTTTGTTATTCTTCGATGAACCCCTGATGGACATTATTGTCAGGGAAACCAACACATACTGTGAGTACACCATGGCAAATGCAATTCTTTCACCAAGATCACAGCTACACCAGTGGAAGGACACAACTGTGGTAGAGATGTACCTGTTCTTTGCCACAATAATGCTTATGCCACATGTGTATAAGCACACTGTCACCACATACTGGTCAACAGAATGCCTGATTTCAACCCCAGGTTTTAGTGACGTAGGAGTAAATCGTTTTTTGATACTGTTAGGTATGTTACACTTTTCAGACAAAACAAGGTCTGACAGAAGTGACAGGTTATATAAGATCAGAAATGTGTTTATGTACTTGAAACAAAAGTGTTGCTTGTATTTATTTTTATCCCTTCAGGAAGCTTGTTATTGATGAGTCTTTGATTTTGTTCAAAGGAAGACTCGTTCAAGCAGTACATAACAAGCAAGAGGAAACGCTTTGGTATAAAGTTATTTGTACTGTGTGACTGCAAAAGTGGTCTCGTTTTGGATATCATTGTGTACACTGGCAGTAATACATTGAGAGATACCAGGAAGTTACTGGGTATCTCTGGTGATGTAGTTCGAACAATGATGGAACCATATCTTGGTAAGGGGCATATATTATATCCTGATAACTGGTACACAAGCCCCATACTCAGCAATTTCTTGCGAGTGAACATGACAGACGTGTGTGGCACAGTGAGTGGTAATCGTAAGCATATGCCAAGGTTTGACACTGGCACTCGCAGAGGTAAGGTGCAAGCCTTTGCTGCCAATAACATCATGGCATTTCAGTGGCATGACAAATGTGATGTCACATTGTTGACATCAGTTCACCGAAACGAAATGGCACACACTGGCAGGCACAATAGAGAGACCAATGAACACATTCTAAAGCCTGCAGCTGTCGTGGACTACAACCTCAATATGCGCTTAGTGGAAAAATGTGACCTGCAGATTGGGTTTGCTGATTGTGTGCGCAAGAGTTATAAGTGGTATATAAAACTTTTTTTCCATCTTCCTGATATTTCCATGCTAAATGCTTATAACATATACAAGTTGAGGACCAACAACAAACCAAAATATGGTGAATTTTGTTTGTCAGTCATCAGACAAATAATCGTCAAGGACCAAGGAGCAACACCTGCAATAGACCAGCGCCCACGAAATTACCAACATATGCCATCTCGTTTGAGGCCTGGTGATCACTTCCCCATACACCTGCCTCCTCCTGCATTCAAGAAAAGTGCTCAGAAGAGGTGTTTTGCATGTGGACATACCACAAAACGCCCACAAACATGCAGAGACGCTCGTTTTGTGTGTGAGGAGTGTCAAGTACCACTCTGCATATACCCATGTTTCAAAGACTTCCACAAGCTGCAGCAGTTCTAGGAAAGTGTTCAGTGACTGTACATGTGTATATATATATATATATATATATATATATATATATATATATATATATATATATATATATATATATATATATATATATATATATATATATATATATACAGGAGGGCCCCACTTATACGGCGGGTTAGGTTCCAGGCTACCGCCGTAAAGCGGAAACCGCCGTAAAGTGGAACACCCTTTTTTTCCACTTACAAATGCATACAAACACTAGATAACAAGTTTACACTAACATATATTATGTTAGCAATAGAACCAGGCATCAAAAAACAATAAAAAAGTACAATACACACACAGTGCACTCATTACTTACCTTAAAATATTTATAGTCTTAATCTAGGGTGAGACAAGTAGTATTTATTGTACGAAATCAAGTGTGGTATGTATGGTAGTCAGCCAGGCTACCATACCAGGCCAACCCACCCACACATACTATTCTATGATATTTAAGCATCCCAGAGCGATAAAATGTATATACAGTTCACTCATTACTTACCTTAAAATATAGGGTGAGATGAGTAGTATTTATTGTAAAAAATCAAGTGTGGTATGTATGGTAGTCAGCATCCCAGGCTACCATACCAGAGAGAAAGAATGAGTGCATGAGAGAGGACAGGCGCAGAGTTATGTAAACAAACCAGGCGAAGGTAAGTTTTGTAAACAGTGTACACGTCTGGTTTGTGTACAAGTTACATTGTGTACAGGTTGTCTCTACATTGATACGGTAGAATAAATAAAGAAGAACACTCCCATTCTCATGTAACATCATTTTGAGAAGAAATGATGCTCTGAGTGAAGGCAATGGAAGTAAGTCACTCTGACTTTTTTGGGTTACCCTAGGTTCTCTACACATATGTTATGTATTTATGTTATGTATCGTGTTTATTATATAATTTTGAAAAAAATATCACGGATGGATTAATGAAAATGTGTATATTAACGTAATATACAACATTTAATGATACACCGAGCTCAGACAGCGTAAACAAACAAACTGAACAGGTTGTGGACGATCACTCGGTCAGGCGAAATAGACGGTATTAATACGTGTCCAGTTTTAGTTCATTCATGTACATTTGTAAGAGTTTGTGAAACTTTTACCTTATAATATTTTTATTATTATTATAATAATTAAATCACGAAACAAATACTCTTACACTGTGTACAAGTTAGTACAGAATTATAGCTATAAAGTGAAGGCATACGAAAGGAATATTTTTCTACAGTTATCCCTAGTAACAGGTGACGGGCTAGAGAAAACGCAATTCTTCCGACACTTCTACAAACCGTTTGGTAAACATCTCATATATATTTGTATAAATTTTTATACTGTGGGTGCATGTATCATGTTTGTGTGTTACATAATGTGTTTCTTATATAATTTTGAAAAAAATATCATAGATAGATTAAGGGAAATGTCTATATTAACGTAATATGCGACATTAATGCGCCCAAGAGATTATTATTATTATTATTATTATTATTATTATTATTATTATTATTATTATTGCATGAAGAGTAGAGAGACTTAGTGATTTTAATGTGTACCTACATGCCAGCACAGTGTGTAAGTTTATTTAGGTACAAGTGTACACAAGTTTAATTATCAAGTACAATACATATAAAATATACAATAACTTTAAAACACTTGAAATTTTGGAAAGTTTCCAGACATAATAAGATGTGCTCAGGGAGAATGTAAACAAACTCGGTGGGCAGCTGTGACCGTATTAGAAAGACAGGTGGGGGGAGCCGTATAGCGAGTTTTGGTCATAATTTGAAATGTCCGTATTAGCGGAACGCCGTAAAGCGAAACGCCGTAAAGCGGGGCCCTGCTGTATATATATATAGTATATACATAGATATATATATATAGTATATACATATACATAGTATATACATAATTATATATACATATATATATATATATATATATATATAGTGGAACAATAGTAATAAACAATGTTTTGTATTGTTTGTGTAAACAAGTTTTATACACAATCTAATAGTGATAATGTTTGTTCAGTTGTGTTGTAAACAATGAGTGTATATTTGAACAATGCACCTTACTTTGGTCTCACAGGCCACATAAGTTACTTAGAAAAGAAAAATATTGGAAAATACAAGAAACCTTTGAATTGGAGTAAATAAAAGAATACTGGGTGGGCAGCATATGCCGCTGTTGCCATACGCCGCTCATTTTCTGCCAACTTTGCGCCTCTATATCTCGGTAAGTACTGATGGCAAAAGTTTTTTTAGGCTTAAAACACTCGGTAAAATAATCCTAACATTTTGGTAAGAAAAAGTTTTTTTTTTTTTTTTTTCCGAATATTTTGCGACATAGAATGACAGTCAAAGGATTAACAGTTAACAGTTTCTCTTTAATTTTTTTTTTAAATACTTTAAACCATCCATTAACTAGTAAGATAAATAAGTTTAGTTTCATAATATTAAGTTCAACATAATATGTTGTTCAAAAATCTAGTTGTAGTATCACAGTCATATGATTACAAGCATTGATCCTGATGTCAGTCTTTTACTAAATGACTTACAGTTGCTGTTCGATGCATATAATTATTATACAGCAGACTAAGCAGACATTACTCAGAGCCAACAGTAACATAACTATCTTTAATTACAAAGTAAGATCTTTGAGCAAACATTATGATGACCTCACAGCATTACTCAGTTTCCTTTATACCAGTATGTCAATCATCACACTCTCAGAAACCTGGCTAAGCCTGGTACTACAGATGTCTATGCCATTCCTGGTTACACAGCCATACACAACTGTAGGAGAGACCAGCAAGGGGGTGGAACAGCTATGTACTACTCAGATCAACTTAAATGTATTAATAATTCTTGCAAAGAGGACAAACATAGAGAATATGTAATAGCTAAATTTAAATCAAAAGACCTGCAAAAACCCCTCACAGTGATAAACATATACAGAATACCATAGTCAAACATTTACCCTTTTAGTGACAAATTAGGAAATGTGATAATTGGTGCACATATGAATAAAGACCACTTGCTGCTCACAGGAGATTTCAACATAAATCTACATGACCAGAACCCACAAGTAACCGAATTCACAAACACAATAGGTAACTGCTTGTTTCTACCAACAATAACAAAACCTACAAGAATCTCCGAGACCAGTGTCTCCTTATTAGACCACATCTGGACTAACACCATATCCCCTTCACAATCAGGCATAATCACAGACATCACCTCAGACCATTTTCCTACCTTTCTCATAAGCAACTTAGGTAAATTGCTCCAAGACACTACCAAAGTTACCTTCAGACTACATAATGAGACAGCAATTAATAACTTTATAACAGCTATGATTAACATCGACTGAAATAATGAGCTAGAAATATATACAGATACCGAAGGGTTGGTGCCGTACTAGTACGGCTTGCACACCAGGGTTGGTGCCATACTAGTATGCATAAATTCTAGCACCTTCAAATCTAGCGAGAGAAAGCTGGTGGGCCTACATATGAAAGACTGGGTCTGTGGTAAGTGTGCAGAGTATAAAAAAATTCCTGCAGCACAGTGCATAATGAGAAAAAAAAAAAACTCTGACCGTATTTTTGGTTTAACCCTTAAACAGTCCAAACGTATATATACGTTCTTAAGCGTAGCGCCCCAAACGTATATATACATTTCATTTTTCCTGCCTTCAAATTTGGCACGATTGGCCTGTGATGCCTTGTCAGCATAGAATGGGTCCTAACACTGTGTGTGTGGTATTAAAAAAATCTGGGACCACTTAGTACCTTGTGGGAGCTCCAGTTAAATTGAGCGCCAGCTAGAGCAAACAGTGCGGCAAACACCAAGGATTCACTGATGTAATGTCATATTAACACTCCTCTTTTAAGAGGAAAGTGATGTTAACCCCAAGTTTAGGGTCTGTCTATCTCTGTCTTCCTCTGTCTGTCTCTTTGTCTCTTTATCTCTTTCAATCTGTCTATTTCTGTCTCTCTGTCTCACAGGTACACATAAATACAAGTATACATAGTGTAAATTACCTAGGATAACCCAAAAAATCCAGACAAAGTGCTATACTCTACTTGAAGATGTGAGTAAATGTGATGACTACGCAGTCTTGTGGCTCTCTCTGAGACAGAGAGCTAGATGGATACTACAGATGTCTATTCCATTCCTGGTTACACAACCATACACAGCTGTAGGCCAGACCTGGGAGTGATTATGTCGGAGGATCTCACCTTCAAGGACCATAACATTGTATCAATCGCATCTGCTAGAAAAATGACAGGATGGATAATGAGAACCTTCAAAACTAGGGAGGCCAAGCCCATGATGACACTCTTCAGGTCACTTGTTCTATCTAGGCTGGAATATTGCTGCACTCTAACAGCACCTTTCAAGGCAGGTGAAATTGCCGACCTAGAAAATGTACAGAGAACTTTCACGGCGCGCATAACGGAGATAAAACACCTCAATTACTGGGAGCGCTTGAGGTTTCTAAACCTGTATTCCCTGGAACGCAGGAGGGAGAGATACATGATTATATACACCTGGAAAATCCTAGAGGGACTGGTACCGAACTTGCACACGAAAATCACTCACTACGAAAGCAAAAGACTTGGCAGACGATGCACCATCCCCCCAATGAAAAGCAGGGGTGTCACTAGCACGTTAAGAGACCATACAATAAGTGTCAGGGGCCCGAGACTGTTCAACTGCCTCCCAGCACACATAAGGGGGATTACCAACAGACCCCTGGCAGTCTTCAAGCTGGCACTGGACAAGCACCTAAAGTCAGTTCCTGATCAGCCGGGCTGTGGCTCGTACGTTGGTTTGCGTGCAGCCAGCAGCAACAGCCTGGTTGATCAGGCGCTGATCCACCAGGAGGCCTGGTCACAGACCGGGCCGCGGGGGCGTTGACCCCCGAAACTCTCTCCAGGTAAACTCCAGGTAAACTCCAGACCAACAAGGGGGTGGCACAGCTATATACTACTCAGACCAACTAGAATGTATCACTAATACTTGCACAAGGGCTGAACATGAGGAATATATAATAGCTAAATTCAAATCCAAATACCTACAAAAACCTCTCACATTAATAAACATCTACAGAGTTCCACAGTCAAACATTAGCCAATTTAGTCAAAACCTAAGAAGTATGATAACTGATGCACGCATGAACAAAGATCACTTACTACTCTCAGGTGACTTCAATATAAATCTCCTGCAAGACCAGGACCCACACATTACTGAATTTACAAACACAATGAATAACTGCATGTTGCTACCAACAGTAACAAAACCTACAAGAATTACAGAGACTAGTGTTTCCCTACTTGACCACATCTGGACCAACACCATATCCCCTTTAAAATCAGGTATAATTACAGATAATACCACAGACCACTACCCTACTTTCCTCATAACAACTCTTGGTAAATTACCCCAAGACACTACTAAAGTCACCTTCAGACTTCAAAATGAGGCAGCCATTAATAACTTCACAACAGCAGTAACAAACATTGACTGGCACACTGAGCTAGAAATCTATACAGATATTGACGAACGTATTAATAATTTTCTAGAAAAGACCCAATACCTCTATAACAAGCACTGCCCTTAAAAAACTAAACAGATGACAGCTAAGAGACTGAACAGTCCCTGGCTAACACCCAGCATTCTCAAATCCATAAATACAAAACACCGATATGAAAAACAGTACAGAATGGGTCACATAACCAGAGACCAAACAAAACGTTACTCGTCAATCCTAACCAGCCTGATAAGAAGGGCAGAAAAATTGTATTATGAGAAGAGATTATCCAACTTACGAGGTGATATAAAAAAGACCTGGAAAACCCTATCAGAAATTCTAGGAACAAAAAAGATATCACGAAATAGTGAAATAAAATTAGCAAAATCAGATGAACCCCAACTCTCACCAACAGAAACAGCAAACAGACTCAATGATTTCTTCTCCACTATAGGACAAAACCTTGCCAATAAAATCCCAAGCTCAGATACCCCACCAAATGACTACCTCACTGGCAACTACCCGAACACACTGTTCCTAGCTCCGACTAACCCATACAAAGTCTCCCTTATTATCAGCGCACTAAAAAACAAGGCAGGAGATTTAAATACCTTACCACCCTTTATATACAAAAAAGTGTCACAAGTGCTATCACCAATCATTGCAACACTTTAACAAATCCATTGAATCCTCCACCTTCCCTACAGTTCTCAAAATAGCAAGGGTCACCCCGATCCATAAAGGAGGAGACCAAACAGAGTTGAATAACTATAGGCCAATATCCAACTTACACCCTCTCTCAAAAATCTTCGAAAAATTAATTCATAATGAATCTACTCCTACCTCATCTCCCAAAACATACTAGAACATATATACACTGCAATAGAGAAAAAAGAAGTCCCACTGGGGATCTTCATTGACTTGCGTAAAGCTTTTGATACAGTTGACCATGACTTGCTCCACATAAAATTGTCACACTATGGTATAAGAGGGCACTCCCTCAACTACCTCAAGTCATACCTCAGCAACAGAAGCCAATATGTGTACGCAAATGGGGCAAACTCTTCCGCACAACCAATTACAGTTGGTGTCCCACAGGGAAGTGTCCTTGGCCCTCTTCTCTTTCTCCTATACATAAATGACCTACCAAATGCTTCACAATTACTCAAACCCACACTATTTGCAGATGACACTACATACGTCTTCTCTCACCCGAGCCCAGTCACGCTAGCCAATACTGTAAATACCGAATTACAGAAAATATCTACCTGGATGAGGACTAACAAACTTACACTAAACGTTGACAAAACCTACTTCATTCAGTTTGGTAACAGAGCTACAGATGTCCCTCTTAACATAATGATAAATGGATCACCTATCACAAAGCTAACAGAGGGAAAATTCTTAGGAATCGACCTTGATAATAGACTCAAATTTCATACACATATACATGTACAACAAATTTCTAAGAAAATTTCCAAGACCGTAGGCATACTATCGAAGATACGGTACTATGTTCCAGTCAGCCCTCCTGGCCCTATATCACTCTTATTTACCCCTATCTCACCTATGGAATTTGTGCATGGGGCTCAACAATTAACCATCTCAGACCACTAATTACCCAACAAAAGGCTGCAGTCAGAATGATAACAAATTCCCACTACAGGCAGCACACTCCACCAATATTCAAAACACTAAACCTACTCACCATACAAAACATCCATACTTATTATTGCACCTATTACATACATAGAACACTTAACTCTGATATTAACCCTCCCCTCAAACATCTCCTTGCCAACCTCAACATAACACATGACCATAACACAAGGCACAGATCACTCTTTGATGTTCCTCGTGTCCATCTCACGCTATGCAAAAACTCAATGCACATAAAAGGCCCTAAAATCTGGAATTCATTACCTGTAAATATAAAAGAAACACTACCTGTTTATAAATTCAAGTCTCTTCTCAAAGATCACTTACTCACTCAAAACCAAATAAATACTGAATAACTGAACCTTATAAATTGTATATCTTAAATGTTTCTCACAATTATATCACATAAATGTTAAACCTAAGACCCAATATAACTTTGTTATTTTTTAAATACACTACCTAACAGAATACTCCATTCGACTGAATGTACAGCAATGCATGCAACCATATGACCTGTCTTTGTAATACTCATTTGTACTTTATTGTTATCTGTTTACAATAATGTTTTATCACTGATTACATCATTGCTTAGTTAATCTTAAGCCAGCCCGTAATGCTATGCATACAAGTGGCTTTGGCATGCTGCTCTTACCTGTATTTTTTTTGTACCTCTGTATGTATGCTCAGATTACAAAATAAATAAATAAATAAAAGCAGATAGACAGGGTGCTTGACACAGACAAATACAGTCAGACATGTTTGTGTACCAGTGAAAACAAGGTGAGGGCGATGCTCATCAAATATCACCTGTAATCTTTTCTTATCAGCTGCACCCTCCCCTACCCTCGTGTATGCTCATCAAACATCAGCTCTTATCAGTTATCTTATCATGTCACTGTCAGGGGTGGACTTCGTTTTTCATGCTTCATGGGAACTTATTACCTATTATTATTATTACATATTACTCTTCTTCTCCTCCTCCTCCTCCTCCTCCTTTATTTATTTTATTTATTTATTTTATGTCTTTGCAAACAGTACATTGAGATTTTATATTTACAACAGTGGGTTGCAATGCAAAGAGAGCCTCTATTATGCCTAGGCATTATGGGCCAACTTAACATTATTGGCTTACAGTCTACTTAATACTAAGGATTTTATCATAGTTGTACAGTAGGACAGTAATTATTTCATTGTTGAACAGTAGATTATTAATTATAAGTGAATTAAATTTGTGTAAGACAAAGGATATATTCATAGTCTAAAATGCTTTTTGTGAAAAACAATGGTTCAGTTATATTCCTGTCAACAATGGATAAGAGATTCAAAGTGATTGTTGAAGTTATGATGTGGGAGTACATAGGTGAGTATGTGTGTACTGAGTATTTAGCGTTTAGCCTAGGGTGATTTAAGTGGCTTTAAAAATAAAATAAAATAAAATGGCTATGGCAGGTGTAAATGTCCACCTGTGTTTGTGACAATTTTAGTACAATTTCAGTACCTAATACTAGTGTCAGAACAAAGATTGGTTATAAAATGACAAGAACTTCTACAAATTGTAATTATCAGAACATAAAAATTACATAAAATATGAAAAATAGAAAAAAGGTACATCGGCAACACTTCTGCAAGCAGCAGGACTCGATGTTGCTGTCACATGAGCATCCAGTGCCAACTTCTCGGCCTCACATCTCAGTAAGTACCGATGCTAAAAATATTTTTTATTCTAAAATACTTAAAACAATGTGCTCTTTTTTTTTCTATAAAAAAAACGGATTTTTTTTTTTTTTTTCCCCAAAATATTCAGGGCGCTGCGCGAGTGAACGTATATATACGTTTGGACCGTTCAAGGGTTAAAACAGCAACTTTGCAGTGTATTTTCGTATGTTATTTATGGTTGTATTCTAGTTTTTCTGGTCTCATTTTATAGAATGGAAGACATATTATGGAAATTGAGATGATGTTGATTGGTTTCACAATGAAAAGTACCTTGAAATTGAGTTCAACGTAGCAGAAATGTTCAACTTTGGCAAAAGTTCAAAAAGTAAACAAATCATGCCATGTCCAATACACGTCAACTGGTGAGTCTAATATTCTTTCACAAGTGTGCTTATATTATTTATACAATTTCTACACTGATGCAGTAGTCTGCATAACAGTAAATCTTCTATTTTATGTGAGAATAAAAATTCAAAGTGGAAAGCAAAAGAAATGTAACATAGGCCTAGGGACATGACTAATGAACAGAGGAAATGTTATTTTAGTGCCAGGAATGTCTGTCTTGTTTATTCTGGACCCCATTTGGAAATTGGCATCTTTTGAAATTTGTGTGAAATTGACAGGATTGCCAATTTCTGACCACTTTATTGGATAGTTGAAATCTGTAAATGGGTGGTTTCTTGTACTCATTCGATAGAAAAAATGGAGTTCTAGCAAAATAGTTATGATTTTTGTTGACTGGTACATTGGAATTGGCCGATAATAGGGCTCAAAGTGGGCGAAAGCGCCGATGCGTAAAAATCGTCGAGACTGCTAACTTCACGAGAGCATAATTCTGTAAGTTTTCCATTAAATTTCATACTTTTGGTGTCATTATGATCGAGAAGAGATTCTCTATCATTTCATAAGATTTTTTTTTTCCGAAAAATCTCCGACCCTGAGAACAAGTTTAGGAGAGGGCCTGCCGACCTTGAAGGGCTAATAATTTTCTAAAAAAAAAAAAATGCCTCTGTAACAAGCATTGCCCTAAAAAAAACTAAACAGATCACAGCTAAGACCCTAAACAATCCCTGGCTAACACCCAGAATCCTTAAATCCATTAACACAAAACAGCTATATATGAAAAACAGTACAGAATGGGCCAGATAACAAGACACTATTTTAAACATTACACATCACTCCTTACCAGCCTGATAAGGTCAAAAAAAAATTGTATTATGAGAACAGATTACATAACATAAAAGGTGATATGAAAAAGACCTGGAAAGCCCTATCTGAAATTGTAGGAAATAAAAAGATATTATTATTTTTTTTATTATTATCACACTGGCCGATTCCCACCAAGGCAGGGTGGCCCGAAAAAGAAAAACTTTCACCATCATTCACTCCATCACTGTCTTGCCAGAAGGGTGCTTTACACTACAGTTTTTAAACTGCAACATTAACACCCCTCCTTCAGAGTGCAGGCACTGTACTTCCCATCTCCAGGACTCAAGTCCGGCCTGCCGGTTTCCCTGAATCCCTTCATAAATGTTACTTTGCTCACACTCCAACAGCACATCAAGTATTAAAAACCATTTGTCTCCATTCACTCCTATCAAACACGCTCACGCATGCCTGCTGGAAGTCCAAGCCCCTCGCACACAAAACTTCCTTTACCCCCTCCCTCCAACCCTTCCTAGGCCGACCCCTACCCCGCCTTCCTTCCACTACAGACTGATACACTCTTGAAGTCATTCTGTTTCGCTCCATTCTCTCTACATGTCCGAACCACCTCAACAACCCTTCCTCAGCCCTCTGGACAACAGTTTTGGTAATCCCGCACCTCCTCCTAACTTCCAAACTACGAATTCTCTGCATTATATTCACACCACACATTGCCCTCAGACATGACATCTCCACTGCCTCCAGCCTTCTCCTCGCTGCAACATTCATCACCCACGCTTCACACCCATATAAGAGCGTTGGTAAAACTATACTCTCATACATTCCCCTCTTTGCCTCCAAGGACAAAGTTCTTTGTCTCCACAGACTCCTAGGTGCACCACTCACTCTTTTTCCCTCATCAATTCTATGATTCACCTCATCTTCCATAGACCCATCCGCTGACACGTCCACTCCCAAATATCTGAATACGTTCACCTCCTCCATACTCTCTCCTTCCAATCTGATATTCAATCTTTCATCACCTAATCTTTTTGTTATCCTCATAACCTTACTCTTTCCTGTATTCACCTTTAATTTTCTTCTTTTGCACACCCTACCAAATTCATCCACCAATCTCTGCAGCTTCTCTTCAGAATCTCCCAAGAGCACAGTGTCATCAGCAAAGAGCAGCTGTGACAACTTCCACTTTGTGTGTGATTCTTTATCTTTTAACTCCACGCCTCTTGCCAAGACCCTCGCATTTACTTCTCTTACAACCCCATCTATAAATATATTAAACAACCACGGTGACATCACACATCCTTGTCTAAGGCCTACTTTTACTGGGAAAAAATTTCCCTCTTTCCTACATACTCTAACTTGAGCCTTACTATCCTCGTAAAAACTCTTCACTGCTTTCAGTAACCTACCTCCTTCACCATACACTTGCAACATCTGCCACATTGCCCCCCTATCCACCCTGTCATACGCCTTTTCCAAATCCATAAATGCCACAAAGACCTCTTTAGCCTTATCTAAATACTGTTCACTTATATGTTTCACTGTAAACACCTGGTCCACACACCCCCTACCTTTCCTAAAGCCTCCTTGTTCATCTGCTATCCTATTTTCCGTCTTACTCTTAATTCTTTCAATTATAACTCTACCATACACTTTACCAGGTACACTCAACAGACTTATCCCCCTATAATTTTTGCACTCTCTTTTATCCCCTTTGCCTTTATACAAAGGAACTATGCATGCTCTCTGCCAATCCCTAGGTACCTTACCCTCTTCCATACATTTATTAAATAATTGCACCAACCACTCCAAAACTATATCCCCACCTGCTTTTAACATTTCTATCTTTATCCCATCAATCCCGGCTGCCTTACCCCCTTTCATTTTACCTACTGCCTCACAAACTTCCCCCACACTCACAACTGGCTCTTCCTCACTCCTACAAGATGTTATTCCTCCTTGCCCTATACACGAAATCACAGCTTCCCTATCTACATCAACATTTAACAATTCCTCAAAATATTCCCTCCATCTTCCCAATACCTCTAACTCTCCATTTAATAACTCTCCTCTCCTATTTTTAACTGACAAATCCATTTGTTCTCTAGGCTTTCTTAACTTGTTAATCTCACTCCAAAACTTTTTCTTATTTTCAACAAAATTTGTTGATAACATCTCACCCACTCTCTCATTTGCTCTCTTTTTACATTGCTTCACCACTCTCTTAACCTCTCTCTTTTTCTCCATATACTCTTCCCTCCTTGCATCACTTCTACTTTGTAAAAACTTCTCATATGCTAACTTTTTCTCCCTTACTACTCTCTTTACATCATCATTCCACCAATCGCTCCTCTTCCCTCCTGCACCCACTTTCCTGTAACCACAAACTTCTGCTGAACACTCTAACACTACATTTTTAAACCTACCCCATACCTCTTCGACCCCATTGCCTATGCTCTCATTAGCCCATCTATCCTCCAATAGCTGTTTATATCTTACCCTAACTGCCTCCTCTTTTAGTTTATAAACCTTCACCTCTCTCTTCCCTGATGCTTCTATTCTCCTTGTATCCCATCTACCTTTTACTCTCAGTGTAGCTACAACTAGAAAGTGATCTGATATATCTGTGGCCCCTCTATAAACATGTACATCCTGAAGTCTACTCAACAGTCTTTTATCTACCAATACATAATCCAACAAACTACTGTCATTTCGCCCTACATCATATCGTGTATACTTATTTATCCTCTTTTTCTTAAAATATGTATTACCTATAACTAAACCCCTTTCTATACAAAGTTCAATCAAAGGGCTCCCATTATCATTTACACCTGGCACCCCAAACTTACCTACCACACCCTCTCTAAAAGTTTCTCCTACTTTAGCATTCAGGTCCCCTACCACAATTACTCTCTCACTTGGTTCAAAGGCTCCTATACATTCACTTAACATCTCCCAAAATCTCTCTCTCTCCTCTGCATTCCTCTCTTCTCCAGGTGCATACACGCTTATTATGACCCACTTCTCGCATCCAACCTTTACTTTAATCCACATAATTCTTGAATTTATACATTCATATTCTCTTTTCTCCTTCCATAACTGATCATTCAACATTACTGCTACCCCTTCCTTTGCTCTAACTCTCTCAGATACTCCAGATTTAATCCCATTTATTTCCCCCCACTGAAACTCTCCTACCCCCTTCAGCTTTGTTTCGCTTAGAGCCAGGACATCCAACTTCTTTTCATTCATAACATCAGCAATCATCTGTTTCTTGTCATCCGCACTACATCCACGCACATTTAAGCATCCCAGTTTTATAAAGTTTTTCTTCTCTTTTTTAGTAAATGTATACAGGAGAAGGGGTTACTAGCCCATTGCTCCCGGCATTTTAGTCGCCTCATACGACACGCATGGCTTACGGAGGAAAGATTCTTTTCCACTTCCCCATGGACAATAGAAGAAATAAAAAAGAACAAGAGCTATTTAGAAAAAGGAGAAAAACCTAGATGTATGTATATATATATATGCATGTGCGTGTCTGTGAAGTGATATCCAAACACAAAACTCTCAAATTAACAATTAGATGAACCTCTACTCCCACCAAATGAAGCAGCAAACAGACTCAATGTTATCTTCTCCACCATAGGAAAGAATCTAGCGAGCAAAATTCCAAGCTCAGACACCCATCCATCACGGGTACCTACCTGAAAACACTATTCCTAGCTCCAACCAACCCAACAGAAGTCTTGCTCTTCATCAACACCCTTAAAAACAAGGCAGGAGATATGAATAACTTTCCACCTTTTATGTACAAAAAAAAGCTTCTCTAGTACTGTCACCAGTTATTGCAACACTTTCCTCTTTAAGGGGGGCTCCTTGTCATGGTAAAGAGGCTATCAGTCTGAGGAATTGGACCTCTTGGTCTTCTTCCTCTGATCAAACCTAATTACCCCTAATCCCCCCCTTTCCTATCCCATCCTCCCATTTTCTTTTCCTCCTCCTCCTCCCCTCCCCTCCCTTTTTTCCTTCCTCTTTTTGGCCTTTGGAATTTTTCTCACAGGCACACTAGTTCCTAGGGGAAAGGGTACCAGGGTCCATCCTATTCCATTGAGTTTCTTGGCGGTGGTGTAGTTTGCTGTGGAATCTGGATCACCTGGGGATGTCCCAATCCCTCTCCGGTGGGTGTCTTTTGGGCGATGGGTGTATCTCTGGAGGCTGCCTTTCAGATTCCAGGGGTGGTGGCCAAAGGAGGTATGCTTTCTGGCGGATGTCCGGCCGCCCTCTCTTTGTCCACCGAGGTAGCTCGGCAGATGTGAAGTTGCTATCCCAGATTGCTGATTTACTCGCATGAAGGGTAGGGTAGGGCATAGCATGGGTTCCATGCTGCATCTGCGCTACTTGCGGTGCTGAAGTCATCTTGGGCACGGAGGGAGATTTCTGGCCCTTTCATTCCTCCTAGGAACTATCCCTCCCCAGTCCCCCCCTTTTTTTTATTCTTTTTCTTTTTTTTTTTCCTTAAGAACAAAAAAGAAGTAACCTAACCATGGAAGACCCAATCCATGACCCCGGGCCCCTTCTTGTTACTGCACCCCATTCTGACCCCGCCTCATCTTTTGACCACTCTTCGGACACTCCTAATGCCCCTGTAATGCTGTAATGCTGGTGCTGTTTCATCATCCGCTTCAGGTGCCGGGGTTTCGACTGACTCCTTCGATTTCTCTGACCTCCGCTCTCCTTTGACTATGCTTCCGACCTCTCCCTCTACAGTGCGGGAATTTTCAAATCGCCAACCCGTCCCACGTCAGACCAACTCTGGTCCCACTCCTAAACGCCAACGAAATTTTGCCACCTCGTTCTACTCAGAAAAGACCGACACATCATGCTCTCCCTTTCCACGCTCAGTTCCAGAATGCACAATGGACTAAATACTTTACAACAGACTTCCTCTGTTGCCTATCTTTCTGACCATAGTATTGGCAAAGTGCTCCTACACCGCACAAAATGCGTGCTAAAGGAATAACAGGAAAAGTCGGTCGATGGATCTATAATTTCCTCACTAACAGAACACAGAGAGTAGTCGTCAACAGAGTAAAGTCCGAGGCAGCTACGGTGAAAAGCTCTGTTCCACAAGGCACAGTACTCGCTCCCATCTTGTTCCTCATCCTTATATCCGACATAGACAAGGATGTCAGCCACAGCACCGTGTCTTCCTTTGCAGATGACACCCGAATCTGCATGACAGTGTCTTCCATTGCAGACACTGCAAAGCTCCAGGCAGACATCAACCAAATCTTTCAGTGGGCTGCAGAAAACAATATGAAGTTCAACGATGAGAAATTTCAATTACTCAGATATGGTAAACATGAGGAAATTAAATCTTCATCAGAGTACAAAACAAATTCTGGCCACAAAATAGAGCGAAACACCAATGTCAAAGACCTGGGAGTGATCATGTCGGAGGATCTCACCTTCAAGGACCATAACATTGTATCAATCGCATCTGCTAGAAAAATGACAGGATGGATAATGAGAACCTTCAAAACTAGGGAGGCCAAGCCCATGATGACACTCTTCAGGTCACTTGTTCTATCTAGGCTGGAATATTGCTGCACACTAACAGCACCTTTCAAGGCAGGTGAAATTGCCGACCTAGAAAATGTACAGAGAACTTTCACGGCGCGCATAACGGAGATAAAACACCTCAATTATTGGGAGCGCTTGAGGTTCCTAAACCTGTATTCCCTGGAACGCAGGAGGGAGAGATACATGATTATATACACCTGGAAAATCCTAGAGGGACTAGTACTGAACTTGCACACGAAAATCACCCACTACGAAAGCAAAAGACTTGGCAGACGATGCACCATCCCCCCAATGAAAAGCAGGGGTGTCACTAGCACGTTAAGAGACCATACAATAAGTGTCAGGGGCCCGAGACTGTTCAACTGCCTCCCAGCACACATAAGGGGGATTACCAACAGACCCCTGGCAGTCTTCAAGCTGGCACTGGACAAGCACCTAAAGTCAGTTCCGGATCAGCCGGGCTGTGGCTCGTATGTTGGTTTGCGTGCAGCCAGCAGCAACAGCCTGGTTGATCAGGCTCTGATCCACCAGGAGGCCTGGTCTCAGACCGGGCCGCGGGGGCGTTGACCCCCGGAACTCTCTCCAGGTAAACTCCAGGTAAACACCATGTTGGTAAAGATATTTCCTTTCACACTTTCAAGAGCGGTACCCGCATCATCACTGTCCAGAATGCCACCCAAGCTAGTGATATTTCTATTTCACATATCGATACTATTCCTGTCACTGTCGAAAAACATCATTCCCTCAATTCTTGTAGTGGTACTGTTATTCTGCCCCATACCATAATCCAACAAAATTTCCAGACATGTGGCAATGACATTCTCAAACAGCTGGAACTCCAAGATCTCCCAATCCTCAAAGTAGACACTTGCGTCCTTCCTGCCTGTGGGCGGAGACATTGCCCTTGCAATGTGGCTCGAATAACTTTCAACAGTTGTGAACTCCTCTGTTTATGTAGCAGGACATCATTTACATGTTCGAAAGGTGATCCCTACACTGCAACAGTGTAAAAACTGCTGGTGATTTGGTCACCCTGCGAAATATTGCAGATCTATAGCCGAATGCCCAGTCTGTGGTGCTGATGACCATTCTAATATGTCTTGTAGTCGATCTCTCTCTTGCCTTAATTGTCATGAGGCTCACCCTTCTTACTCTCACCATTGCCAGGTCTACTTGAATGAGCGAAAAATTCGTTGCCTCAAAGAAGCTGTAGGTCTCCCTTGTTCTATGGCAGTTTCTTAACCGCCTCCAAGGGAGACTGCCCTGTATTTCTTATTCTCGTGTTTCTAAGCATCCCCCCCACTTCTGCGGCCCCATTTTCTGCAACTTCCTCTGTGGTTATGCCTCCCATAGTCATTCCTGTCTAATTCTTTTGCTGTCCTGGGCTCAGAAGTCCCTACTTCAACACCTCAGTCTGTTCTCACTTCTTCATGTTCTCCCTCACAAGCCCTGGTATCGACAAGACCTCGTACGACACCACCTCCCAATCATCCCTCTACTTCTCAGAAGTCCAAAAAATCTCCATTGCTCAAATCTCCTTTAACTTCTCCTTCCCTTTTTCCACCTCCTCATTTTACCTTCCCGGTCTCTGTACCTAGTTCTTCCCCTCTCACTGGCTCTGTTACAAGTGTGGAGGTTCACCCTCCTCCTCATGCTGTGCCTTCCTCCTCTGTCCCCTCCCAAGTTTCTTCCTCTTCTGCCCCCTCCCAGGTTTCTGCCTCTCCAGTTCCTTCCACCCTTTCGGCCCCCCCTACTTTGGTACAGTCCATTATGGTTCCAATCTTTACTCGCCGCCCTCCTTCCATCTCCAGTATTGTCTCCCATATGACGTCTTTGAATTCCGAAACACTTGAAGCTATCTCTGAATGTATTGCATAGATCAAACCATGAATGGGCACTGATCCACCCCTGTTCCTTCTCTTTCCTCTCCTCCATCTGTGGAACTCCTTTCTTTGCAGCACACCGTTCCTTCGCTGCTTGAACGTTTTCCACTACCGCCGCATGTGGACTTTTCTAACCCCTCTAGTCTGTAGGTACCCTTACCTGCAGATTTCTGGTAGCTTTATCGTTGCCAATCATGGCCTATTTACAGTGGAATATACGTGGCCTCGGGTAATCGGGGTGAGCTTCAGATGTTGCTCTCCCAGTTTTTCCCTGTTGGTGTTTGCTTACAAGAACCAAAATTACACTCTGCTGTTATCTATCCCATCTCAGGCTATAATTTATTGTATTCTTCAGATCCTTTTAGTGATAGGACCTTCAATGAAAGTGCCCTTCTTCTACGCACTGATATTCCGTACCTTCGGCTATTTGTTCATACTTCGCTGCATTACACAGCAGCCCATATCCACTAGCATAGGTGGTATACACTCTGTTCTTTGTATCTCTCTCTCCTTCTCGGGCATCATCTATCCCAGATGTTGCCTTTCTTGTTTCATCCTTACTGCCACCACTTCTGTTACTTGGCGATTTTAATGCCCATCATTTCCTCTGGGGGTCTCACTGTGATTCCCATGGCATTCAGTTGGAGGCTTTTCTTGCTTCCCACCCCCTCCATGTTTTAAATACAGGTACTCCCACCCATTTTGATCCTCGTACTCATACTCATTCTCTTGCATTGATCTCTTTCTGCTCTTCCTCTACCGCACTCGACTTCACCTGGACTGTTCTCCCAGTCTTGCATGACAGCAATCATTTTCCAATCATTCTTACTTCTCCTTCATATTCACCACCTCTTCATACCCCATGCTGGCAATTTGATCAAACAAATTGGGACCTTTACTCGCAACTAACTGCTTTTAGTGAGGTTCCTTCTTCGTCCTCCATTGATGAGCTTTTACACCTCTTCTCGTCCTCAGTTTTAACCGCAGCTTCTTATTCTATACCCACACCTCGGGCAGGCATTTTCAGAAGTACGTGCTTTGGTGGTCTCCTGCTTGTGCTCGTGCAGTACATTTGAAATGCGCTGTGTGGGGCAGGTACCGGTACAGTAAAACCGCTGAGAGACATTTTGATTTTAAGCAGAAGCGTGCAGTTGCTCACCGTGTCGTCCGTGACGCTAAATGCACTTGCTGGCGAAATTGTTTCCACCATCACCTCTGTTTCCTCTGAGTGCAGTCTGGAAAAAAGTGCAGAAATTGAGTGGTAAATACTCTCCTGACCAGCTCCTGTTCTGTGGGTCGCTCGTGTTGATATAGCAAACCCATGGAAATTGGCAATCGTCTGGTCCATATCTCTGGGGGGTGGGGGCTCCATCTGTGCCCCTCGTTTCTTTCCTCAAAGTCTGCCAGAGAGTTAGCACCCTTGGACTTTTCTTCTCTCAAAGAAGAACTGTATAATGCGCCTTTTACACTTCAGGAACTGGATGCGACACTCTCAGCTTGCCGATCATCAGCAGCTGGGCCTGACAACATTCATATTCGGATGTTACAACATTTACATCAGTCAGCCCTTGCAGTCCTCTTACACCTCTTGAATCTTATTTGGTCACAAGGAGTTCTTCCCTAGCTGTGGAAATCTGCCATTATTCTCCCTTTCCGCAAACCAGGTACTGCGGGACATGCCTCCCACTATCGTCACATTGCTCTTACCAGTGCAGTTTGCAAAGTGATGGAACGTCTGGTAAATCGACGTTTAATGTGGTATTTAGAGAGACACGGCAGTCTCTCCACTAGTCAGTATGGCTTTCGTAAGGGCCGTTCTACCATAGACCCCTTACTATGCTTGGATACGTATGTTCGTTATGCCTTTGCGAATAACCACTCAATTATTGCCATATTTTTTGACCTTTAGAAGGCATATGACACAACTTGGAGGTATAATATTTTGGCCCAAGCCCACTCCTTAGGACTCCGAGGCAATCTACCATCCTTCCTTAAGAACTTTTTAACTGACAGACATTTCCGTGTTCGGGTTAATAATGTGCTCTCCCCAGACTTAGTCCAAGCTGAAGGTGTCCCCAAGGGATGTGTTCTGAGCACAACACTTTTTCTCCTTGCTATAAATGATTTGGCCTCTAGTCTTCCATCCAATATTTGGTCATCACTCTATGCTGATGACTTCGCTATTGCTTGTGCAGGTGCAGACTGTCGCCTCATTACAGTTTCTCTCCAGCATGCGGTTGACCGTGTTTTCAATTGGGCCACCACACATGGGTTTAAATTTTCCAGTACCAAAACTCACCAAATTACTTTCACTAGACGCTCTGTCATCTCCGATCATCCTTTGTAACTCTATGGCTCGTGTATCCTGAACATGATAGTCAGGTTTATAGGCCTTCTATTTGACTGTAGGTTATCCTGGAAACCTCACATTACCTCTCTGAAGGCAACTTGTCACAGCCGGCTGAACCTTCTTAAAACCCTTGCTCATCTTTCATGGGGAGCTGATCGTCGAACTCTCCTTCGCCTACATTCAGCCCTCATTTTATCGAAACTCGATTATGGTGATCAGATCTATTCAGCGGCCTCTTCTACTACTCTCTTGAGCCTTTATCCCATCCATCACCAGGGATCACGTTTGTGCCTTGGAGCTTTTCGCTCTTTCCCTGTTGAGAGCCTCTATGCAGAAGCGAATGTTCCATCTTTGTCCGATCGCCGTGATGCCCATTGCCTTCGCTACTATGTTCTCTCATGATCTCCACACTCCTTCCATATATAGAATAGTCACCGATGTTAGTAGACATTCTTTATTTGTTCATCACCCCTGTTTGCTCCACCCCTTTTCTCTTCGCCTACATTCGCTCTTGTCTTACCTTCAGTTACCACCTTTCTTTGTTCATGTAGCATCTCGCTTTTCCCTGCCCTCCCTGGGAAGTTCCAGCTGTTTGAGTCTGTTCTTTCTCACTCCCTTGCTTGAAAGCCCAACTGCCTACGGTAGCTTCCCGCTCTCTTTTTCTTGACCACTTCCGCTCTCATTCTTAGGCCATCACAGTGTACACAGATGGCTATAAGTCTTCTGATAGCATCGGATTCGCAGCAGCGTTTCCGGACAGTGTCATGCGAGGACATTTAGTTTCCTCGGCTAGCATTTTTACAGCTGAATTGCATGCCATTCTTGCAGCACTTATCCATATTGCTTCTATGCCTGTGTCATCATTTGTGGTTGTCTCAGACCCCCTTAGTGCTCTACAGGCTATACGAAAATTTGATACACCTCACCTCCTAGTTCTCCGTATCTAACTTTGGCTATGCTGTATCTCTACCAAGCATAAAGATACATGTATTGTCTTTTGTTGGATCCCTGGTCATGTTGACGTACAGGGCAATGAACAGGCACACACTGCTGCACAGTCAGCAGTACATGACCTACCAGTTTCATATAGAGGTGTTCCATTTATGGACTATTTTGCTGTAATAGCTACCCACCTTCACACCCATTGGCAACAACGTTGGTCTAATCTACTCGGTAACAAACCTCATTCTATTAAACTGAGTATAGGTTACTGGCCGTCTTCTTGTCATCAGTGTCAAGGTTGGGAGACTACTCTCTCCCGTCTACGCATTGGCCACACTCATCTTACTCTTGGGTATCTCATGGAGAGGCACCCTCTTCCTCTCTGTGAGAAGTGTCAGGTTCCAGTATCGGTTAGCCACATTCTGTTAGACTGCCCCATCTATCAACAAGCACGCAGAATTTTCCTCCAACGTCGTCTCCTCCCTACTACTCTCTCTTTACCTTCCCTTCTTGCTGATGGACCCTCCTTTAATCCTGACTCTCACTGACTTGACAACAACCGACTTATTCCACAAACTCGAATGATGATGATACCTTTCGCACTCCCCTCAGATCTTTCTACCTCAGTCTCTTGCTACCCTCTACCCCTGCACTATCCACTGCCTCACTGTTCTCCGTAACCTACTAATCATCCCTCTCCCTTTTGCCACCTGATACCCTCGCTTCCTTCCTGCCCTGTAGCGCTGTATAGCCCTTGTGGTTTAGTGCTTCTTTTTGATTATAATAATAAGGCAACACTCTTTAACAAATCCATCGAATCTTCCACCTTCCCAGGAATTCTCAAAATAGCGTGAAGTGATAGAAAAGTTTGAGAGTGGTATGAAGGTGATGGAACTTGCCAGTATACAGTTGACCCTAAGAGAGTTCTGGAGGAATCACTTCACTATCCTCCATTGCATAAGCCTTATAGGTAAGGCTTGGAAGGGAGTGACTTCTAGGAATTTGAACTCTGCTTGGAGAAAACTGTGGCCAGATTGTGTCCAAGAGAGGGATTTGGAAGGGTTTGAGGCTGACCCGGACCCTGCAGACCGTGTGGGCTTTATTGTGGCACAGGGGAAGTCCCTGGAGTTGGAGGTGAGTGGTGAGGATGTGGAAGAGTTGGTGGAGGACCACAGGGAAGAGCTAACCACTGAAGAGCTGCAAGAGCTTCATCTCGAACAGCAACAGACTGCAGCTGAGGAACTTGCTTCAGAGGAGGAGGAGGAAGAGGGAGTAAAGGAGGTGCCTTCTTCAGAGATTAAAGAGGTGCGTGCAATGTGGACTAGGGTGCAAGCTTTTGTAGAGAAATGCCACCCTGACCAAGCTGAAACAAGCCATATCTGCAACATGTTTAGTGACAAAACCCTGTCCCACTTCAGGGAAATCTTAGAGATGCCAGAAACAGAGCACTCTGGACAGTTATTTTGTGAGACAGGGGTCCAGTGACTCAAGCTGGTCCTAGTGGCAATAAAAGACAAAGAAGGGAAGTAACCCCAGAGAAGGCTTTGCTACCTAAAGTCTTTATGGAGGGGGATTCCCCTTCCAAACACTAACTCCTCCCTCTTTCCTCCTCCCTATCTTCCAGAAGCCAGCATTAGCCTTCAGTAAAGGTATGTAATACTTACATAATTGTTAAAAAAGATTATGTTTTTGTGAATATTTTTGTTTGGAATGGATTAATTGTACGTTCAAGAAATGGCAAAGTATTTTATCCACAGTGGTATATTACAGACCATTCTGGAGAAATACCCTGACTTTGCTAGCTGTAAATAATGCATTACCATGTGTGTGCGTGTGGGTGCGTGTGGGTGCATGTGTGGGTGCATGTGTGTGTGCATGTGTGGGTGCATGTGTGTGTGCATGTGTGTGCGCGTGTGTGTGTGTGTGTGTGCACGTGTGTGTGCGCGTGCACGTGCACGTGTGTATGCATATACAGTGGACCCCCGGTTAACGATATTTTTTTCACTCCAGAAGTATGTTCAGGTGCCAGTACTGACCGAATTTGTTCCCATAAGGAATATTGTGAAGTAGATTAGTCCATTTCAGACCCCCAAACATACATGTACAAACGCACTTACATAATTGGTCGCATTCGGAGGTGATCGCTATGCGGGGGTCCACTGTATTTGTACACTCGTGTGCATATGTCTGTGCATGCGCCCTCGTGTGTGTGTGTGTGTGTGTGTGTGTGCGTGCGTGCGCTAATGTGGGTGTATGACCCACTTAATATTTGTATTTACAACTCATTACAATTGTGACCAGGTGTGGACGTATCAGTGGCTCATTACTTTGTAATTTGTTCATGACTGTAACCATGTATAGGAGTGAGGCTGATTCATTACCTTTGTAACTTGCCATGATTGTGACCAGATCTACCTGAAGTTCATTACCTTTGTAACTAGTTCAGCTATCATAACTTTGGGGTCCAGTCCCTGGACCCATTGTGTACCTTTGTAATTTTTTGACCACCACCCACAGGATGGGTATGGGGTGCATAATAAAGATATTAAACTAACTTCCAGAGCAGGCCTTATCACACTGTGTATGCCACTATGATTCTTAAATCTCTTAAACCAACATTTGCTGGCCTTAAATTCACCAATATGAACACTAGTTCCAGGTATTTTTTCCTGTTAACCTGGGTGTTAGTCGACTGGTGTGGGTTGCATCCTGGGGGACAAGATTAAGGACCCCAATGGAAATAAGTTAGTCCTCAATGACACGCTGACTTTCTTGGGTTATCCTGGGTGGCTAACCCTCTGGGGTTAATTGTTTCTTGGTATTCTCAATAAGCCACACCAATAACAGTCTCTCCACATCTTTGAGTAGTACAGCTGACCATGGTGCAGCAGCAGCTGACGTGGTACAATAGTATTTCTCACCCTTTTTACCACAGGGTTGGCACTATAAGCTTTCTCTGGGCCCATGGTGGCTTATTTAGCAGTTACAGGCACTAAAAACACTGGAATAATACAAAATTTATCGAATGAATGCGTGCAACCATTCATCCTGGCTTGTAAACAATGTCACACTAGCTCAGCTGAGACGCTCAGGCCAGACGGACCAGACGGCCACGTTCAGGACAAATGATTTAAGTCGAGTTTTTCAATGTAGGTCAGGGTCAAATTTTTATGCTGACAAGCATCGTAAGTCTGTTTTAACTTAGGTTGAGGGCATCGTAAGTTGGGGGTCCACTGTATTGTATAAGAATTATTTTTGGGAGGTGCAGTGGAAAACATCCCAACTGGGTTGACAGATCCCACCCAGTAACTTTCCTTCCCCATATTCACTCTAGTACCATTCCTGCACATGAATGATAAAAAAAAAAAAAATTGTATTTGTAAACCTATAGAAAGTACGTGTATTAGTATATACCAATGTTGGGATTAAGCTGTGTAGGTTAAGCACTGTTACTGTTTCCCTACAGCAGACAAAAGTCACACAGGTCATGAACAATGAGAGGTGTGCATCTCTCAATGAATATTCGTTGTTTGATTAAGCCCTATTTTAAGAATTAGTTTCATTGGCTAGTAGTTTACAGGTAACATGCAGTCTTAATAACTCTCATATAGTCAATAGGCTTTAAACCTAATGAACCATAAACCTGGCAGACCTGAGCCTGGATGAACCTGTGGCTGCTGACTCTGGTATCACTGACCCCGATGACTACGGCTACCTTAACCACACTTACACCGTGGACCAACCAGAGACCTTCACTGTGCTGCACGAGTGGAGACAACTACTCGACCTGTACACAGACAAGTGAGTCCCTCCCATCATCCTAATTTAAATGAGAAATGATGTACATAAGTTCTTCTCCAGACTAAAACATTCACAGGACTGATGCTGTGTGTTTAGTTTTGCATATTTTGTTTATAAATTTTTCAATGCTAGACTAATTATAATACAGTATTTTTCAATAATAAAAAATAGAATAAAATCAAATTTTGCAAATTTCAAGCTTTATCTATGTGGTTTTTAAGTAAAAAAAAAAAAATTTTTGAGCATGACTGTCTAAAAATTTATTTTATGTACTAGAAATATGTTCAAACAGCCTCTGTTTTAGAAACATAAAGTTAGTAACTAAAACTTGGCACAATATTGTTATAACTGTTGAGCTTACTAACAGTAAGGCACTGTTGTGATGGTCACTTGTTTATATAATTGATTGGAAATCTGCCATAACATGGATGTAAAGGTGTAATGTAAACAGGAATGTATATAAAGATGTGATGTGCATGGGGCTCGTCACGTGTCAGGTCAGCTGTTCTTAGCCTCAGTGTGGGGTAGCAATGAAACGAGTACCTGAAGAAGAATGAGGCTTGACAGTGGTACACTGCCTGACCTTACAACACAAGTACATGAAGAATGAGGTGAGACAGCCTCTAAACACTGACCTCACAACAAATGTTGCAGACTTTGCTGACTTTACTTAATTCTACTTTACTAAACTTTTATCTTACCTGAATATTGGGAAGACAAGTCTTCTCTAATCCTCTCAATACTGCTAGAGCCCAAAGACCACTTCCTTCTCAGTTAATACATACAACAGTTACCAGCACACTTCGTATATTCTTGGTATTATTAATTATATTGCAGAATAAAGATACTTAAGATTTTATTGCACTATTTAAAGTACTAAATTAAAACACTAAATTTTTGTGCTTAACACTTGTCCAATAAGAAAAGGATCAGATACTGCTAGATATCTAGAAACAAAAAGTTATGTATTTGAAATAAAAGAAAATGGAAAGATACAATTAACTTACAGAATATCAACTTACTCAAAATAAGATTCCACCTTCCATAGAGATTTTAGTCCAAATTCCAGCTGTTCCCTTTCCCAGGGAAGCTCACCTTTTTTACCCAGACATGAGCTCTCTTCTACAGCATATTTCTTGCATGGCTCAAGGAAATAAAAATTATTATTATTGTTGTTATCCACGGAGTCTGCTCTCCTTTCCTTGACTTTATAAAAGCTGATTCCCTTCACGCCCTTGGGTTGTTTTTCTGGAAAAACTAACACATGACACTATAAGGATGAGAATAAGTCACTTAGTCTGACTTTTTTGGGTTATCCTAGGTTCTCTACACACATGCTGCTATGTATGATAATTTATATAACTGTATTTGTGTATACCAGAGTAAACTTACTTACCTACTTACTATCATAATGCAAGGGAAGTGGGGCATTAGCATTCTTCTCCCATTCCTCACAAACAAGATGCAATCTTAGTGTGGCTTGCTAAGAGTATGACATTTTATTCGATGTTTGTCATACACCCATGTAAGCATGCCTTCCCGACCTGCTAACCAACTGGTAAGAGTATAGCAGGTGGGATCCTACTGTTAGGCTAGTGCCTCGGTTCAACCCAACCAATGACAAAGGAGCCCACCAAAGTTATGAAGCGATGTCTGGGACTCTTGGATCAAAATTAGCAGACTTACCTCAAGTCTGGTCACTCACAGGTCTCACCGTCTCTTTTGCTTGCAAACTTCTTATTCTGTGCATAATGTATATACATCGTACATATACTTGCACCCCTTTTGGTGAAGGAATATATATTTACTCACTGCTGACTTATGCTTGGTCCTCGTTCCTACCTTGGTTATTGTATTGACGCTGCTATGTGCAGGTGTACAGGCCACAAGCCTACACCTGTATTTGTAATACTCAGTACATCACGTCTCCCCTTCTCTTTCTTTTACAATGGCTGAGAACTGGGAAATATCTTAAGATTGTCTCAAGCTCTTAAATTATTTTAGCATCCTTGACAGTAAGTCACATCCTTAAAAAAACAGCAATATTACAAACTAAAAAAAATTATTCAACACTAAAGAGATATGTTTTTAAATGTCTGCTCTCATTTTTTATTTCATATTACTTTACTTTCATTTTATTTTACTTTATTTTTTCCAAGCAAAAGATAATCATTTCAATACCTTAACATACTAACACTGATTTTTCCACACTTCAGTTACCAAACATAGTAATGTAATGAGCAGACACCCACAATAAGACAACACAATAGTGGCTTCTTGGTGTAAAATCTCCCTTGTACATTATTACTCCTTAATAATTTCTCGTAGCTCCAGTACAAGAAGTAGAGAGCTGTGACCCAATGATCTCTTCTCACAGAACAGATCAGCAGCTGTCATAGTACATGTATTCTCAACCCTTCAAAGCCATATAGTCTGTAAACTCAAGTGAGAATAGATCTATGAAAGCTTCTGGTGCTATTGGAAGGAACAATTGGGCAACAACTCATGCCCTCTTGACACAGACATGGCATGGAAATGCTGTCTGGGACATAGTCCCTACATACCTTCAATATGACAACATTTGTATTTGCAAATATACGGTCTAAAGCCATCAACAAACAACAAAATATCTCGTCAGTGGACTCCTCACAGAACCAAATACAATATTTACAGCCTTCACAGAGACCCACACAAAGGCTTATTTTGACAGGGTGCAACCTATTCAGATGCAGCAGAAGGAGCAGGTAACAAGGAAAGTAAACTTATCTGAAATGCATTTAGATGGGTTAGGCTAAATAAAATTCTTTCTTTCAACACACCGGCCGTATCCCACCGAGGCGGGGTGGCCCAAAAGAAAAAAAAAAAGTTTCTCCTTTCAAATTTAGTAATATATACAGGAGAAGGGGTTACTAGCACCTTGCTCCCGGCATTTTAGTCGCCTCTTACAACATGCATGGCCTACGGAGGAAGAATTCTGTTCCACTTCCCCATGGAGATAAGAGGAAATAAACAAGAACAAGAACTAGAAAGAAAATACAGCAGGGCCCCACTTTACGGCGTTTCGCTTTATGGCGTTCCGCTAATATGGACATTTCAAATTATGACCAAAACTCGCTATACGGCTCCCTCCACCTGTCTTTCTAATATGGTCACAGCGGCCCACCGAGTTTGTTTACATTCTCCCTGAGCACATCTCCTTATTATGTCTGGAAACTTTCCAAAATTTCAAGTGTTTTAAAGTTATTGTATATTTTATATGTATTGTACTTGATAATTAAACTTGTGTACACCTGTACCTAAATAAACTTACACACTGTGCTGGCATGTAGGTACACATTAAAATCACTAAGAGTCTCTCTACTCTTGATGCAATAATAATAATAATAGTAATAATAATAATCTCTTGGGCACATTAATGTCGCATATTACGTTAATATAGACATTTCCCTTAATCTATCTATGATATTTTTTTCAAAATTATATAAGAAACACATTATGTAACACACAAACATGATACATGCACCCACAGTATAAAAATTTATACAAATATATATGAGATGTTTACCAAACGGTTTGTAGAAGTGTCGGAAGAATTACGTTTTCTCTAGCCCGTCACCTGTTACTAGGGATAACTGTAGAAAAATATTCCTTTCGTATGCCTTCACTTTATAGCTATAATTCTGTACTAACTTGTACACAGTGTAAGAGTATTTGTTTTGTGATTTAATTATTATAATAATAATAAAAATATTATAAGGTAAAAGTTTCACAAACTCTTACAAATGTACTTGAATGAACTAAAACTGGATACGTATTAATACCATCTATTTCGCCTGACCGAGTGATCGTCCACAACCTGTTCAGTTTGTTTGTTTGTTTATGCTGTCTGAGCTCGGTGTATCATTAAATGTTGTATATTACGTTAATATACACATTTTCGTTAATCCATCCGTGATATTTTTTTCAAAATTATATAATAAACACGATACATAACATAAATACATAACATGTGTGTAGAGAACCTAGGGTAACCCAAAAAAGTCAGAGTGACTTACTTCCATTGCCTTCACTCAGAGCATCATTTCTTCTCAAAATGATGTTACATGAGAATGGGAGTGTTCTTCTTTATTTATTCTACCGTATCAATGTAGAGACAACCTGTACACAATGTAACTTGTACACAAACCAGACGTGTACACTGTTTACAAAACTTACCTTCGCCTGGTTTGTTTACATAACTCTGCGCCTGTCCTCTCTCATGCACTCATTCTTTCTCTCTGGTATGGTAGCCTGGCTGACTACCATACATACCACACTTGATTTTTTACAATAAATACTACTCATCTCACCCTATATTTTAAGGTAAGTAATGAGTGAACTGTATATACATTTTATCGCTCTGGGATGCTTAAATATCATAGAATAGTATGTGTGGGTGGGGTGGCCTGGTATGGTAGCCTGGCTGACTACCGTACATACCACACTTGATTTCTTACAATAAACACTGCTTGTCTCACCCTAGATTAAGACTATAAATATTTTAAGGTAAGTAATGAGTGCACTATGTGTGTATTGTACTTTTTTATTGTTTTTTGATGCCTGGTTCTATTGCTAACATGTTAGTGTAAACTTGTTATCTAGTGTTTGTATGCATTTGTAAGTGGAAAAAAAGGGTGTTCCACTTTACGGCGGTTTCCGCTTTATGGCGGTAGCCTGGAACCTAACCCGCCATATAAGTGGGGCCCTCCTGTAGAAGAAAACCCAGAGGAGTATGTATATATACGCTTGTACATGTATGTGTAGTGTGACCTGAGTGTAAGTAGAAGTAGCAAGACGTACCTGAAATTTTGCATGTTCATGAGACAGAAAAAAGGACACCAGCAATCCTACCATCATGTAAAACAATTACAGGCTTTCGTTTGACACTCACTTGGCAGGACGGTAGTACCTCCCTGGGCGGTTGCTGTCTACCAACCTACTACCTAGAGCTAAATGAAATTGTGCTTGTTAAAATAAGGTTAGGTAAGTTTTCTAAGGTTCTTTTGGTACAAAATTATTAATTTTTAATTAACATAGATGAAAAAATATATCTTTAAACATAAAATTTTAAAAAGGACTAAA
>NC_091365.1:15479441-15595167 GCF_038502225.1 Cherax quadricarinatus | reverse complement strand
CTCATTTTTTTCAGTGCAACTCAAAACTAAATTCCCTTATGACGGAAAATTGCAATTCAAAATTATCATAACTCGAGAGACCACTGTATGTCCTAATTTACAATTTTTATTGAAGAAATTTGGATATTATTGTAGTTTCCACATAACTAATGAATACCTCTTCTGATTCCCATGAAACCTTCAACACTAATATTTAACTGTATTATCAACTGCAGTATTTCAGTCACATACAATGAGGCACAAGGGACTGAGATTGTGTAATACAGGGACACCTTCCCTGGATCACACAGTAATCAAAATACATCTAGTTATATATGAGCTGTTAACCCATTCAGGGTTTTCGACATACTAGTATGGCTTACGCACCAGAGTTATTAATGTACTAGAACGCCTAAATTCTAGCGCCTTCAAATCTAGCGAGAGAAAGCTAGTAGGCCTACTTATGAAAGAATGGGTCTATGTGGTCAGTGTGCACAGTATAAAAAAAATCCTGCAGCACACAGTGTGTAATGAGAAAAAACAACTTTGACCGTGTTTTTGGATTAAAACAGTGACTTTGCACTCTATTTTTGTATGGTATTTATGGTTGTATTCTAGTTTTCTTGGACTCGTTTTATAGACTTGAAGACATATTACAGAAATTGGGATGATTTTGATTGGTTTCACAATGAAAAGTACCTCGAAATTGAGCTCAAAGTAGCAGAAATGTTCGATTTTTACCGAAGTTCAAAAGTAAACAAATCATACCTAGCGTCCAATACACATCAACTGGTGAGTCAGATATTCTTTCACAAGTGTGCTGATATTATTTATACCATTTCTACACTAATGCAGTAGTCTGCATAACAGTAAGTCTTCTATTTTTTCTAAGAATAAAAATTCAAAGTGAAAAGCAAAAGAAATATAAGAGGGGCCTGGGGATGTGACTAACAAATAGAGAACTTGTTATTTAAGTGCCAGGAATGTCTGTCTTGTTTATTCTGGACCCTATTTGGAAATTGGCATCTTCTGAAATTTGTGTGAAACTGGCAAAATTGCCAATTTCTGACCATGTTATTGGATAGTTGAAATCGGTAAATGGATGGTTTCTTGTACTCATTCGATAGAAAAAATGGAGTTCTAGCAAAATAAATATGATTTTTGTCGACTAGTACACATAAATTAGCCGAAAATAGGGCTCAAAGTGGGCGAAATCGCCGATGCGTAAACATTGGGGAGACCGCTAACTTCGTGAGATCATAATTCCGTAAGTTTTTCATCAAATTTCATACTTTTGGTGTCATTATGATTGGAAAAAGTTCTATATCATTTCATAAGAATTTTTTTTTTTTTTTCCGAAAAATTTTCGACCCTGAGAACAAGTTTAGGAGAGGGCCTCTCGACCCTGAAAAGGTTAATATTAAAAATTTAGGTAATTATATTTATGGCTGTGTGGATTTTCAGGTAATGTTAAGGAAGCACCTAGGAGAGTTAACGTTTACAGTAACTGTAAATTGTAAATTTTACTGTGATTACAAATGAACAAATTTTAGAGTGTAAATCTTAATTTTCCTCCATTATGGTAGTATTATATGATCATTATTGACAGTGGTTTACTATTTATTAGTTGTTATTACATATATGCAGTCTTCAGGATTATTGACAACCCATTCTCTGTTTCATTCCCTTCTTACCCCTCCCTACCCGACATTATTTTATTTTGGTGAACCATTCAACATCCCTCACTCATTATTTGGTGGTATAGCATTATTTGAGACAAACCTTAGCATTTCTATTTTCCTATTCCCAACATTGTATTATGCAGGATGGGGCTTATACAAGGTCTTGAAATCTGTCACCAGAGCTAGGATATTTCAGCAGGGTAATGAGGATATCATCAAACTACAGTAGGGATGGGGTTAGAACCTGTGGCAAATGAGTCGTAAAACTCCAGGCCAGTGCGTAAGCTACTGGGCCAGCTGGCTACAATAAGATTCATCCAACTATGTATATTTATAAACCACAGGGAGTTTAGCATGAGCAACCACTGTGACCACAGATAAAAGTTTTTACAGATGAATCTTCCACCAACATGGCTGTGACAAACTCTAGCTCAAGTCCCCTCATAGCCGTTTTGACTCGTGAAATCATAACACAACTGTAAACCATGGTATGGGTGGGATTAGAACCCATTGGTTTTAACAGTTTGGGTGGGGTTTGAATCCATGGATACTAACAGTATGGGTGGGGAACCCATACTGTGGTTTGTTTGCAATCATATTATGATTTCACGAGTCAGGATATCATCAGGTATTCCAGTAAGGGTTCATCAGCTACAGTGGTTGCAAAGGTCCCCAATACTGATGCCAAATGAAGGAAGGTAGGGTTACCTGGAGGTTATTCCGGGGATCAACGCCCCCGCAGCCCGGTCCATGACCAGGCCTCCCGATGGATCAAGGCCTGATCAACTAGGCTGTTACTGCTGGCCGCACGCAGTCCGACGTACGAGCCACAGCCCGGCTGATCCGGCACTGATTTTAGGTATCTGTCCAGCTCTCTCTTGAAGGCAGCCAGGGGTTTATTGGCAATTCCCCTAATGCTTGATGGGAGGCTGTTGAACAGTTTTGGGCCCCGGACACTTATGGTGTTTTCTCTTAGTGTACCAATGGCGCCCCTACTTTTTATTGGCGGCATTTTGCATCGCCTGCCCAGTCTTTTACTTTCGTAGGGAGTGATTTCTGTGTGCAGATTTGGGACCATTCCTTCCAAGATTTTCCAAGTGTAATTTATGATATATCTCTCCCTCCTGCATTCCAACGAGTACAAGTCAAGTGCTTCCAAGCGTTCCCAGTAGTTAAGGTGCTTGACAGAACTTATACGTGCAGTAAAGGATCTCTGTACACTCTCTAGATCTGCGATTTCACCTGCTTTGTATGGAGATGTTAATGTACAGCAGTATTCCAGCCTAGAGAGAACAAGTGATTTGAAAAGGATCATCATGGGCTTGGCATCTCTCGTTTTGAAAGTTCTCATTATCCATCCTATCATTTTCTTTGCACGTGCGATCGTGGCACTGTTGTGATCCTTGAAAGTGAGATCCTCAGACATTACTACTACCAGGTCCCTTACATTATTTTTCCGCTCTATTGTATGGCCGGAGTCAGTAGTATACTCTGTTCTAGTTATTATCTCCTCCAGTTTTCCATAACGGAGTAGTTGGAATTTGTCCTCATTGAACATCATATTGTTTACCGTTGCCCACTGGAAAACTTTGTTTATATCTTCTTGGAGGTTAACCGCGTCCTCAGCAGATGACAGCCTCATGCAGATCCTAGTGTCATCCGCAAAGGATGATACGGTGCTGTGGTGTATATCTCTGTTTATGTCTGATATGAGGATAAGGAATAAGATGGGGGCGAGTACTGTGCCTTGTGGAACAGAGCTCTTCACTATGGCAGCCTCCGATTTAACTCTGTTGACCACTACTCTTTGTGTTCGATTTGTTAGGAAGTTGAAGATCCAGGCCAAACAGCGCTCCAAGCCAGCCAGTGAAGGCCAAGGCTACATCTGTTCTGAATCCCAGAATGCCTTTGTGAACGTTCTACAGTGTTCCGGCCGTACCTTCGGTGTTGTGAGAACTAGTTCTTATGTAGTGAAAATTTGTCTGTCATTCCAAGACACGTGTGCTAGATGTGTTAAGTGCTGTGGGTTTAGAGTTAACAAGTAGTACAGGGTTGGTAACTCTCGAGACGACTGTGGGCCCAGTGAATGACCTTGAAAATTGCACTGCGACCTGCAGGCCACTACACCCATATTGCCTGTGTCTAGCGAGGTGAATATCCTTTCCTTGTCCCTTCTCCTTCCTCGATTTGGAACTCAGCCGTTCGCCTCTATTTGCTTGTGGTCTAGAGGCGGTTTTTTGCCAGACCACATGGGTGCTTGAGTGCCCGTGTCCTCTGTGCCGCACTCCGCTCATCTTGCGAGTGTCTCCTGTGTGCCTGCCTGCCTGCCTTCTGCAAGCAGGTGTCCGGGTGGTTGGCGCGGGCTTGGTGAGCACAGTCAAGCAAGCTTGAGGGCAGCACTAAAAGCTAGCCAGAACAAGCTAAGGCAGCCTGCAGTAATAGCTGTCCTAGGGCCCAGCATGTCTGTATACGTTCTGCAGTGCTGTTGGCATACCAGTGTTTCCTGTAGTGGCTTGAGAACAATTTGACGAGCATTGCAGTGCTGACATTTTGAGCGGGACATGCCAGAGGTTCACTTATAAACATAGTAAGCTTGTGGTGATTGGCTTGTACACAGTGAACATTCATCTGTCATACGTGTGCTAGAAGTGTTAAGTGCTGCTTTCCCCAACAGTTAATTGTCATTTGTAAGCCTGTATTAAGACTTTAAAAGGCTCAGAGTGTACTTCAGTGTAGTGACTCCTTACATTTGATAAATCAGTGTAACACATGCTCTGCTCAGTGTAACTGAACTATTAAATACGGTTACATAATTAAGTTGCTTGTCCTAGTGTCATTGTTGTGTTTTCTAATACATTTTCTCGTTCAGACTGAAACTTTATTGCTAAATTCCCAGTAATATTTCAAATTGCAGTGTTCATCTGTGGTGTGAGTGTGTAACTTATGCTTTGTATTTTTACTGTGAACAAGCTTACTGCTGCATAATGTTCAGTTTCATGAATACTTTCTTTCTTGAGTAATTCGGTTACCTTTCAACTGTGTTAAGCAAGAGTCAGCCTGTTAACATCTATGTTCCTTGCCATCTCATCTAGTGGGTCTAGCGCCTAGTTAAAATTGTAATAGTAACAATTTGCAATCATTATACTTCTAGTTATACGTTGTGTAAATTGTTTTAGACTATTTGATCAACTGGATTGTAGTGTTTAACTTCTGATACACCAATTTAATGACTGCAGACACGCACTGACACATAATAAACACATTAAAACGCTGGTAACTCCAGAAGCTGGGCCTAGTGTGTGACCTTGAGAAGTTGAGTGTGTTTATTATGACCAGCGGTGTACCACTCTCACCTATATTTACATCAACAAAAGTGTATTCTAAGTGATAAAGTGTACACTTGGTGTACTTGGTAACACTTGTCATACATAGTAACGCGTGTGTGAGATTGTTTAGGTACTGGTTCATCTATCTACAGCTGCACACTTATGCTTGCATACATGTATAACATAGTAACGTGTGAGTTACCCAGGATGGACCAAGGAAGTCGACCAGAGTGATTTATCTCATTGTCATTGTAACATTACCTAGTTTTTTTTTTTTTTTTTTTTTTAGTAATACTGTTTACAATCTATGGTTGGGGTAAGAGGTTGTCTTCAGCATTCATTGTGATGTCTGCTATATTATTATTTCAGTGAGGTACATTAGGTGGCAGTAGCCTGAACTAACTCAAGTGGAAGTTATCATTGAATTTGAACCTCATGTTTAATGTGATGTATGTCAGAATTCTAATTTTATGCTCAATATTACCTACTTCGTCTCTCTCTCTCTCTCTCTCTCTCTCTCTCTCTCTCTCTCTCTCTCTCTCTCTCTCTCTCTCTCTCTCTCTCTCTCTCTCTCTCTCTCTCTCTCTCTCTCTCTCTTTTCATCTTTGTAATTTGTGATAAGGTGTAAGACCTCGCCTGTACCATCCATTATATCATTATATGTACCATATTATTACCACACATACAAGAGGTCTCTGAGTGTGTTTTTGGTGGGGTGTGTGTCGTATTGAGTGGTGGTGGTCTGGGTTGAGTATGGTTGGAGGTGTTCATTGAACTTGAGCACTTGTGTCTTGTGATCTATTTTGGACTTCTGACTTTGTAGTGAATATTTGCTCTTGCATAAGCTATAAGGGAAAGATAAGCGAGGAATTCTTGTGTTGTGAGTCTTACACCAGATATCATCACTGGCAAACATGGCAACTGCCATAGAGGAACCTATTTCTGCAGGTGATGGAAATGAAGATAGCTTCCAGACCTTTAAAAGTAAACAAAAGAGAAAAAGTGAGAAAGGGCTAGAGCGTCGACGTAGTCAGATTCACTTGACTCGTACACAATGTGATACTAAACGTCCTTGGTGCACAGAGGCTGCAAGAAGTCTTTCTTCAAAGGAAGAATGTGTTAAGCTGAACTTCCCTGACAACACCCCGCTGCCTGCTAAGTGTGCATGGCTAATGGAAGCTGTAAACAAGCATCCTAACTCAAGGATCCAATTTAGGAAAAACACACACAACTTTGTGTTTGTGGAACAGAATAAAGAGCTGATTAATGATCTACTTAGTACACCTTATGGGGATATTAAGCTGCTCCGACCTCCATCAGACACTCACCACTTTAAAAAATGGGTCAGTATCATAATCTTTGGATACCCTCTCTGCATGGACCCATCCCATCTGACTCTAAGTGAGCATATCATCAAGCCTAAAAGACTTAAAGGAAAATCCCAAATTATTGCCAGTTGGGTAGGTCCTGTGCCCCTCCCCCGGAATATCTGGGTGCATGGTTTACGTTTCCTAAACATCGAAGTGTACCTACCCCCTAAACGTAGGTGTTACAAATGCCAGCACTATGGCCATGTTGCAGTAGACTGTGGAATACTACATTCTTGGTGTGGTAAGTGTGCTGGGAAACATTCCACTAGAGAATGCACAGTAGGCCCTGACAGCCGAAAATTTAAGTGTATTAACTGTAAAGAAGTTGGGGTTACAGTTTCCCACAAGGACTGCAGTCAGAACCCAAACAACCTTCGATGTAAACCTGATAACAGTCCTTTAATGGTAACTGAGGATGGGGCCATCCAGTCTACCACAGCCAGATCTGAGACTGAACCTCTGCAAAGTGTGCAAGAACCCCACCTCACTGCAAAGGATTCTGGTGATACCAGAATGCCATCACACACACCAGCTGTGGAGGAGCTAGCCATCCCTGCTAGCACATATGGAACTACTGGTCTGCCACTACAGATACCTATGGCTACACCTGAATATGGGGATGAGTTTGTCATTTCTCCCAATACACACAACTACAACAGTCAGACGGACACCACACAGGTAACCTCCCTGGAAATTGGAGATGAGTCAGATGCACAGGACCTACCTGCAATGAATGATGAAACAGAGAACACTAATGTAACCATGGTACCTGTTAAGGTGATAGGTGTTAAAGAAAGCACTAACCCAGAAGTTCCATCCTCCGGAGAGGCATTGGATTCGCCTGACCTTCCTCATATTATAACAACTTTCCAGAAAAAAATTGAGCATCTTGAACAGATCCTGACAAGTTTAATAAATATATGTAATCAGGATGATGCTCTTGAGCATGGTGATGATGTCAAAAGTGCAGCAATCTCCGTTCAGCTTCCAGCAATTTGTGAGAAAGAAGCCCATAACTCTTGCCTTCAAAAATTGCCTTATCACTGGCTGCCAAAATGCCGAAAAATGCTTAAAAATAAAGGTCCTGAAGATAAAGACGTACAAACTATGCTATTTGCTCTTAAGTATCTGCACACTGTAGTCAAAGCATAATAGTTTTACCATCTTATGAGCAAGAGATTGTAATAACTCACTACAATGGATACATTACAAATCTTTTCATGGAACATTGCTTCCATCAGGAAGCGGTTGCCTGACTTACATCATATTAGTGCAACCAAGAATATTGATGTCATCTGTTTGCAGGAATGTAGATTGAAAGATGGAGCACCTCCACCAAACTTGCCTGGATATGCAGCTTATAACCTAAGGTCAACCAACTGTTGTGTGATGTATGTCAGAAAGAGCTTGCCACATTCACTCCTTTCCTTGCAGAGTCGAGTTAACATGCAGTATCATGGTGTCAAAGTATATGCAGGCGATTTTTCCATAAACATTTTTAATCTCTATGCCCCAGCGAACCAGCTTCGACCTGATGCTTTACCAGATCGCATCAATAGTGAACCTACCATCATTCTTGGAGATTTTAATGCCAGACATAAGAATATTGGTGGGTCTATAACAAACACCAATGGAACTAAACTAGTGAGATTGCTAAATGAGCATGATAATGTTCGAATTGTGGGCACTACTGAGCCTACTCACATATATGGTGGCATACTAGATCTGTGTCTTGGATTTAATACATCATATACGATGCATGACTCTGTCATAGTTGATGATCTTCTATCTGATCACTTCCCAAGACTAACAACTGTCAATCTTGATCACATCTCCAGCAATCAAGGAGCTAAATACAGAAGGAGGAAACTTATTCTCAAACCAGAACACAGAGACAACTTTATTAACCACTTGGATCAATGGTATAAGAATTACGAGCCCATTGGCACACAAAAATTTAATGATGATTTAATTACCACTATTGAGAGTGTTCTCACAGACCAAGTGGGCAGGAATAGGAAACAAAAACCCTCCACTATAAATAACAATAAAAACCAATGTAAATACTATAATGATCCACAGCTGCGCAATCTAACACATGCAGCTAGGAGGATTGGTAAAGCATACCGTGAATGTAGAACCCCAGACCTGCTCAGAACGTTCCAAGCTGCACTAACAAATGCAAGGAATAGAAAGGAAGAACTTAGGCAACAGGAATGGGAACAGTTTGTTAGTGGATTAAATAGGTCCACCCCTTTGAGTTTGGCTTGGAAAGGTATAAATAAAACAACCAGGAAAAAGACTGGCAATGTTGCTCATCCCTTTCCTCTTGAAAAAGCAAATGACCTCATAAATGACTGGTCCAAAACATCCAGGCATGAAAGCCTTCCATCTCATATTAGAAAAAATTTAGAGAGTACTTCTGAAGAAATGTTGAAACTGATTAATTTTATGAGCCAAAATATTGATGAGAGTGATTGCCTCTTTACCGAGTATGAATTAGATAATGCATTAACCAAAGGTCGATCAACTGCTCCTGGAGAGGATGGTATAACCTATGATATTCTCAGAACTCTAAGGCACGTGCCTGATAACCCTTTGTTGGCACTGTATAATCTCAGTTACATTGAGGGCGTTCTTCCTACTTCCTGGACCAACAGTCTCATTGTGCCTATCCCTAAGCCCCAACAGCCTGATACATTTAGGCCGATCTCCTTAACTAGTTGTCTTTGTAAAACTTTTGAAAGAATGATGCTTAACAGACTGTACTACAGAATCAGAGATCAACTTTCCCCCTACCTCTATGGGTTCATGAAAGGTAAAAGTGTGCAGAACTGTATTTCCACCTTTCTCACTGCACACACCTCTACTAGTTTTACCACTTTTCTTGATCTAAAATCTGCATTTGATATTGCGAACAGAACCGTTATACTACATGAACTAGCCAAAATGAATATTGGTGGTAGCTTACTCTGCTGGATAATAGGATACCTGTCAAATAGAGTATCCTCTGTCCTTTACCAAGGCTTCAGAAGTGATTCTAAAGAAATGTCTTTAGGTACACCGCAGGGAGGGGTTCTTAGTCCCATGCTATTTAATATTCTGATTAATGCTCTCCTAAATGCTCTACCTGCCTCACCTAAACATATAGCTATAAGCTATGCTGATGATATCATGATCCATACAACAGGGCATAAGAAGATGAATACCATTCTTAATGAAGTTCAAGCAATTTGTAATCGACTAGGCCTCATAATATCTTCCTCTAAAACTAAGATATTAACAAGCAAACGACATCCCCCACCCATCTATTTGCAGGGTGAAATCATTAGCTACGTTAAAACTTACAGATATCTTGGTGTAGATGTACCCTTTAACAAATCCACTATACCACAACTAAACAAGAAATGTAAAGCTAGGCTAAATGCTCTCAAAGCTGTTGCTGGCTACAATCCCAACTATGGTGCAAATGTGAGAATCGTGAGAATGATGTACATAGCCTATGTTAGGTCCTTAATTGATTATGCTGCTCCCATGTTGATATTAGCTAGAGAAAGTTCTCTCCGACCCTTGGAGTTAATGCAAAATGAAGCTCTCAGGATTATTCTTGGCTGTCCCAGATCTACAAAAGTTCTTAACATGAGGAAGGAGCTTGGTATTTCTAGTATCAGTGATAGGATTGTTGAAATTAACACTGTACTCGGTATTAGAATGTTGAGAAACGAACCAGACACTGTCACAGTGAATCTTACCAAGTGTCTAGAGGTAAATACACACAGATCTAAATGGATTGTGAAAACGTGCAATTGCATTAAGTTTTATAACCTGCATGAACTGTATCACTGTAGGCAACAAGAGCATTTCACCTCTCCATGGAAGATGTGTTCATTTAATATCACATACCTACAAGTCCCTCCCAAGAAGCTCATTGCTAGTAATCCCTTCCTTAAATCTCTTGTTAGAGCAACTGCTCAAGAAGAAATTTCTCACCTAGCTGGTAGTAACAAGTTATCACAAGTTATATACACTGATGGATCTAAACAGGAGTCTTCTGGCAGGGCTGCATCTGCTCTTGTTGCCACCTCCCTAGTTAAGAACGATAATAAATTTATTGAGTTAGGCATAAGAATTAACAACTGGGCGTCTACACTGCAAACTGAATTGTTTGCAATCCTAATGGCGCTAAAGCTAACCTATGACACTGAGCTTGACTCTATCATCATTACTGATTCTATGTCATCATTGAAGGCTCTTGGCTCATATAATGACTCCAACAACATGCTCATTGGGGAAGCCAGGTATAGATACTCAAAAATTAGGGACAAAGGAATTAATGTACAATTGCTATGGATCCCATCACACATTGGATTACTCCTTCATGATAAAGTTGATATGTTAGCCAAGAAGAGTATCGAGAAGGAGAATGTAGAATATAACTTTGGTATAACTGTGTCTAGCATTAGGAATAATATTAGGAGAGAAGTAAATAATGAAAATGATTGTTATAGGAATGCCTGAGTAGATCTATAACCCACTATGATAACATGAACGTAGATAAGTATGTTTATGGAGCAACTTGCAATGTGAACAGACTGACTGATGTTGTAGTGGCCAGGCTTAGGCTTGGTTACAAGTACTTCTGGCAGTTTGGGAGACACACAGATGATGATCAAACTAAATGTAAATTATGTGATCAGGCATATGGTCACTCTCTTGAACACTATGTGCTTAATTGTCCACTTATTGAGGAATACAGAGACAGACAGTATAATAACCTATGTGACATGTCAAGATATCTTATTAATGAAAATAAGATACCAGATATACTAAGCAAATTTCCTAAATTTGCTTGTAACAGATAAGTGAACTATAGATATGTAGATTTAAATCCATATGTATTCCTGTTAACCCTTTGGGGCCTAGTTCCTAGGCCTTTTGTGTATCCATATGCTCTCGCGCTACCGTCCACAGGATGGATATGGGGTGCACAATAAACTAGCCACTTCGGTGGCAAAATCTAAAAATCTAAATCATCTCCCCACTTTCCCAGTTATTCCTTTAGCACGTATTTTATGGGCTATTACGCCATGATCGCATTTGTCAAATGCTTTTGCAAAGTCTGTGTATATTACATCTGCATTCTGATTTTCTTCCAGTGCATCCAAGGCCATGTCATAGTGGAGATAAAGTATTTAGATTCTGTCCATGGGGAAAGCTGGTCCAGTTCCTTGGATCAAAAGCTCTTTTGCCACACCAAGGGATACACCCTTTGAAAGGCTAGAAGGGTAGAAGAGAAGGAATGCAGGAAATTTCTGAGTGCTAAGAGCTTGAGAATCCATCACGTTTAGTGTGTGTTATTTGAGCAGAGACAAGTAATTTTGATGGTTTCACATGCTGTCAAAGTGTGGGTAAAGTAACATTTATGAAGGGATTTAGGAAAATGGTAGCCAGAGCCCTGGAGGTAGGAAGTACAGTACCTGCACTCTGAACAAACTTAATTAGTTTCAGAAGGCTGTTCGAGTGCTGATACTGAATGAATTTGTTCCCATAAGGGTCGGCCTAGGAAAGGTTGGAGAGAGGGGGTAAAGGAGGTTTTGTGTGCTAGGGGCTTGGACTTCCAGCAGGTATGCATGAGCGTGTTTGATAGGAGTGAATGGAGACAAATGGTTTTTAATACTTGACGTGCTGTTGGAGTGTGAGCAAAGTAACATTTATGAAGGGGTTCAGGGAAACCGGCAGGCCGGACTTGAGTCCTGGAGGTGGGAAGTACAGTGCCTGCACTCTGAAGGAGGGGTGTTAATGTTGCAGTTTAAAAACTGTAGTGTAAAGCACCCTTCTGGCAAGACAGTGATGGAGTGAATGAAGGTGAAAGTTTTTCTTTTTCGGGCCACCCTGCCTTGGTGGGAATCGGCCAGTGTGATAATAATAATAAAAAAAGGAATAATGTAAATTAGATTAATCCATTTCAGACCCCATTATTATTATTATTATAATCAAGGGGGAAGCGCTAAACCTGGAGGATTATACAGCACCTAGGGGGGGGGATGTGGAAGGCATTCAGGCTTAATTCGAGGAACTGGAGCACAGATCCAATTCCCTAAATCAAGAGCCCCTCACCAACATCAAGGAACCTTCCTTGAGGGGATTTCAGACCCCAAAAATACACTTACAAAAGCACTTACATAAATACACCTACGTAATTGTTCGAGTTTTGAGCTGTTCGTATCCCGAGGTACCACTGTACTGGAATAAAGTTTAATCCAAGAGATTAGCTCCAGTTTGTTGGATAAAGAGCCTTTCACCTGCATCAATACACTCCAGCCAGGATCCCTATGGTTGCTTATTGGGAATTATGAACAACTGTTTACCACTGGTAATAATCTTCGTCTTGAAGAGCTATGTTAGTTTTTAAATGCCTTGGAGAGCTTATAGTCATTAAAGATTGTGTTATGTGAGAGTGGAAAGCTGCATAAATTATGGGACACCATAATGAACCAAGCGTTATTATTATTATTTTAACATTCTGGCCATCTCCCACTGAGGAAGGGTGACCCATCATTCACTCTTATCACTGTCTTGCCATAAGCATGCCAACATTACAGCTCAGCTGCACCCCAAAGTGCAATATCCCCACCTCTTCTTTAGAATGCAGGCAGTCTACTTCACACCTCCAGAACTAGAGTCTGGCTAACCAATTTCCCTGAATCCCTTCATGAATATTACCTTGTTCACACTCCAACAACACATCAAGCCTCCACTGTCTAATGCATTCGCTCGCATGCACGCACGCACGCACACGCATATATATATATATATATATATATATATATATATATATATATATATATATATATATATATATATATATATATATATATATAATATATATATATATATATATATAATATATATATATATATATATATATATATATATATATATATATATATATATATATATATATATATATATTCTAGGTAGTAGGTTGGTAGACAGCAACCGCCCAGGGAGGTACTACCATCCTGCCGAGTGAGTGTAAAACGAAAGCCTGTAATTGTTTTACGTGATGGTAGGATTGCTGGTGTCCTTTTTTCTGTCTCATGAACATGCAAGATTTCAGGTATGTCTTGCTACTTCTACTTACACTTAGGTCACACTACACATACATGTACAAGCGTATATATACATACCCCTCTGGGTTTTCTTCTATTTTCTTTCTAGTTCTTGTTCCTGTTTATTTTATCTTATCTCCATGGAAACAAACACACATGCAGTTTAATGTGATCCTTTATTGACATTTCGCCCACACAGTGGGCTTTTTCAAGTCACAAACAGATCTACCTGGGGTTGAAGGTACAGGAGTATTTATAGTCAGGTTCAGAATGTTTATTTATTTATTTATTTATTTATTTATTTAAAATTTGAGCACACATACAGAGGTACAAAAAATACAGATAAGAGCAGCATGCCAAAGCCACTTATACTATGCATAGCATTACGGGCTGGCTTAAAATTAACTTAAGATTAACTAAGCAATGATGAAATCAGTGATAAAACTTTAATGTAAACAGATTACTATAAAGCACAAGTGAGTATTACAAAGACAGGTCATATGGTTGTATGCATTGTTGTAGATTCAGTAGAATGGAGTATTCTGTTAGGTAGTGAATTTAAAAAATAATAAAGTTAGATTGGGTTTTAGGTTTAACATTTATGTGATATAATTGTGAGAAACATTTAAGATATACAATTTATAAGGTTCAGTTATTCAGTATTTATTTGGTTTTGGGTGAGTAAGTGATCTTTGAGAAGAGACTTGAATTTATAAACAGGTAGTGTTTCTTTTATATTTACAGGTAATGAATTCCAGATTTTAGGGCCTTTTATGTGCATTGAGTTTTTGCATAGTGTGAGATGGACACGAGGAACATCAAAGAGTGATCTGTGCCTTGTGTTATGGTCATGTGTTCTGTTGAGGTTGGCAAGGAGATGTTTGAGGGGAGGGTTAATATCAGAGTTAAGTGTTCTATGTATGTAATAGGTGCAGTAATAAGTATGGATGTTTTGTATGGTGAGTAGGTTTAGTGTATTGAATATTGGTGGAGTGTGCTGCCTATAGTGAGAATTTGTTATCATTCTAACTGCAGCCTTTTGTTGGGTAATTAGTGGTCTGAGATGGTTACTTGTTGTTGAGCCCCATGCACAAATTCCATAGATGAGATAGGGGTAAATAAGAGAGTGATATAGGGCCAGGAGGGCTGACTGTGGAACATAGTACCGTATCTTCGATAGTATGCCTACAGTCTTGGAAATTTTCTTAGAAATTTGTTGTATATGTGTATGAAATTTGAGTCTATTATCAAGGTGGATTCCTAAGAATTTTCCCTCTGTTAGCTTTGTGATAGGTGATCCGTTTATCATTATGTTAAGAGGGACATCTGTAGCTCTGTTACCAAACTGAATGAAGTAGGTTTTGTCAATGTTTAGTGTAAGTTTGTTAGTCCTCATCCAGGTAGATATTTTCTGTAATTCGGTATTTACAGTATTGGCTAGCGTGACTGGGCTCGGGTGGGAGAAGACGTATGTAGTGTCATCTGCAAATAGTGTGGGTTTGAGTAATTGCGAAGCATTTGGTAGGTCATTTATGTATAGGAGAAAGAGAAGAGGGCCAAGGACACTTCCCTGTGGGACACCAACTGTAATTGGTTGTGCAGAAGAGTTTGCCCCATTTGCATACACATATTGGCTTCTGTTGCTGAGGTATGACTTGAGGTAGTTGAGGGAGTGCCCTCTTATACCATAGTGTGACAATTTTACGTGGAGCAAGTCATGGTTAACTGTATCAAAAGCTTTACGTAAGTCAATGAAGATCCCCAGTGGGACTTCTTTTTTCTCTATTGCAGTGTATATATGTTCTAGCATGTGTATAATAGCATCATTAGTATTTTTATTTGGCCTGAATCCAAATTGGCAGGGGTTGAGTATGTTTTGGGAGATAAGGTAGGAGTAGATTCGTTTATGAATTAATTTTTCGAAGATTTTTGAGAGAGGGTGTAAGTTGGATATTGGCCTATAGTTATTCAACTCTGTTTGGTCTCCTCCTTTGTGGATCGGGGTGACCCTTGCTATTTTGAGTACTGTAGGGAAGGTGGAGGATTCAATGGATTTGTTAAAGAGTGTTGCAATGATTGGTGATAGCACTTGTGACACTTTTTTGTATATAAAGGGTGGTAAGGTATTTAAATCTCCTGCCTTGTTTTTTAGTGTGTTGATAATAAGGGAGACTTCGTATGGGTTAGTCGGAGCTAGGAACAGTGTGTTCGGGTAGTTGCCGGTGAGGTAGTCATTTGGTGGGGTATCTGAGCTTGGGATTTTATTGGCAAGGTTTTGTCCTATAGTGGAGAAGAAGCCATTGAGTCTATTTGCTGTTTCTGTTGGTGGGAGTTGGGGTTCATCTGATTTTGCTAATTTTATTTCGCTATTTCGTGATAACTTTTTTGTTCCTAGAATTTCTGATAGGGTTTTCCAGGTCTTTTTTATATCACCTCGTAAGTTGGATAATCTGTTCTCATAATACAATTTTTTTGCCCTTCTTATCAGGCTGGTTAGGATTGACGAGTAACATTTTGTTTGGTCTCTGGTTATGTGACCCATTCTGTACTGTTTTTCATATTGGTGTTTTGTATTTATGGATTTGAGAATGCTGGGTGTTAACCAGGGACTGTTCAGTCTCTTAGCTGTCATCTGTTTAGTTTTTTTAGGGCAGTGCTTGTTATAGAGGTATTGGGTCTTTTTTAGAAAATTATTGTTGAGGTCAGGTGGAGAATGCTGCATCTGATGATCCACCGGGTGGGGTTATAGAGTCTTGGGTAGCTTGGCAGGGGTATTGGACAAGTTGTGAGTAGACCTTCTGCAGTGTTCTATGTTCTTATGTGGGATAGCGATGAAGAAGTTTCTTGGCAAGTGATTCAGCTATGTTATAGAAGCCATTGTTCTGGTTGAAATTGTTGGTTATAGAGATAAGCGATGATTCCAGGATTCTTCGGTATTGAGTGTTGTCTTCTGTGGCGATGAGTCTTGAGTTTCTGTAGGTAATTAAATGGTTGTGTGAATTGCGATGTTGTACACAGGCATTCCTTGTATCGTCAGTCCTGCTTGCGTATTGGTGTTTGGAGGTCTCTTGATGTTTCGCCCACGTATAATTTGTTGCAGTCATTACAAGGGATTATGTATACCCCTGCAGAGGATGGAAGCTTGTCCTGTCTACTACTGGTGATGTTCTTGATGGTCGCGGTTGTGGAGGTAGATACTTGGAATCATGTATTGGAAAGGATGTTGGAAACATGTTTGGCAATGGAGTTGGTGGGGAGGATTATGTATCTCTTCTCGGCAGTGTCTTCTCTGGGTGTGTTGAAGATGTTTAATGCCCGCCGTCTGCAGTCTCTGATGAAGTGACGAGGATAGTGGAGTTTAGAAAATGCTTGTTCAATTATAGTGCATTCTTCCTCAAGGAACTCATTGCTGCAGATTCTGAGTGCGCGCAGGAAGAAGCCTATAATTACACCACGTTTAGTTTTGGTGTCGTGGTGAGAGTAGAAGTGGAGAAGATCATTTTGGTTGGTTGTCAATAAAGGATCACATTGAACTGCATGTGTGTTTATGTTTCCATAGTGTCGGTATTGTATACCATTTATTTCCCTCTTATCTCCATGGGGAAGTGGAACAGAATTCTTCCTCCGTAAGCCATGCGTGTTGTAAGAGGCGACTAAAATGCCAGGAGCAAGGGGCTAGTAACCCCTTCTCCTGTATATATTACTAAATTTGAAAGGAGAAACTTTCGTTTTTCCTTTAGGGAAACCCCGCCTCGGTGGGATACGGCCGGTGTGTTGAAAAAAAGAAAATATATATATATATATATACATATACATATATTTTTTTTTTCAACAAGTAGGCCGTCTCCCACCAAGGCAGGGTGACCCAAAAAAGAAAGAAAATCCCCAAAAAGAAAATACTTTCATCATCATTCAACGCTTTCACCACACTCACACATTATCATTGTTTTTGCAGAGGTGCTCAGAATACAACAGTTTAGAAGCATATACGTATAAAGATACACAACATATCCCTCCAAACTGCCAATATCCCAAACCCCTCCTTTAAAGTGCAGGCATTGTACTTCCCATTTCCAGGACTCAAGTTTTTTATATATATATGCGCCAGACAGATGTTCCTCATAACAAAAACCTCCTTTACCCTCTCCCTTCAACCTTTCCTAGAGCAACCCCTACCCCTAAATCCACTACAGATTTATATGTCCTCCAAGTCATTCTGTTTTGTTCTATCCTCTCTAAATGTCCAAACAACTTCAATAACCCCTCCTCAGCCCCCCCACACCCCCTCCTAGTCTCCAAACTATGCATTCTCTGCATAATAATCACACCACACATTGCCCTCAGATACGACATCTCCACTGCCTCCAGCCTCCTCTTCACTGCAACATTTAAAACACATTCCTCACACCCCTATGAAAGAGTACTGATACCACTCTACTGGTACATTCTCCTTTTTGAATTCATGTATAACATTCTTTGTCTCCACATGTGTCTATCAACACTCACCCCTTTTTCCCCCTCATCAATTGTATAGCCAACAAGTTTTTTTTTTTTTTTTTTTTTATCAACAAGTCGGTCGTCTCCCACCGAGGCAGGGTGACCCAAAAAAAAGAAAGAAAATCCCCAAAAAGAAAATACTTTCATCATCATTCAACACTTTCACCACACTCACACATTATCACTGCTTTTGCAGAGGTGCTCAGAATACAACAGTTTAGAAGCATATATGTATAGAGATACACAACATATCCCTCCAAACTGCCAATATCCCAAACCCCTCCTTTAAAGTGCAGGCATTGTACTTCCCATTTCCAGGACTCAAGTCCGACTATATGAAAATAACCGGTTTCCCTGAATCCCTTCACTAAATATTACCCTGCTCACACTCCAACAGATCGTCAGGTCCTCTTTTACATATCCTTCCAAATTCATCTACCAGCCTCAGGCAACTTCTCTTCAACTTCTCCCATTTTGTATCAGATTCTTTATTTTTTAATCTCCCACTTCTCTGCAATACCCTAGCATTCACTTCAATTACAACCCCATCTATAAATATGTTAAACAACCAAAACACAAGTAGAAATGCTGGTACCTAGACTGTAAGGTAATGGGACAGAGAACACTCTTTTGTATTAAACATTATACAGAATTTTCCCCATATTTCTTAAACATGTCAAACATTGGTCTCTGGAAAATGTTTAAATGAAAACAAATACAGTATAAAATGTTTATTTTCCAACAGGTACAGAAGTGTTTAATCCTTACACAAAATACCTATGTGTATAGAGATCAACCCAAGTTAGTTTAACAACTGGACAAAATATAGTTAAAAAGATTGTCATTCACAATTTTAACAATACTGCCCAGCAAAAGTTTGGTAAATGTATCCATCATACAAGCTTTATTTTGAAGATTAAAAAGTCTTCATTTAAAGTAGTGTTATGAAAGAAAGAAAGAAAGACCATAGAAAACTGTAAAGCTTCAAGTTGTAAATATATTGTAACATTCATCCTCTTAACAATGCTTAATAGTTGTTATTATAACAGATATAATGGAAATTAATGACAATATGTTTGCAGCTTGAGCGAAAGGCAAATTTTAAAGTTAGCAACTTAGAGTGCCAAGTTGTACCACTGTTTATCCCTCGGCACAATAGCTTCTTGACTGGCACGATCTTCTCTCACTCGGTGGGAAACTGTAATATGAAGCAAATTAAGTTAGATATAATTTCATTAACTGTAGATGAAATGAGTGGGAGAGGTATAGGAATGAGCAGGAAGGGTGAAGTGAGGAGTTTTTGTGTCAGTAATTGTTTCCTCATTTGATGACCTTCCCAGTCTAGGCATTTCAAACCTTACCAACAGTGACATGTCTATTCCTCCTACTAATAAGCATGACATTCAAATACCCCAGGACTGCCTCCTCACTATAGCTAATACTTGACAGGCCTTTTCATTACAGGGTTCCTTCTAGTCATCCTTCCATTACTATGTTACTGACACCAGTGTTACCCATATAGATTGCTCACAGCACCCTCAAATATATTGTGAGCAGTAAATTTTAGCCCAGACATGAGAGAATGGGTCTGTGTAGTGAGTGTGCACAGTAAAAAAAAAAAAAAAAAAAAAAAAAAGAAATTTCCATCATGCAGTGCATGCTGGGAAAAGCAGACCTTTGAACTTGTGTGTGAACTCTGTGTTTTTAAGGGTAGTTTTTGTGGTTTCACTGGTTGTTTCTTGGTATCAGTTGATAGAATGGAAGACATACTAGTAAAAAAAAGGGGGGGGGAGGGAGATTTTGATTGGTTTCAGGACTGGAAATAGCTTGAAATATGGTTCATAGTGGAAATGTTAGATTTTTGGTGATTTTTCCTGAGGAAATGTACACCCCTCAAGTCTGTTTGATGGGTTTTTTACTAGGTCTTCTTTAATTATTGTGACAGCTTAAACCATAACTAATCATTCTTGTTATATTTTATAAATCTAAGAAATAGGCTAAAACTTTGATTTTTTGTGTGATGATGGATTTAAAATAGAGGGTAAGTGTTATATAGGAAAGGCTTGAAGACATGGATAGAGAACAGAGGATACGTTACTTTAGTGGTTGGAATGCCTAGTGTTTATTTTGGATTCTGTTTACAGAGTGAAATTTGTCAAATTTTGTGTAAATTGGCCAAATTATGATTTCTATGCATTTTATAAGGCAGTTCTAATAGCTGAATGAGCAGCTTCTTGCACTCAATCAATACAACAGAAGGAATACTCGCAAAATACCTAGGAATTTGGTTGAATTGAGGAATGGAATTGGCTTAAAATAAGACTCAAAGTGGGTGAAACTGCCACTGCAATAACTGCACCCAAACCACTAACTTTGCATCTATGTAATTCCATAACCCCTCCATCAAATTTTGCATTTTTGGTGTCATTACCTTCAGAAAAAGATTCTCTACCATTTCAGGAATTTTTTTTTTTTAAATCACATTACTGTCAGCACTTTTATTTTTTGGGCGTCACAACAGTGAAAAAATTTAATCAAAATTGTCTGCAGTAAGGTTTTATTCCTGATACAAAAAAACAATTAAGAGGTATGGATATGAAGTGTGTGCAGTGGTAGTAGGTGCATAGCAGGCCCAGGAATTGGAGCTCAACCCCTTCAAACACAGCTAGGTGCATAGCAGAACCAGGATCTGACTCCAAATGCCCTTAAAACATGGCTAGGTGCATAGCAGAGCCAGGAACTGAATAAACACCCCTCAAAAATAGCCAGGGAAGTCACAGGCCCAGGAGCTCAATCTCAACCCAGTGAAATTCTAAAGGACTAATATAAATCAATGTTCAGTAATCCATTAAACAAAAGCAGGGTGGAGAATCCAAAAATTACAGACCAGTAGCCCTAACACTGCACATCATAAATATCTTTGAAAGGGTAATGAGACACTAAAATACAAAATTTATGGAAAAGTATAACCTAAGCAACCCAAGTGCCCTACCTACCCTACAACTGACCACACTACTACAATAGACTGCTGGATAACAAGCAATCTTGCAAAATTGCAGCACATTTTTAATGTACATGCCATAAAAGTTGGTTTACCCGGTGGAGTACACACAGGAAAAAATGTGGCAAGAGCTCTGGTCTGTCCCCTCTGCCTCAGAGTGAATCCATTGTCTTATGGACTAGAGGGTGGGAAAGTTTGAGCTAATGGGTATGATAGTGCGAGCTAGTGGGTGGAAGCACGTTAGCTAGTGAGCGAAGACAAGGTACTGGGTGAAGAAGGGTGAGTGAAGGTCTGAGCGAAAAGGGGTGAGAGTGGCCCGTGGGTGCATGCTGTCACTGCCATCCCACATTCCCTTCACCTGTTGTAAATTCCATATGGCACTAAAGTGTATGGTCAAATTGGAACTGGTGTGGGGATGGGTACAGGCAGGTGGGTAAGGATATGCAGATGAGGGTAAGTGTTTGGGAGAGAGTTGGGTGCAAGTGTGGGAGGAAGTGGATTCAAGAGTGCATGGGGGGTGAGGGGGGAGTATGGGTAAAGGGCAAATGTAGATGGGTGAAGGTAGGGTCCTGATGTTGGGTGGAAGTGTCAGTTTGCAGTCATCCTGCCCTCCAACATATGGGCAAGAGGATGAGGGCATGTGAATAATGGGATGGGTGAAGGTGAGTGATAAGATGGTGAGGGGATGAGTGAAGATTGGTGAAGGTGGGTGAGAGAATGGGTGAAGGTGGGTAAGGGAATACATGAAGATGGGTGAGGGCCAGAATGTATGAGCAGCAGGGTGTGAAAAATAGGTGTTGGCACTGGGCATGGGTGAAGGTTAGAGCACCTGGCAGTGAGGCTACACAAGGTTCCATTCACACACTTCTAATACCATACCCCATGCTACATTCATACACATCAAATTCAAAGTTTATTCTCTATAAGGATTACAATGCTGAGTTTACAGAATTTGGTTATTGTGTAGTTTACATGTAGTAAAATAATAATTACAGAGTGTACCACTAGAACACCTAGCATGGCTAGGCATTTCGGGCAGACTTATATTAAATCTTAAGTTTAAAATATTACAAAATTATGAGGTAAGTTGGTATTATGGCTAAGTGACTAAATACTAGTTGTGAGTTTAGCAATGTGAATGCTTTTGTTTTGGCACTATACATAGTTTCAGTATTGGAATATCACAGGCCAACTTATGACTAGTTAAGATTCATTATTTTGAGATTGAGATTGATATTTCTGTTTATGGTCAAATGGGTGAGTGAGTGTAAGTGTGAACCACCAGGTGGTATTCGTATTATTAGTTGACAGGGTGTATCAGGGAGATAAGATGTTTTCTGATGGTAGTTTTGAAGGTGATGAATGTGTCTGCAGTTTTGGAATTTTCAGGTAGGGTGTTCCAGATTTTAGGGCCTTTGACATACATTGAATTTTTGTAAAGGTTTAGTCGGACACGGGGAATGTCATAGAGATGTTTGTGTCTGGTGTTGTGCCTGTGGGTTCTGTCACAACTATCAAGAAAGCATTTTAGGTCAAGGTTAATATTGGAATTTAAGGTCCTGCAGATGTATATTGCACAGTAGTAAGTGTGGATGTACTGAACAGGGAGTAAGTTTAGATCTATGAAGAGTGGGGGGGTGTGTTGCCAGGGATGGGATTTAGTGATTATTCTTAATGCGGTTTTTTGTTGGGTTACTATTGGCTTTAGGTGTGTTGCTGCAGTTGAACCCCAAGCACAGATAGCATAGGTGAGGTATGGATATATAAGTGAATGGTATAGTGTGAGAAGGGCAGTTTGCAGCACGTAGTATCGTATCTTGGAGAGGATCCCAACCGTTTTGGATACTTTTTTGGTTATGTGTTGGATATGGGTGCTGAAGTTCAGGTTGTTGTCGAGGTATAGGCCTAGGAATTTGCCCTCATTATGCCTGGCAATTAGAGTGTTGTCAATCTTAATGTTGATTTGCGCATCTCCTGCTCTGCTACCAAACATAATGTAGTAGGTTTTGTCAACGTTAAGTGTAAGTAAAGGAGGTTTTGTGGGTAAGGGGCTTGGACTTCCAGCAAGCGTGCGTGAGCGTGTTAGATAGGAGTGAATGGAGACGAATGGTACTTGGGACCTGACGATCTGTTGGAGTGTGAGCAGGGTAATATTTAGTGAAGGGATTCAGGGAAACCGGTTATTTTCATATAGTCGGACTTGAGTCCTGGGAATGGGAAGTACAATGCCTGCACTTTAAAGGAGGGGTTTGGGATATTGGCAGTTTGGAGGGATATGTTGTGTATCTTTATATGTGTATGCTTCTAGACTGTTGTATTCTGAGCACCTCTGCAAAAACAGTGATAATGTGCGAGTGTGGTGAAAGTGTTGAATGATGATGAAAGTATTTTCTTTTTGGGGATTTTCTTTCTTTTTTGGGTCACCCTGCCTCGGTGGGAGACGGCCGACTTGTTGAAAAAAAAAAAAAAAAAAAGTGTAAGTTTATTGGCTGTCATCCAAGTCGATATTTTGATCAGCTCCTCATTAACAATGATGTTGAGGGTGGCAAGATTAGGGTGAGAGATGACATAAGTCGTGTCGTCAGCAAAGAGAATGGGGTTCAGGTGTCGAGATACGTTTGGAAGATCATTGATGTATAAGAGGAAGAGCAGGGGACCAAGGACACTTCCCTGCGGAACTCCAGTATCAAGTGGCTGTGTTGTTGATGCTGTGTCTTTAATGGTGACATACTGATACCTATTAGTAAGGTAAGATTTGAAATATGCAAGCGCATGGCCTCTTATACCATAATGGTCAAGTTTGTGGAGTAGGATGCCGTGGTCTACTGTGTCAAAAGCTTTTCTTAGGTCAATAAAAATTCCTAGTGGATATTCCTTATTTTCCAATGCTGTGTAAAGCAGATCTAGCACTTTTATGATTGCATCGTTAGTGCTTTTATTTTTCCTGAATCCAAATTGGCAGGGGTTGAGTATGTTTTGTGACGTTATAAATGAATACAGTCTCCTGTGCACGAGTTTCTCAAAGATTTTGGATAGCAATGGTAAGTTTGATATTGGCCTATAGTTGTTTAAATCTGTAGGGTCACCACCTTTATGTATTGGTGTAACCCTTGCCGTCTTGAGTAATTTCGGGAAGGTGCTAGTTTCTAGTGACTTGGTAAAAAGTAATGAGATAATATGCGAGAGGACATGGGCCACTCTCTTGTACAATAATGGTGGGACATGAGACAGATTCCCTGAGCTATTTTTAAGTGACTTTATAATCTCGGTGACTTCCGTGGGCTCAGTTGGAGCAAGATAGAAGGAATTTGGGAAATTCCCATCTAGGTAGTCCCCGGCATGGGCATTGGTATGTGGGATTTTATTGGCGAGATTAGAACCTATGGTTGAGAAGTCGTTTATCTTGTTAGCTGTGTCAGTGGGTTGCAGTGGTGTTTCATTAGGTTTAGTTAGGACAATATTCTTGTTTTTTTTCTGTTTGTGGGTCCCTAGAATCTGAGAGAGTGTTTTCCAGGTCTTTTTTTTTATATCTCCTCTTGTGTCAGTGAATCTACTGGAGTAGTATAGTTGTTTGGCTTTCTTTATTACTTTGGTGAGGACTGATGAATAGTGTTTAAGAATATCTTTGTGTATTAAGCCCTGTCTATATTGCTTTTCATATTGGTGTTTCTTATCAATGGATTTCAGAATGGTGCTGGTTAGCCATGGGCAACCAAGCCGTTTGTTTGTGATCTGTTTCGTTTTTATAGGACAATGTTTGTTGTATAGTCTAAGTAGTTTGTTAAGAAAAATGTCTGTCCAGTCATCAATACCATTGGCCTTGGAGAATTCTGTAGGCCAGTCAACAGTCTCTAGGTCAGCTGTGAACTTCCTTATTGAGGCCTCATCATGGAGTCTAAATGAGACTTTGTTGTATTCAAGTGGTGGTTTACTAATGTTTGTCAAGAGGAAGGTAGGGTAGTGGTCTGTAGTGCTATCTGTGATTATCCCTGATTTAAGGGGGGCTAGTATATTGGTCCATATGTGGTCTATTATAGTTGCACTTGTTTCAGTGAGCCTGGTTGGTTTAGTTATTGTTGGTATGAGAAGTGTGTTGTTCATATTGTTGATGAAATCAGTTACAGGCTGATCATCTAGTAGGCCAAGGTTGATGTTGAAGTCTCCAGCTAAGAGAAGGTGGTGCTTATTCATTTGTCTGTTTGTTATTAGTGCCTTTAATTTCCCACTGAAGTTTGGGATGTTTGTGTGGGGTATCCGGTAAATGGCACCGATTGTTAAAGGCGTCTTAAGGTTTTTTACAGTAAAATTAGCAAAAATGTATTCTCCATATTCATCACTAAAGCAATTGGTGCTAATACAAGATAATTGGTTAGAGTAATAGATTGCAATACCACCCCCAACTTGGTATGGTCTGCAGTTGTGGATTGCTGTGTATCCTGGTAGAGGGTAGATATCTATTGTGTCCTGTTTAAGCCAGGTCTCAGTAAGAATAATGCAGGAGAAGGGTGTCTTTAGTGATTCAAGGAGTGCCAGGAGGTCATCATAGTGTTTGCTTAAGGACCTGATGTTGTAGTTAAGTATTGATAGACTTTTATCATCAACTACCATACCTTGTGCTATGTTCATACATGTCTAATACAATACCTCATGCTATGTTCATACGCCCCTTCCTCCCTCCTGGGACCACATACCCTTGCTGCACACCCAGCAACCTCACCCACACTGCCCAGAACCCCCACCCATACTGTTTGCCCCTATAATTCCCCCACAGCCACACACCATCACTTATACCATTCCAACTAGTAACCACCACCCACACAACTCCCTCACTGCCGCATGACTTCACGTACCATCCCAATCAACAACCTACCACCACACATCCCATCCATACAATTTCCCCATGGCACACACCTACACCCACTACCTGAAGACCACACTTTGCCCAGCCCCATGCCCACACCTCACCCAGCCTTTTACCCTAACACACCACCCACATACCTAATCACTCGCTAACCCACCACCCTCATTACTGCCTACACCACCACCCACACATTCACCCATCCAGTCAATCATCCAATCACTGGGCCACCAATAACCACACCTTTCACCCATATTACTCCCCCATAGCTTCACACCCACATAGCCCTACTCCTACATCTTTCACTACTCATACACCTAGTCATGTAGCCACCCACCACCTTCATTACCACCCACACCAACATCTGCACATTCACCCACCAACACTGCCACCCACATACCACCTCGTTGCTTCCAGACTCCACTCCTTTCCCACACCCCTCTATTGCCCAGCACCCTTCACCACCCAGCACCAGCTTCCAGCTCCTGCCCCCACCCCTTTAACATTTGGTCTTCACTTCCCACAACAGAAGTCCCTCAACCCTCATCCCTCAGTCCATTATCCCCCCACCAAACCTACTCACCCCAACTGCTCTAACTTCTCTCATGAATACCCCAACCACTCTAACCTTTCCTTTAAAACTCTCATTCAGCTGCAACAATTAGGACAACCAAACAATAAAGCACCTCTGCTAGCACAGCTCTGGGTGAAGGATCTTTGACACACATCACCATATCAACCTTTAATTAAATTATCATCATCGTTGCTTTTTACACTCAAGAGACCTATTTTTTTTTTTTGGGAAGTCCAATGAACATAACCCTATTTTTCCCATACGTTCTTCTCTTTGGTTTACACAATATTTTGATTACATGTCATTTTCAGGAATGTAACTACCATGTTATCCAACGATCTACTGTATACATTTACCTATTTTTGTTTGTACTAGATTGATAAACTCTTAGTGGATAAAGCATTTCCAAAATAAAGTGACCTAACATTGCATATGTCTCATTTATACACATAAAGGCATTACATACCTTGTTTTAATAATACATACCATAATATTCATTTATGAAAAGGAGACCGCAAGCTAAAAACAATCCTTCAATTGGACTTGCGAAGGACTGATGGAGGCTTGACTTGGTGAGCTTGATGTAGCGTCAAATTCAGCAGCTGTGACTGACCCAGAGCAGATGTGTGGGTGACTGGGGAGCCACTTGCTGCAACTATCATACTTGATGTTCCACTCATCACTAAGGCCTTAGGACTGATTTCTGCACTTATTATTTCTGGAGCTCCCATCATAGTTACCTATTTTAAAAAGTAAAAAATCCATCAGATGATAAATTAGTCACATAAGGGGTAACTGAAAAATATGACTGTGAAAAATTTATGACAGTTCTCTCATGCAAAATGAAAACAATAATAAAACTGAAAAGTGAGCTACAGTCTGCCAAAAGGCAGCATTCCGAGCAAATGGAAATTATTGTATATCACACCAAAAGCTATAAACTTATTAATCTGCCATCTGCACTTATTTTAGATAGGAGCAGGTGCAGGCATATATTGTACTTGACCAATAATTTTCTGTATCTTCTACCATGTTGCACCCATGAAAAACTTGATATTAGAAGTAGCAACAAGCAAACCAACATAGGCATATAGCTATTCATATAACACTCTGTACGAGTCTTCACCTTTCTGAAATTAAGATATTAATCAGTGTACAGGAGGGCCCTGCTTTACAGCGCTTCGCTCGACAGTGGTTCACTAACACAGTGGTTTTTCAATTATACTCTTTCGTAATTTATTCAGACTTATTTTATTATTTTATTATCACACTGGCCGATTCCCACCAAGGCAGGGTGGCCCGAAAAAGAAAAACTTTCACCATCATTCACTCCATCACTGTCTTGCCAGAAGGGTGCTTTACACTACAGTTTTTAAACTGCAACATTAACACCCCTCCTTCAGAGTGCAGGCACTGTACTTCCCATCTCCAGGACTCAAGTCCGGCCTGCTGGTTTCCCTGAACCCCTTCATAAATGTTACTTTGCTCACACTCCAACAGCACGTCAAGTATTCAAAACCATTTGTCTCTATTCACTCCTATCAAACACGCTCACGCATGCCTGCTGGAAGTCCAAGCCCCTCGCACACAAAACCTCCTTTACCCCCTCCCTCCAACCTTTCCTAGGCCGACCCCTACCCCGCCTTCCTTCCACTACGGACTGATACACTCTTGAAGTCACACTGTTTCGCTCCATTCTCTCTACATGTCTGAACCACCTCAACAACTCTTCCTCAGCCCTCTGGGCAACAGTTTTGGTAATCCCGCACCTCCTCCTAACTTCCAAACTATGAATTCTCTGCATTATATTCACACCACACATTGCCCTCAGACATGACATCTCCACTGCCTCCAGCCTTCTCGCTGCAACATTCATCACCCATGCTTCACACCCATATAAGAGCGTTGGTAAAACTATACTCTCATACATTCCCCTCTTTGCCTCCAAGGACAAAGTTCTTTGTCTCCACAGACTCCTAAGTGCACCACTCACCCTTTTCCCCTCATCAATTCTATGATTCACCTCATCTTTCATAGACCCATCCGCTGACACGTCCACTCCCAAATATATGAATACGTTCACTTCCTCCATACTCTCTCCCTCCAAACTGATATCCAATCTTTCATCACCTAATCTTTTTGTTATCCTCATAACCTTACTCTTTCCTGTATTCACTTTTAATTTTCTTCTTTTGCACACCCTACCAAATTCATCCACCAATCTCTGCAACTTCTCTTCAGAATCTCCCAAGAGCACAGTGTCATCAGCAAAGAGCAACTCTGACAACTCCCACTTTATGTGTGATTCTTTATCTTTTAACTCCACGCCTCTTGCCAAGACCCTCGCATTTACTTCTCTTACAACCCCATCTATAAATATATTAAACAACCACGGTGACATCACACATCCTTGTCTAAGGCCTACTTTTACTGGGAAATAATTTCCCTCTTTCCTACATACTCTAACTTGAGCCTCACTATCCTCGTAAAAACTCTTCACTGCTTTCAGTAACCTACCTCCTACACCATACACCTGCAACATCTGCCACATTGCCCCCCTATCCACCCTGTCATACGCCTTTTCCAAATCCATAAATGCCACAATTTCCTCTTTAGCCTTATCTAAATACTGTTCACTTATTGTTTCACTGTAAACACCTGGTCCACACACCCCCTACCTTTCCTAAAGCCTCCTTGTTCATCTGCTATCCTATTCTCCGTCTTACTCTTAATTCTTTCAATAATAACTCTACCATACACTTTACCAGGTATACTCAACAGACTTATCCCCGTATAATTTTTGCACTCTCTTTTGTCCCCTTTGCCTTTATACAAAGGAACTATGCTTGCTCTCTGCCAATCCCTAGGTACCTTACCCTCTTCCATACATTTATTAAATAATTGCACCAACCACTCCAAAACTATATCCCCACCTGCTTTTAACATTTCTATCTTTATCCTATCAATCCCGGCTGCCTTACCCCCTTTCATTTTACCTATTGCCTCACGAACTTCCCCCACACTCACAACTGGCTCTTCCTCACTCCTACAAGATGTTATTCCTCCTTGCCCTATACACGAAATCACAGCTTCCCTATCTTCATCAACATTTAACAATTCCTCAAAATATTCCCTCCATCTTCCCAATACAGTGGACCCCGCTTAACGATCACCTCCCAATGTGACCAATTATGTAAGTGTATTTAGGTAAGTGCGTTTGTACTTGTATGTTTGAGGGTCTGAAATGGACTAATCTACTTCACAATATTCCTTATGGGAACAAATTCAGTCAGTACTGGCACCTGAACATACTTCTAGAATGAAAAAATATCGTTAACCAGGGGTCCACTGTACCTCTAACTCTCCATTTAATAACTCTCCTCTCCTATTTTTAACTGACAAATCCATTTGTTCTCTAGGCTTCCTTAACTTGTTAATCTCACTCCAAAACTTTTTCTTATTTTCAACAAAATTTGTTGATAACATCTCACCCACTCTCTCATTTGCTCTCTTTTTACATTGCTTCACCACTCTCTTAACCTGAACATTAAAATGGTATAAAATACCGACAGATTGTTAGGTAAGACACATATGCAACAGTTAGGTATCTTTATTTCGAAACGTTTCGCCTACACAGTAGGCTTCTTCAGTCGAGTACAGAAAAGTTGATAGAAGCAGAAGATACTTGAAGACGATGTAATCAGTCCATCACCCTTAAAGTTTTGAGGTGGTCAGTCCCTCAGTCTGGAGAAGAGCATTGTTCCGTTGTCTGAAACAATATGAAGTTGAAGTAACAGGATGGAGCCTTTATATAGTGCCAGGAGGGACCTGCCCTCCCAAAGCAACCTACGTCTCACCTCCTGGCACTATATAAAGGCTCCATCCTGTTACTTCAACTTCATATTGTTTCAGACAACGGAACAATGCTCTTCTCCAGACTGAGGGACTGACCACCTCAAAACTTTAAGGGTGATGGACTGATTACATCGTCTTCAAGTATCTTCTGCTTCTATCAACTTTTCTGTACTCGACTGAAGAAGCCTACTGTGTAGGCGAAACGTGTCGAAATAAAGATACCTAACTGTTGCATATGTGTCTTACCTAACAATCTGTCGGTATTTTATACCATTTTAATGTTCATTCTGTCAGACACTGCAACACAAGGGTATCTTGGTACAGACCATCAACTTCGACCTCTACTAGTGAGAACGGCTGGGTTTGAGAGGGACCTGCCCTCCCAAAGCAACCTACGTCTCACCTCCTGGCACTATATAAAGGCTCCATCCTGTTACTTCAACTTCATATTGTTTCAGACAACGGAACAATGCTCTTCTCCAGACTGAGGGACTGACCACCTCAAAACTTTAAGGGTGATGGACTGATTATATCGTCTTCAAGTATCTTCTGCTTCTATCAACTTTTCTGTACTCGACTGAAGAAGCCTACTGTGTAGGCGAAACGTTTCGAAATAAAGATACCTAACTGTTGCATATGTGTCTTACCTAACACTCTCTTAACCTCTCTCTTTTTCTTCATAGACTCTTCCCTCCTTGCATCACTTCTACTTTGTAAAAACTTCTCATATGCTAACTTTTTCTCCCTTACTACTCTCTTTACATCATCATTCCACCAATCGCTCCTCTTCCCTCCCGCACCCACTTTCCTGTAACCACAAACTTCTGCTGAACACTCTAACACTACATTTTTAAACCTATCCCATACTTCTTCGACCCCATTGCCTATGCTCTCATTAGGCCATCTATCCTCCAATAGCGTTTTTTTTTTTTTATTATCACACTGGCCGATTCCCACCAAGGCAGGGTGGCCCGAAGAAGGAAAACTTTCACCATCATTCACTGTCTTGCCAGAAGGGTGCTTTACACTACAGTTTTTAAACTGCAACATTAACACCTTCAGAGTGCAGGCACTGGAGGGGTGTTAATGTTGCAGTTTAAAAACTGTAGTGTAAAGCACCCTTCTGGCAAGACAGTGATGGAGTGAATGATGGTGAAAGTTTTCCTTTTTCGGGCCACCCTGCCTTGGTGGGAATCGGCCAGTGTGATAATAGTTTATAAACCTTCACCTCTCTCTTCCCTGATGCTTCTATTCTCCTTGTATCCCATCTACCTTTTACTCTCAGTGTAGCTACAACTAGAAAGTGATCTGATATATCTGTGGCCCCTCTATAAACATGTACATCCTGAAGTCTACTCAACAGTCTTTTATCTACCAATACATAATCCAACAAACTACTGTCATTTTGCCCTACATCATATCTTGTATACTTATTCATCCTCTTTTTCTTAAAATATGTATTACCTATAACTAAACCCCTTTCTATACAAAGTTCAATCAAAGGGCTCCCATTATCATTTACACCTAGCACCCCAAACTTATCTACCACACCCTCTCTAAAAGTTTCTCCTACTTTAGCATTCAGGTCCCCTACCACAATTACTCTCTCACTTGGTTCAAAGGCTCCTATACATTCACTTAACATCTCCCAAAAGCTCTCTCCTCTACATTCCTCTCTTCCCCAGGTGCATACACGCTTATTATGACCCACTTTTCGCATCCAACCTTTACTTTAATCCACATAATTCTTGAATATACACATTCATATTCTCTTTTTTCCTTCCATAACTGATCCTTCAACATTACTGCTACCCCTTCCTTTGCTCTAACTCTCTCAGATACTCCAGATTTAATCCCATTTATTTCCCCCCACCGAAACTCCCCTACCCCCTTCAGCTTTTTTTCACTTAGGGCCAGGACATCCAACTTCTTTTCATTCATAACATCAGCAATCATGTTTCTTGTCATCCACACTACATCCACCCACATTTAAGCATCCCAGTTTTATAAAGTTTTTCTTCTTCTCTTTTTTAGTAAATGTCTACAGGAGAAGGGGTTACTAGCCCATTGCTCCCGGCATTTTAGTCGCCTCATACGACACGCATGGCTTACGGAGGAAAGATTCTTTTCCACTTCCCCATGGACAACAGAAGAAATAAAGAAGAATAAGAGCTATTTAGAAAAAGCAGAAAAACCTAGATGTATGTATATATATATGCATGTGCATGTCTGTGAAGTGTGACCAAAGTGTAAGTAGGAGTAGCAAGATATCCCTGTTATCTAGTGTGTTTATGAGACAGAAAAAGAAACCAGCAATCCTACCATCATGCAAAACAGTTACAGGTTTCTGTTTCACAGTCATCTGGCAGGAGGGTAGTACTTCCCTGGGTGGTTGCTGTCTACCAACCTACCTGCAATAAATATATTCACCACTTGCTATAAGCTAAGGACAAAAATATTTTAAGGTAAGTAATGTGTGTATTGTATATGCATTTTTTTAGACTCAGTTCTATTGCTCACTTAATATATCATAGTATAAACATGCTATCATGCTTTTATATGAATTTGAAAATGAAAAAAGGCTATGTTTCACTCTACAGCAATTTTTGCTTTACAGCAGTAGCCCAGAACCTAACCTGCTGTATAATCAGGGCCCTGCCTGTATTATTAGTACTCTCTTCTTTACTCCTGGGAGCACATCCCAAGCACATTTGCAGCACTCCCAGTAATTTAAATACTTTATTGACTCAATGCAGGCAGTAGACAATTGCTGCACATTTTTCAACACTTATATCTCTTCTGCCTTGAATGGAGCTGTAAGCACAGAGCAATATTATATACATTAGAGCACAAGTGATTTGCTAGTACCATCACTAGCATTATTTCACATCTTCATCAAGTCCTAATAATGAAACCTATAATTTTTTTCTGGCTTCTGCTGCATTTGCTTTATCAAATCTGGCATTATTATTTCTAAGTCATTTGCCTGTATCTTATGTTTTATGTAAGGGTCTGCAGGTACTGTGTTCCCGTTCTCATATCACAGCAACTTAAATCTGTCATCAATGACCATGTTATTTTTATTTACCCATTAAAAGACTTTGTTAATATCTGATTGTAATTTTTCTTTATTTTCTACTGAGGTGATTTTCATAATATTTAGGTATTGTCCACAATGGATGATATAAAAGCTGTGACTAGTATTTTTATCAGTCTGTTATGGGGATGAGAAACAGTAAAGGTGCTAAGACAATGCCCTGGGATACTAAACTTTTGCTGAGGCTCCTTGTTTTGTTTACTACCAGTCTTGTATTCTCTTAGAAATTTAAACATGCACTTCCCTACCTTTTCTGTTATACCTGTTGACCTCATTTTATGGGCTATGACTCTGTGGTCACATTTACCTTTGTAAAAATCTGTGTAAACCATACCTGCACCTCAATTTTCTTACAAAGTTCCAGGGATTTCATTACAATGCTCTAACAGCTGGGACTAGCATGATCTTCCTTCTCTAAATTCCTGTTGATCTGGTCGTATAGGTTGAATGCTTCAATAAAAACAGTAAGATGGCATATCAGCACCAATTCAAAGACTTTTATGATGTTTGATATTGGCATTACTTCCCTGTAATGTTTCTACCATAGCTCTGCTGCCTCCTTTGTGAGGAGGGGATACATCTGCACCTTTTAAGATCTCTGAGATTTTATCTGACTCTAAGCTCCTCCTTTAAAGAACACAGAGTCCTCAAGTTCATGTAACTTTGCATTCATTTATAAATACAGTGGACCCCTAACTTATGATATTAATCCATTCCTGAGATCACGTCGTAAGACGAAATTATCGTAAGTCAAATTAATTTTCCCCATAAGAAATAATGGAAATCAAATTAATCCGTTCAAGACACCCAAAAGTATGAAAAAAAAATTTTTACCACATGAAATACACATTTTCCTACACACAAAAAGAAGGATACATGCACAATATATATTGTGCATGTACTAGTGTACTGAGTGAAGAATAGATGACACCTTTATTGAAGATGTAGTGATGAGTGATGAGACACTGTGTCCTAGGAGTGCCTTTTCCTCCTGAGTAATGTAGGTCCTGTTTGGCATTTTCTTCCGAACAGGCCTTATCACACTGTGTATGCAACCATGATTCTTAAATCTCTTAAACCAACCTTTGCTGGCCTTAAATTCACCAATATGAGCACTAGATCCAGGCATTTTTTCCTGTTCACCTGGGTGTTAGTCGGCTGGTGTGGGTCGCATCCTGGGGCACAAGATTAAGGACCCCAATGGAAATAAGCTAGACAGTCCTCGATGGCACACTGACTTTCTTGGGTTATCCTGGGTGGCTAACCCTCTGGGGTTAATTGTTTCTCGGTATTCTCGATAAGCCACACCAATAATAGTCTCTCCACATCTTCGAGTAGTACAGCTGACCGTGGTGCAGCAGGAGCTGATGGTGCTACAGCAGCAGCTGACCATGGTACAATAGTATTTCTCACCCTTTTTACCACAGGGCTGGCACTAGAAGCTTTTTTGGGGCCCATGGAGGCTTATTTAGCAGTTACAAGCACTAAAAACACTTTAATAGCAAAAAATTTATCGAATGTATGCATGCAACCGTCCGCCCCGGCTTGTAAACAATGTCACACTAGCTCAGCTGAGGCGCTCAGGCCAGATGGACCAGATGGCTGCATTCGGGATGAATAATGTAAGTCGAGTTTTTCAACGTAGGTCAGGGTCAAATTTTTATGCTAACAAGCATCATAAGTCAGTTTTAACATAGGTCGAGGACATCGTAAATCAGGGGTCCACTGTACTGAATTCCAGGAATCAGGCCCAGGTGTTGCATGAATGCGCATGTTATCTATTTTTTTTTTTCTTTTTGAAGTTTGAAAGATTTGCATTGATGGCAGATATACAATGTAAAGAGTGGGCAGAGTTAGTGAAGAAATTATTAGTCTTCAATACTCATGATGTCTATTGGATTGTTGAACACTGATTCATACTGTTCTTTTAGGATTTAGCTCATTTCATTTCTGTGTTTTTTTTTTTTTTCAACAAACCAACCATATCCCACAGAGGCAGGGTGACTTAAAAAGAAAAACTAAAGTTTCTCTTTTTAAATTTAGTACTGTAATGTAATTGTTTTACATGATGGTAGGACTGCTGGTGTCTCAAACATGCAAGGTTTCAGGTATGTCTTGCTACTTCCATTTACACTTAGGTCACACTACACATGCATGTACAAGCGTATACTGTATATACACACCCCTCTGGGTTTTCTTCTATTTTTCTTACTAGTTCTTGTCCTTGTTTATTTCCTCTTATCTCCATGGGGAAGTGGAACAGAATTCTTCCTCCATAAGCCGTGCATGTCGTAAGAGGCAACAGAAATACCAGGGGCAAGAGGCTAGTAACCCCTTCTCCTATATACATTACTAAAGTTAAAAAGAGAAACTTTTGTTTTTCTTTTTGGGCCACCCTGCCTCAGTGGAATATGGCCAGTTTGTTGAAAGAAGAAGATATATACTTAAGCTTCAAGGGAAAGTGGAGAAGAATCCTTCCTCCATAAGTCAGAGGCAACTAAAATGCTGGGAGCAAGGGGCTAGTAACCACTTATACATAAATTATTAAATGTAAAAAGAAGAAAAACTTTACCTTTCTTATTTTTCAAGTCACCCTGCCTCGGTGGGACATAGCCATTGTGTTACAAAAAAAAAAAATACATATGTAACTGCCCCTCTGGCAAGCTTATGTTTTTTTGCTGTTACTGCCCCTCTGGCAAGCTTATATTTTTTTTGCTTGAGTTATTCATGAATGCGAACTCCCAGTTATACAGTGGACCCTCGCCTAACGATATTAATCCGTTCCCGAGAGCTCATTGTTAGGTGAATTAATTTTCCCCATAAGAAATAATGGAAATCCAATTAATCAGTTTCAGACAGCCAAAAGTATTAATTTTTTTTTTTCATGAAATATACATTTCCCTACAAAGAAAACAATGAGACATGCACAATAACTACATAAATAAATGTTAAAATGACACTTACCTTTATTGAAGAGTATTGATGAGTGATGAGACACTGTTTTTCTTGAACACTCTGGGATTTTCAGAGTGATACATGAGTAAAGGCTTCACTTTGCAATCCCACTATCATTACAACAAAACATGAGAGTTAGCCTGTCTTTCACAGGCTTGTGTCCTGGGAGTGCCTTTTCCTCCTGAGTAATGTAGGTCCTGTTTGGCATTTTCTTTCAGAACAGGCCTGTTTCGTCACAAATGAACACTTGTTGGGGTTGGAATTTTTCAGCTTCACCATGCCTTATTGCACTGTGTATGCCACTACAATTCTTAAATCTCTCAAACCAACCTTTGCTGGCCTTAAATTCACCAATATGAGTACTAGCTCCAGGCATTTTTTTCTGTTCACCTGGGTGTTAGTCGACTGTTGTGGGTCACATCCTGGGGGACAAGATTAAGGACCGCAATGGAAATAGGTTAGACAGTCCTCGATGATGCACTGGCTTTCTTGGGTTATCCTGGGTGGCTAACCATCTGTGGTTAATTGTTTCTCGGTAACTGTTTCACGTTAAGCCACACCAACAACACACTCTCCACATCTTCGAGTAGTACAGCTGATGGTGGTGAAGCAACAGCTGATGGTGGTGCAGCAGAAGCAACAGCTGACCGTGGTGCAGCAACAGCTGACTTTGGTGCACCAGCAGCTGACCTTGGTGCAGCAGCAGCTGACCGTGGTTCAGCAACAGCTGACTTTGGTGCAGCAGCAGCTGAAAGTGGTTCAGCAGCAGCTGACTGTGGTGCAGCAACAGCTGACGGTGGCGCAGCAGCAGCTGACTGTGGTACGATAGTACGTATTTCTCACCCTTTTTACCACAGGATTGGTACTACAAGCTTTCTTTGGGCCCATGGTGGCTTATTTAGCAGTTACAAGCACTATAAACAATGGAATAATACAAAATGTATCGAGTGTATGCATGCAACCAGCCACCCTGGCTTGTAAACAATGACGGCAGGGCAGCTGAGGCGCTCAGGTTGGACCAACAGTTTTGGGAGGAATCACGTTGGGCGAGTTTTTTATCGTGAGGCGAGGCAAAATTTTTGCATTCAAATGCTTCGTATTGCGGAATTAACGTTGTGCGATGCGTTCGTTAGGCGGGGGTCCACTGTATTATATAAAATAATAAATTTAAACTTTTTATGTTTAGTTACAAAAACGTATTCCGGGTTTGTTTAAATTGAGATTTATCGTCAAGAGAAATGAGAATAACATTGCATGGCCTCTTTCACTAAGCTGCCCAATATTGCATCAGTCAGAGGTGGTGACATGTAGACCATTTGATGAATGAGTTAGTCTACTTCTAGGCAATGCAGAGACTGCTTCTCATCTTGAGTGTTATCAGGATACAACTGTGGTTTCTTTCACTATTGAATATGGTTGCTCTGGTAATTTAATGGCCCAATGTGAAATATTTGAACAACCTGACATAAAGGCCGAGTCCTTATGTCATTTAACCCTTAGACTGTCCAAACGTAGATCTACGTTCGCTCACGCAGCGCTCCGAAAGTAGATCTCCTTTTTTTTTTACACTCTTTCTTATGGAGAAATCAAGGCTGGAACACTGCGCGCAAACGCAAATCTACGTTTGGACAGTTTAAGTGTTAAGTTAGGCTGTTTAATTAGAAAAGTGTTAACAAACACAAGTTAGGAGTTTTGCCATTACTTGATTAGGTATCATTATACATGTATTAACTTGCTGTACTGCTGTTTATAAATAAAAAACTAATAATAAATTAAAAATTTTAATAGTGTGATAGTTTCTTTTAAAATAATTAAAACTGTTTTGTGCCTATTTACAAATAGTTCTAGCTTCTTCAGGAACTCATACACCAGGTTTCTGGTTTCGACTTTTATTTTAATAGTTCTGTGCAACTTAGTGTATCTGTCACATAGAGACCTATGCCCCCTTACAATTTATTTACCTTTATCATGGAAATAAATGGTATAAAATACCGACACAATGGCAATATAAACACAAATGCAGTATAATGTGATCCTTTATTGACTACGTTTCGCCCACACAGTGGGCTTTTTCAAGTCACAAACAGAACTACCTGGGGTGGAAGGAACGCGAGTATTTATAGTCCGGCTGAGGTCAGGTGAAGAATGCTGCATCTGATGATGTACCGAGTTGGGTTGTAGAGTCTAAAAACTTGGGTAGCCTGGGAAGGAGACTGGACAAGTTTGTGAGCAGACCTTCTACAGTGTTCTTATGTGGGATAGCGATGAAGAAGTTTCTTGGCAAGTGGTTCAGCTATGTTATAGAAGCCACTATTCTGGTTGAAGTTGTCGGATATAGAAATAAGTGATGATTCCAGGATTCTTCTGTATTGAGTGTTGTCTTCTGTGGCGATAAGTCTTGAGTTTCTGTAGTTTATCAAGTGGTTGTGTGAATTGCGGTGTTGTACGCAGGCATTCCTTGTGTCGTCAGACCTGCTTGCGTATTGGTGTTCTGAAATACGTGTTTGGAGGTCCCTTGATGTTTCGCCCACGTATAACTTGTTGCAGTCATTACAAGGGATTATGTATACCCCTGCAGAGGATGGAGGCTTGTCCTGCCTACTACTGGTGATGTCCTTGATGGTCGTGGTTGTGGAGGTAGATACTTGGAATGATGTTTTGGCAAAGATGTTGGAAACATGTTTGGCAATGGAGTTGGTGGGAAGGACTATGTATCTCTTCTCGGCAGTGTCTTCTCTGGGTGTGTTGAAGATGTTTAGTGCTCGCCGTCTGCAGTCTCTGATGAAGTGACGAGGATAGTGGAGTTTGGAAAATACTTGTTCAATTATAGTGCATTCTTCCTCAAGGAACTCGTTGCTGCAGATTCTGAGTGCACGCAGGAAGAAGCCTATAATTACACCACGTTTGGTTTTGGTGTCGTGGTGAGAGTAGAAGTGGAGAAGATCGTTTTGGTTGGTGGGTTTTCGATAGACTTTAAAACGAAGTTCGTGGTCAGCTTTGCAGAGTAGAACATCAAGGAAAGGAAGAGTGTTGTCGACCTCTTCTTCAAGTGTGAACTGGATTGAAGGCTCGACCTGGTTGAGCTTGTCTTGGAGAGCTTGAACGTTGAAGCGTTTAGGAGTTATGAGGAGAATGTCGTCAACATAACGGAGCCAGGTGACAGACGAAGGAATAATGGTGGAGAAACGTTCGGCTTCTAGATGTTCCATGTATAGGTTCGCCAGGACTGCACTGAGTGGCGAACCCATGGGTAGTCCAAAAGTCTGCTGAAAGAGGTGATTTTCAAAAGAGAAACACGTAAAGCCAACACATAGTTCAACCAGGTCGATGAAATCGCTGGCTGGAATGGGAAGATCAAGTGAATCGTCAATTTTCTTGCGCAAGAGATCGATGGCTTGTTTAGTAGGTACTTTAGTGAATAGGGAAGTCACGTCAAGGCTGGAAAGTTTCTTGTTCCTGATGTTGATGTTGCGAATGCGATTGAGAAGATCACCTGAGTGTTTGAGATGTGCTGGACTGATAGTACCCAAGAGTTTCGAGAGGTGTTTGGCGAGAATTCCTGAGAGCTGGTGGGGAGCACTGCCTATTCCCGAGGATATGGGCCTCAGTGGGATACCAGGCTTGTGAGTCTTTGGCAGGCCGTACATTCTGGCAGGTCTGGGGTTGCTGGGCATGGTGTGCAGAAGTTTCTTCCCTTGTTCTGAGCTCCTCAGAATGCGGCGAGTCCTTTGAAGAAAAGTTTTAGTAAGGTTGTCCACTTGGTTAGTTGTGAGAGGTTTGTAGGTATCTGGGTCATTAAGTAGATTGAGCATTTTGTTCCTGTAATCGTCAGTGTTCATGATAACAACACCACCTCCTTTATCAGCGGTGGTGACCCTGATGGTCGTGTCTTCTGCTAAACCTTTGAGTGCATTGATGTAACGTCGGGGTATGACTGGGGAGCTGCGTGTTGAGATGGCTGCTGAGATGATGCCTTGATCTTCCCATTCCAGCCAGCGATTTCATCGACCTGGTTGAACTATGTGTTGGCTTTACGTGTTTCTCTTTTGAAAATCACCTCTTTCAGCAGACTTTTGGACTACCCATGGGTTCGCCACTCAGTGCAGTCCTGGCGAACCTATACATGGAACATCTAGAAGCCGAACGTTTCTCCACCATTATTCCTTCGTCTGTCACCTGGCTCCGTTATGTTGACGACATTCTCCTCATAACTCCTAAACGCTTCAACGTTCAAGCTCTCCAAGACAAGCTCAACCAGGTCGAGCCTTCAATCCAGTTCACACTTGAAGAAGAGGTCGACAACACTCTTCCTTTCCTTGATGTTCTACTCTGCAAAGCTGACCACGAACTTCGTTTTAAAGTCTATCGAAAACCCACCAACCAAAACGATCTTCTCCACTTCTACTCTCACCACGACACCAAAACCAAACGTGGTGTAATTATAGGCTTCTTCCTGCGTGCACTCAGAATCTGCAGCAACGAGTTCCTTGAGGAAGAATGCACTATAATTGAACAAGTATTTTCCAAACTCCACTATCCTCGTCACTTCATCAGAGACTGCAGACGGCGAGCACTAAACATCTTCAACACACCCAGAGAAGACACTGCCGAGAAGAGATACATAGTCCTTCCCACCAACTCCATTGCCAAACATGTTTCCAACATCTTTGCCAAAACATCATTCCAAGTATCTACCTCCACAACCACGACCATCAAGGACATCACCAGTAGTAGGCAGGACAAGCCTCCATCCTCTGCAGGGGTATACATAATCCCTTGTAATGACTGCAACAAGTTACACGTGGGCGAAACATCAAGGGACCTCCAAACACGTATTTCAGAACACCAATACGCAAGCAGGTCTGACGACACAAGGAATGCCTGCGTACAACACCGCAATTCACACAACCACTTGATAAACTACAGAAACTCAAGACTTATCGCCACAGAAGACAACACTCAATACAGAAGAATCCTGGAATCATCACTTATTTCTATATCCGACAACTTCAACCAGAATAGTGGCTTCTATAACATAGCTGAACCACTTGCCAAGAAACTTCTTCATCGCTATCCCACATAAGAACACTGTAGAAGGTCTGCTCACAAACTTGTCCAGTCTCCTTCCCAGGCTACCCAAGTTTTTAGACTCTACAACCCAACTCGGTACATCATCAGATGCAGCATTCTTCACCTGACCTCAGCCGGACTATAAATACTCGCGTTCCTTCCACCCCAGGTAGTTCTGTTTGTGACTTGAAAAAGCCCACTGTGTGGGCGAAACGTAGTCAATAAAGGATCACATTATACTGCATTTGTGTTTATATTACCTTTATCATTTTCTATTTTAATGTCGGTCATTTCCCACTGAGGCAGGATGACCCAAAAAGGAAGAAAAAATTTTCATCATCATTCAACACTTTCACCATCACTCGTACATAATCACTGTCTTTGCAGAGGCACTCAAATACAACAGTTTATCCCTCCAAACTGCCAATGTCCTAAGCCCCTCCTTTAAATTGCAGGCATTGTACTTCCCATTTCCAGGACTCAAGTTTGGCTAGCCGGTTTCCCTGAATCCCTTCACAAATTATTACCCTGCTCACACTCCAAGAGCTCGTCAGGTCCCAAAAAACATTCGTCTCCATTCACTCCTATCGAACACGCTCATGCATGCTTGCTGGAAGTCCAAGCCCCTCACCCACAAAACCTCCTTTACCCCCTCCCTCCAACCTTTCCTAGGATAACCCATACCCCGCCTTCCTTCCACTACAGATTTATACACTCTCGAAGTCATTCTACTTTGCTCCATCCTCTCTAAATGACCAAACCACCTCAACAACCCCTCTTCAGCCCTCTATCTAATACTTTTAGTAACTCCACACCACCACCTCCTCCTCCTCCTCCTAATTTCCACACTACAAATTCTCTATATAATATTTACAATACACATTGCCCTTAGACACGACATCTCCACTTCCTCCAGCCTCCTCCTTGTTGCAGCATGTACAACCCATACTTCACACCCATATAAGAGTGTTGGTACCACTATACTCCCAAATATTCCCTTCTTTGCTTCCATGGATAACATTTTTTTGGAAAGAAGTATTCACAAGATAACATTCAGAAAGCAAACAGTAATAGTAATAATAATAAAACCAAAAGACATTCATACTGAAAGAATCTAATAATTATAAATGTGAGAAATTAACATTTTCAATTAACTCCACTCGTATATTCATTATTATATTCTTTGCCTATGCTAATACTTTTCAATGAATATGGATTGCTATCAATAATCACAAATATAATTTTCATCTCAATTTTATTAGTTAAACTGCAGGCCTTGGGTTAAAAATGGACCTTTCTCTTACCCGATTTGATCCTGTGGCTGGGAGCAGCAGCTGAGTGTGATGAGATGTTGAGGTGTGGTTGTGGGAAATGGGTGCATTTGAAATTTTAAAGATGGTTCCAGAATGTTGAGATAGATTGGTACTGGAGGTGGTGGGAATGAGGGCTGGTGGTTGCTGGCTAGATGTTATGAAGCTGTTAGTCAGGTTGATGGGGCTCATGGACACTGCTCCAACACCACCTGGAGATGCTGCTGGTAGAATACCCACCTGTAAGAGACAAAGTTATCTTTATTCACAAACTATATACTATACTTTATTCATTCAAATTTGTGACCACAGAGTAAGAGTTATGTCTCTGTGAGCAGATGTGTGAAACACTTTAACACGATTGATGTATATGCTACATATTTATCTGAACTGCAAGTGCCAACTACATAATTCCCTGCTCTATAATTTACAGTTGTTTTTTTTTCAGCATCAGTTGTCTGACATCAGTTGTTTGACAGCATCAGATATTTGAGATATGTCAGCAGACAGGTCTATGAAAGACAAGTGAAAAAAAAAGGTAGGTGGAGTGTTGAGGAATTTGTGGAGACAAATAGTATAGCTATGAAGACAAATAAAAGAGGAATGTACCAGAGCAATGTCTAGTGCCACCACACCTTTTATATGGGTGTGAGGTATGGGCATTAAATGCTGCAGCAAGGAAGCTGGAGGCAGTGGAGATGTCATGTTGAAGAGCAATGTGTAGTGTGAACATTATGCAAAGAATTCAGAGCGTATGAATTAGAAGACAGTTTGGGGTGATGAAAGTCATTATTCAGAGGACAGAAGAGTTGTCATTGAGGTGGTTTGAGCATATACAGAGACTGGAACAGAATAAGATGGCCAAGAGGGTAATAAATCCAGGATGAAAGAAAGGAGGGGGAGAGGTCATCCCAAGAAGGGTTGTGAGGAGTGTGTGAAGGTTTTAAGTTGTAGGAGCTTGAACATCTAGCAGGTATGTAGGCATGCCTCCTAGATGCTAAAGCTATATTTTTGAATGTGAATATGTAAACTGTTTATCCCACTTATAGTTTTCTTAGGAAACATCCACATTACAAGTTCATCTGAGGTGATACAGTCAGGGTTTATCATGCTTTGTGGATTTCTTTTATGTGATACCTTTTTCTATTGGTAATCCAGTATGTGACCAGTATAGTTCACAAGGTGGAAAACGGCTAATGTGTTAATAATAAAATTATTATTACGGATTAAGTGTTGATAAGAGTGACTGAGCTTAGTACCTTACCATGGGCCTAGAACACCTGTATCTCATCAAGCAAAGAATATACCTTATTACTTTTTTTTCTGTTTCCTTTTTCTTCAAATCTGTTTTCCATATGTGATAGGAAATATTCAACTTTCTTCTTTCCCATTAACAGCCAAGCTAATGCTCACAGAGCTTCTATAAGGCTGAGATGCCTTTCAGAGGTTCTACTCAGTTCAATTTATCCAGAAACAAAATGTGTAAATGATATAGAATAATATCTTGGCAGATCTCAGTTTTCCAGCTGGCTGGCAAGCCTTTTCCAATTAAGAGGTAAAAGCTAAAAGCAAATTGTTACCCCCTGTTCAACTAGCTGTAAACAAGGAACAGTGGTATACCCTAATCAGGGCTGAGCTTTGAAATAAGCTGTGATAGTATAATAGCTTTTAACCAGTAAACTGTATCGTGTAAAAAAAAAAAAATAGTGAAGTAACAGTTACTATCTCCATATAAAGATGTTTTCATTAAACCATATGAATATTTTTTCAAGGGATGTGTCTTGCCATTTCAGGATGACCCAAAGAAGAAAACACATTCACCTTCATTCATTCTATTACTGTCTTTCTAGAGGTGTCCCAATATCACAATTTAGATTACCCTCTGACTGCAATATCTCCACTTTTCTGTCAGAATACAGGCACAAACAGATATACTGGTCAGCATAAAAAAAAAAAATCTTTTTTTGTTTGTTTGTTTAGAAAGACTAATCTTTTATGTCCCAAATACTTTTCATCATAAAGAACTAAATGTTAAACCTAAATGTTAAAATGTTAAAATGTTAAACCTAAAACCCAATCTAACTTTATTATTTTTTAAATACACTACCTAACAGAATACTCCATTCTACTGAATGTACAACAATGCATACAACCATATGACCTGTCTTTGTAATACTCACTTGTGCTTTATAGTAACCTGTTTACATTAATGTTTTATCACTGATTTCATCATTGCTTAGTTAATTTTAAGCCAGCCCGTAATGCTATGCATAGTATAAGTGGCTTTGGCATACTGCTCTTACCTGTATTTGTTGTACCTCTGTATGTGTGCTCAAATTTTTAAATAAATAAATAAATAAATAAATGCCACAAGTATGATTACAAGTCTTGCAACATTGTATACCTTGGTTGATGAGGAGACAGAAGTAACCACTGTACTTGTTGGTGGAGCAGCACAAGTAGTGCATGATAAGTTAACAGGCAGAGGTTCCATGGTGGTGCTGCTAGATGATGGAATTGATGGTAGAGAGAGAGACCGAGCACGAGGCTTGAGTGGAGACTGACAAGAAATGTGAACACCTTCAGTCAATGGCGCTAGTATGGGTGGTAAAGGAGTTAAATCCCTACTGCAGTTCATACTCTCCACACTTCCATCTGAAAAATGGAGTTTAAACAATAATTTATAAAGTAAACCAATATTTTAAACAAAGATGGAAAATTTGCAAAGCTAAACTTAAAGGTTACGAGACTGTGTGCTATGTAGTATACATTATTACAGCAAAGACCCTGCTGTCACACTACAACTTTTCAGTTAATTGAACTTTCTGGCATTGCCTTCATATGGCTCAGTCAGAAAATATACAAGCTATCTGGTACATATGAAAATACATATGCCAGTCTTCAAATGCATCTCAGATTGCTTCTTTTTTATTATTATTATTATTATTATTATTATTATTATTATTATTATTGTTATTATTATATTAATTAGGATGCACTAAACCAGTAATGAAGCAAGGGACACACAGTGCCTAGAAAATGAGAGGTAAATATCAAGAGCACATCATCAGAATCAAAACACCCCTCACTGAACTGTGTATTAGTAGAAGCCCTTGTAAAGTTAATCAAAATCATGTTGACTAACATATATCCCTTCACTATGCTTACTAACAAATCCCTTCACTTTGTTGACTAATAAATCCCTTCACTATGTAGACTAATACAAATCCCTGCTCTATGTTGACTAATAAATCTCTTCATTAAGTTGACTAACACAAATCCTTTCACTATACTGACTAACACTACTGTAAATATGTTGTCAGTATCCAAATGGTGAATTGACACCACTAAAGAAAGTATCCAAATGGTGAATTGTTGACACCACTAAAGAAAAGAAAGACAAGAACAAGTTCGTATTTGGACATTTTACTTTATTAATAAAGCTCTTAACCCTTTGAGGATCGACAGGCCCTCTCCGAAACTTGTTCTCAGGGTCGGCCAAATTTCAAAAAAAAAAAAAAAATATTTTTTCTTATGAAAAGATAGAGAATCTTTTCCTGATCATAATGACACCAAAAGTATGAAATTTGATGGAAAACTTACAGAATTATGCTCTCGCGAAGTTAGCGGTCTCGACGATGTTTACGCATTGGCGATTTTGCCCACTTTGAGCCCTATTTTCGGCCAATTCCAATGTACTAGTCGACAAAAATCATAACTATTTCGCTAGAACTCCATTTTTTCTATCGAATGAGTACAAGAAACCACCCATTTACCAATTTCAGCTATCCAATAAAGTGGTCAGAATTTAGCAATTTTGCCAATTTCACACAAATTTCAAAAGATGCCAATTTCCGAATAGGGTCCAGAATAAACAAAGAAGACATTCCTGGCACTAAAATAACAAGTTCTCTGTTCGTTAGTCACATCCCCAGGCCCCTCTTATATTTCTTTGACTTTCCACTTTGAATTTTTATTCTTACAAAAAATAGAAGATTTACTGTTATGCAGACTACTGCATTAGTGTAGAAATGGTATAAATAATATCAGCGCACTTGTGAAAGAATATTAGACTCACCAGTTGACGTGTATTGGACGCTTGGCATGATTTGTTTACTTTTGAACTTTGATAAAAATCGAACATTTCTGCTACTTTGCGCTCAATTTCAAGGTACTTTTCATTGTAAAACCAGTCAAAATCATCTTAATTTCTGTAATATGTCTCCCATTCTATAAAATGAGACCAAGAAAACTAGAATACAACAATAAATACCATACGAAAATACAGTGCAAAGTCGCTGTTTTATTCCAAAAACACGGTCAAAGTTTTTTTTTCTCATTACGCACTGTGTGCTGCAGGATTTTTTTTATACTGCACACACACTGGCCACATAGACCCATTCTTTCATATGTAGGCCTACCAGCTTTCTCTAATTAGATTTGAGGGAGCTAGAATTTAGGCATACTAGTACGTCAAAAACACTGGGTCGTAAGCCGTACTAGTACGACCGAAACCCTCAAAGGGTTAACAGAGTAAAACACTCTGCCAATAAAAGTTTGTTTTGCAATGTGTATCATGTCTCTTCTTCAAGTACAGTGTGGAATAAAATAAAAAGACAGGAAGTATTTAGAGTCACAGATATGTAGTTATTATAGACAGGTATAATAAACATGCAGGCGTGTAAGTACATTTTCAGCAGACTATTTGCCTGAGTTTCGAGAAGAGCCAGGGCAGTTTTTGTAAGCAAGACAGTGTTGCCCCTTGCCATACTGCCAAAGATATAAAAAATTTACTATATGATTCTGAAATTTCATACTTTAATGACTGGCCTGGTAACTCTCACCAGACTTAAAGCTGATAGAGAACATTTGGAATCTTATTAAGTGCAAGCTTCATGGTAGGGACGTATCCTCTAACCCCAAAATCTCGAATGCCAGTAAGCAGGTGTGGCAGGGTACTGACTCTTCTATCCCCCATAAGTTAGCCTTACCAGTGCCTAGGAGATAAGGAATGCATCAAGAGGAAGGGTAATCCTACGAAATGCTAGTTTAGATGAGGAATCCATAAATATTTCATTATTTTGTTTTTAAAACAAGAGTTTATGGTAATGTAGGTAGTAGGTTGGTAGACAACAGCCGACCAGGGAGGTACTACCGTCCTGCCAAGTGAGTGTAAAACGGAAACCTGTAATTGTTTTACATGATGGCAGGATTGCTGGTGTCTCTTTTCTGTCTCATAAACATGCAAGATTTCAGGTACAACCTGCAACATCTACCTACACTTACATCACACTATACATGCACGCATCATAAGCATATACACACCCCTCTCAGTTTTCTTCTATTTTCTTACTAGTTCTTCTTGTTTATTTCCTCTTATCTCCATGGGGAAGTGGAACAGAATTTTTCCTCCGTAAGCCATGCATGTTGTAAAAAGTGACTAAAATGCTGGGAGGAAGGGCCTAGTAACCACTTCTCCTGTGTGCATAACTAAAGTTAAAAAGAGAAACTTTTGTTTTTCTTTTTGGGCCACCCTAATTCTATGGGAAATGGCCAGTTTGTTGAAAAATGAGAAGTTTTAAGTAAGAATTCTCATTAGCTGTGTAACTGTTTATTTTTTTTAACACTAGTTGTCTCCCATCAAGGTAGGGTGACCCGACAAGAAGAAAGAACTTCCATTGTCGCTCATTCCATCACTATTGCCTGAAGGGTACTGACATCAGAATTCAAATGACCATCCAGATCACAACACCCCACACCTCCATCTGAGTGCAGACACTGTACTTCCCACATCTATGACTCAAGTCCAGCCAACCAGTTTCCTTGAATCCCTTCATAAATGTCACCTTGCTCCCTCTCCAGCAGCACATCAAATCATGAAAACTATTTGCCTTTTCTCATTCCTATATAATACACTCACACAAGCCTCTTGGATGTCCAAGCCCCCAGCACTCAAAACCTCAATTACCCCCTATGATGGCCTCTACCCCTCCTTCCCTCCACCCTAGATTAATACACCCTTTTAGTCATCCTATTTTTCTCCATCCTCTCTATATGTCCAAACCACTTCAGCTCCTCCTCAGGCCTCTGAATAATGCTTTTGTTAACACCTCACCTCCTAATCTCCAAACTCACTGCATAATATTCACATCACACATTGCCTACAAACACAATATCTCCACCACCTCCTGCCTCCTCCTCCTTGCTGAAACATTCAAAACCCATGCTTTACATCCATACAACAGTGTTGATGCCACTATACTCTGATACATTTTCCTTTTTGCCTCTATTGATAAAGTTGTTTGTCTACACAGGTGCCACAATGCACCACCCACTTTATTACATAAATGGTTTAGAAAACCAAAAAAAGTTGATAAATGAGACACTTGTGCAACATTATTCCACAATAAAGATACCCAAATGCTACACAAGTGTTTCATTCATCAACTACCCACCTTTTCCCTTCGTCAGTTCTATGGTTCACCTCATCTGTCACAGAACCATCTGCCAAAGTCCACTCCCAAATATCTGAACACATACACTTCCTCCATACTCCCTTCATCCTCTCTGATATCCAATCTGATCCGTTTATGTGGGCACATTTCTGTGACAACTACTGTATGTATAACCGACCAAAATAAAGCAAACTGAGTCAACTGCATTTACAAGCTAAATAAAACTGAACAATGCACTGTACAACATTTTATGTGCTTGCAAACTAATTAATGCTTAAGTTCACTCTAAATTACTTTCTTAATGTTTCCCTCCCAAGGTTCATCAATATATTAAAAACATACTAAAAATATGGATATCTCACAGAGAGGAGCAGGGCACCTCTCCATGAGATATCCATGAGTAAGACGAGTATGGCCAATGCGAAGACGGGAGAGAGTAGTCCCCCAACCTCGACACTGGTGACAAGAAGACGGCCAGTAACCTATACATACTCGGTTTAATAGATTGAAGTTTGTTACCGAGCATAGTAGACCAACATTGTTGCCAACAGGTGTGAAGGTGGGTAGCTATTGCAGCAAAATAGTCCATAAATGGAATACCTCTATATGAAACTGGTAGGTCATGTACTGCTGACTGCGCAGCAGTGTCTGCCTGTTCATTGCCCTGTACGTCAACATGACCAGGGACCCAACAAAAAACAATATCTTTATGCTTGGTAAAGATGCGGCGTAGCCAAAGTTGGATACGGAGGACTAAGGGGTGAGGTGTATCAAATTTCTGTATAGCCTGTAAAGCACTAAGGGAGTCTGAGACAACCACAAAGGTGACCCAAAAAAGAAACACTTATCATTATTCACACTATCACTGTCTTGCCAGAGGTGTGCTGATATAACAGTTCAGACGACCCTTCAAAACAGCAAATATCCTCACCCCTCCTTTAGAGTGCAGGCACTGTATTTCCTGCCTCCAGGACTTAAGTCTGGCTAACTGGTTTCCCTGAATACCTTCACAAAATGTTACACTGGTCTGTACACCAGTTTAAATCACCCAGAACTTTTGTAAGTTGGAATCTGAATGAATCCCAAAAATTTACCCATAGAAACAAAATTCCTAACTTTAATTACAAGATTTAGATAAACCCTCATTTAACCTTCACATCTAACTTTAGCAATTGATTATTGTCTAACCAATCAATTCACAAGCAATCCACCATAAAATAATGACATCATCCTTGGAGTCATATATAAATGAACTTTTATTGTTATTGAAAATTTGAGATTTACTACAAATATAATTTCCTTTACCTAAAAGAAGTTTGGTGCAGGTCCTACATGCACATTTAACTATGCTGGCCTTCAGTGTGGTCTTGACAATAAGATCATGTCAATGATTTAGTCTGTCCACTTCTGGTTAGGTAAGGATTTATTAGGTACACACTAAGAAACTGGAATATTAATTAACATTTCTCTTTACATCATTCCACCAATCGCTCCTCTTCCCTCCCGCACCCACTTTCCTGTAACCACAAACTTCTGCTGAACACTCAAAAATGTAGTGTTAGAGTGTTCAGCAGAAGTTTGTGGTTACAGGAAAGTGGGTGCGGGAGGGAAGAGGAGCGATTGGTGGAATGATGATGTAAAGAGAGTAGTAAGGGAGAAAAAGTTAGCATATGAGAAGTTTTTACAAAGTAGAAGTGATGCAAGGAGGGAAGAGTATATGGAGAAAAAGAGAGAGGTTAAGAGAGTGGTGAAGCAATGTAAAAAGAGAGCAAATGAGAGAGTGGGTGAGATGTTATCAACAAATTTTGTTGAAAATAAGAAAAAGTTTTGGAGTGAGATTAACAAGTTAAGGAAGCCTAGAGATCAAATGGATTTGTCAGTTAAAAATAGGAGAGGAGAGTTATTAAATGGAGAGTAAGAGGCATTGGGAAGATGGAGGGAATATTTTGAGGAATTGTTAAATGTTGATGAAGATAGGGAAGCTGTGATTTCGTGTATAGGGCAAGGAGGAATAACATCTTGTAGGAGTGAGGAAGAGCCAGTTGTGAGTGTGGGGGAAGTTCGTGAGGCAGTAGGTAAAATGAAAGGGGGTAAGGCAGCCGGGATTGATGGGATAAAGATAGAAATGTTAAAAGCAGGTGGGGATATAGTTTTGGAGTGGTTGGTGCAATTATTTAATAAATGTATAGAAGAGGATAAGGTACCTAGGGATTGGCAGAGAGCATGCATAGTTCTTTTGTATAAAGGCAAAGGGGACAAAAGAGAGTGCAAAAATTATAGGGGGATAAGTCTGTTGAGTATACCTGGTAAAGTGTATGGTAGAGTTATTATTGAAAGAATTAAGAGTAAGACAGAGAATAGGACAGCAGATGAACAAGGAGGCTTTAGGAAAGGTAGGGGATGTGTGTACCAGGTGTTTACAGTGAAACATATAAGTGAACAGTATTTAGATAAGGCTAAAGAGGATTTGGAAAAGGCATATGACAGGGTGGATAGGGGGGCAATGTGGCAGATGTTGCAGGTGTATGGTGTAGGAGGTAGGTTACTGAAAGCAGTGAAGAGTTTTTACAAGGATAGTGATGGCTCAAGTTAGAGTATGTAGGAAAGAGGGAAATTATTTCCCAGTAAAAGTAGGCCTTAGACAAGGATGTGTGATGTCACCATGGTTGTTTAATATATTTATAGATGGGGTTGTAAGAGAAGTAAATGCGAGGGTCTTGGCAAGAGGCGTGGAGTTAAAAGATAAAAAATCACACATAAAGTGGGAGTTGTCACAGTTGCTCTTTGCTGATGACACTGTGCTCTTGGGAGATTCTGAAGAGAAGCTGCAGAGGTTGGTGGATGAATTTGGAAGGGTGTGCAAAAGAAGAAAATTAAAAGTGAATACAGGAAAGAGTAAGGTAATGAGGATAACAAAAAGATTAGGTGATAAAAGATTGGATATCAGATTGGAGGGAGAGAGTATGGAGGAGGTGAATGTATTCAGATATTTGGGAGTGGACGTGTCAGCGGATGGGTCTATGAAAGATGAGGTGAATCATAGAATTGATGAGGGGAAAAGGGTGAGTGGTGCACTTAGGAGTCTGTGGAGACAAAGAACTTTGTCCTTGGAGGCAAAGAGGGGAATGTATGAGAGTATAGTTTTACCAATGCTCTTATATGGGTGTGAAGCATGGGTGATGAATGTTGCAGCGAGGAGAAGGCTGGAGGCAGCGGAGATGTCATGTCTGAGGGCAATGTGTGGTGTGAATATAATGCAGAGAATTCGTAGTTTGGAAGTTAGGAGGAGGTGCGGGATTACCAAAACTGTTGTCCAGAGGGCTGAGGAAGGGTTGTTGAGGTGGTTCGGACATGTAGAGAGAATGGAGCGAAACAGAGTGACTTCAAGAGTGTATCAGTCTGTAGTGGAAGGAAGGCGTGGTAGGGGTCAACCTAGGAAAGGTTGGAGGGAGGGGGTAAAGGAGGTTTTGTGTGCGAGGGGCTTGGACTTCCAGCAGGCATGCGTGAGCGTGTTTGATAGGAGTGAATGGAGACAAATGGTTTTTAATACTTGACGTGCTGTTGGAGTGTGAGCAAAGTAACATTTATGAAGGGGTTCAGGGAAACCGGCAGGCCGGACTTGAGTCCTGGAGATGGGAAGTACAGTGCCTGCACTCTGAAGGAGGGGTGTTAATGTTGCAGTTTAAAAACTGTAGTGTAAAGCACCCTTCTGGCAAGACAGAGATGGAGTGAATGATGGTGAAAGTTTTTCTTTTTTGGGCCACCCTGCCTTGGTGGGAATCGGCCAGTGTAATGATTAAAAAAAAAAAAATATTTCAAATAACACTGGCATTTATTATTCCTGCATTCCAAACAGTACATATAGTTTATTTTACAATGTTTCACCCAGGGACTGGCTTTATCAAGCCATAACAGATATGAGAAATAAACAGCTTAAGTAATACAGAGGTTGGTTGCAAGAGTCAGGTTTTAGGTTTGAGGTACTGCAGGCACACTACTGACCCAAACTTATTTTTCCTTCTAGAACAAGTCATACTATAAAGATTGCTAAAGTTAATATACCAGTTTTATTTGATGGTGTTTGTATGTTTTATTGTAGGTGAATCCAGGCATCTATATGTGACTACATCTGGCCCTATCCCATCCACTGAGTGGGAGTTGCAGTACTATGAACACATGTTATCCATTCTGCAGGCATAGTTGTGTTCCAGATCATAAGGTAAGCTTCTGTTTCCTTAACATAGACTGAGTTCCATCCTCTGCAGGGAATACTGTAAATTCCAGCATTCCTGAGTCTGGTATGTGGCTTAGAGGACTTTAGAGATGTCACAATGGTCAGTACAAAGACCATATGAGACTTTACAAAGACCTCTAAGCCACAAACCAGACTCATGGCAAGTCTATAAGACTGAGTCCCTCTACTATGTGTAGGTGGACATAACCATGGTCAATCTGCAGGACTACTTGAAGAACCCTTCTACCCTGAGTGGGTGGACACTGCTATGGCAAGTCTGCAGGACATATATGAATCTTTGTACCATGTGTAGAGGCCACCACCAAGGCCAGTCTGCAGGATTCTTTGAACTTTTGCACACTGTGTAGGTAAACATTTACTATGGTCTGTCTGCAGGTCTGTTAGAACACTATCTGCCATGTATAGAGGACTATTACCAGGGTCAGTCTACAGGAATACTGGAACCCTTCTACCATAGCCAAGTGAACACTACCTTGGAATTTAAACATTTTCATTTCTATATATGTTGTACTTGTACCTCAAATACATCGCATCAAGTGTATATATTCCTACTGACAAAAGTAAGAAGACCTCTCTATTTGAAGAAACTGACACACACACCTCCCTGCATGGCGAGAGTCACAGGACAATCCTTGTGCTGCAGAAGCATTGATTTAAGGACAGCAACTTCTGAACGCAGAGATGATACTTCATTCTGTAATTTTTGATTGATGGATCCTAGCTCATCATATTTTATAGAGAGGTTTTCAATCCATTTCTTCTTTTTCTCTCTACATCTTATGGCAGCTGCTCTGAAAGGAATAGGATTAAATGTTTTAATAACAATATTTTCAAATGATGTCTACAGCATTGCCTTGGTACTGTACTAGTTGACTCACAGTTGACAGATTACAACTTTTTCTTTTATATTACCTCTGCTAACTTGACAAAAAAGATGTATTTTTCTACTCCAGTGTCACACCTACAGTACATCTGTACTCTTATTAGCATGCTCCTCATCACTGTCATCATGTTCATTATATACATCTGGATTCAAGACAACATTCTTAATATCATTTTCAGTGAGTTTGATAAGTAGGAATACTGTCAGAGTCAACCCATTCATTAACATACTAAGTGGCATGTAACATTGGTTTTTGTCCTTGATCAAAATACTATAACGCCCTTCCATTCTCTCCATTATTTTACTGAACTAAGAGTATGAGTTATGACTCATGAAATCTTAATAACATGATTGCAAACAAGTCACAAAATGGGTGGGGCTCAAGCCCATGGCAGGCAAGTCCTAAAGCTCACATTATTATTTATTATAATCAAAAAGAAGCGCTAAGCCACAAGGGCTATACAGCGCTGCAGGGTAGGGAAGGAAGCGAGGGTATTGGGCGGTAGAAAGGGGGAGGGATGATCAGTAAGTTACAGAAAACAGCGGGGCAGGGGATAGTGCGGGGGTAGAGGGCAGCAAGAGATTGAGGTAGAAAAGGCTGAAGGTATCATTAGAGTTTGTGAAGTAAGCGAGTTGTTGTCAAAAAGTCAATGAGAGAGTCAGGATGAAAGGTGGGTCCATCAGCGAGAAGGGAAGGTAAAGAGAGAGCAGCGGAGCGAAGACGATGTTGGAGGTATATTCTGCATGCTCGTTGATAAAGTGGGCAGTCTAATAGAATGTGGCTAACCGATAATGGAACCTGACAATTCTCACAGAGAGGAGCAGGGCGCCTCTCCATGAGATAACCAAGAGTAAGACAAGTATGGCCAATGCGAAGACGGGAGAGAGTAGTCTCCCAACCTCGACACTGGTGACAAGAAGACGACCAGTAACCTATACTCGGTTTAATAGACTGAAGCTTGTTACCGAGCAGAGTAGACCAACGTTGTTGCCAACGGGTGTTAAGGTGGGTAGCTATTGCAGCAAAATAGTCCGTAAATGGAACACCTCTATATGAAACTGGTAGGTCATGTACTGCTGACTGCGCAGCAGTCTGCCTGTTCATTGCCCTGTACGTCAATATGACCAGGGACCCAACAAAAAACAATATCTTTATGCTTGGAAGAGATGCGGTGTAGCCAAAGTTGGATACGGAGGACTAAGGGGTGAGGTGTATTAAATTTCTGTATAGCCTGTCAAGCACTAAGGGAGTCTGAGACAACCACAAATGATGACATAGGCATAGATGCTGTGGCATGCAAAGAGTACGTAACCTTTATTCGGCGCATGTACACACCCTCATTTACAGGCTATCTCCCCCAACCAGCGAACCAGGTTGCTAAGAGTTGATGATGGGGCCCCGTCGTTCAACTAGTGACCAGGTTCTAGCCAATAAGAAGATGGTTTTGGCAATCGCAGAGGTTATGTGGGTACCGCTCTCCTGTCTGCCCTTGTCATTCCCATTCTAGAGCTGGTTGAAGCACGGTCTGCTATCTTGTGGCTTCTATTTCTGCCTTGCTTACCGTGGAGTGCACTATACTTATCACTGTACATAGTGTACATATTGCTGTTCTAAATTGGTGAAGGATAATATAAGTCTAAACTTTTTCTGCTGTGTTTATTTTGCTCCCATTACACCCAGGATAACAGGCCATTTGGAATCCTGGGTTGTAATATGGGGGCCTGTCCGGGAGCTGGAGCTGGACTTAGAGAAACGGTTGAGCTTAGGGTGAAGCTCGTAGCAGGAACATTGTGCAGCTTGCTGTCTGGCTTTGCATTAGCTTTGCCTACGCTTTACAAAGTTTGCGTGTCAGTTGCTTTATGGTCAGCCTTGCTATTGTGTGATCGTTCAACAGCTCACTATTAGCTTGTTCGGTGTGCTCGCTTTGCTATGGTCAATCTTCTAGAACAGTGTAGCTGTCTGGCATTGCTTTACAAATTTTGTGTGTCAGTTGTTACTAGCCTGTTCGGTGTGGAGAATTTTGCAGTCAGCTTTGCTTGTATGCGTATTCTGCAATCGTACTGTGCATAGCTAAGCGTGTTCTGCAAATTAACGTGTTACGTTGGGGTATTCTGCAATCGTACTGTGCATAGCGAATAACTTATGCCACCTAGATGAGTCAGACGTCTGGTGTCGGCATATACTTTGCATAACCTACCTAAATTGTCCCTACAGCGTTGTTGGCAAATTGCTCGTTCCATTGGCATTACATACAAACGCACTCTCACAGCTGCGCAACTGCGTTCACTGATTGCTGACAAACTTATAGAAGAAGAGATGGCACATCAGACTCCTCCCTCTACGGGAGCTAGGGCAAAAACTACAATGTTCTCGCAGGAGGAAGATGATACACCTACGGAGCAAAATGGTCAGTATAGTGTAGCTGGGTTGTCTCAGGGTGAATCAGCGTCGTTGGCACTTGGGCTGGCAAAAATCAATCTTGAGCAAACTAGGGAACAGAGAGCATTCGCAAGGGAAGAATTTGATAGGGAAAGAGAAAGGAGGCAGTTTTCGCATTCTGTAAATGATTTTAGTTTACAAAAAGTAGTACAGCTTGTTCCCTGCTTCAATGAGGCCGAACCAGAGCAATTTTTCGAAAGCTTCGAAAATCAGGCTCGAGCCTTGACGTGGCCGGAACAGCATTGGGAATCGTTGGTTCATACAGCATTATTGGGCAAGGCACGGGAATTTACATCAGTATTAAATGACGCTGAATTTTCTGATTATCTAGTAGTGAAGACCACAGTGTTGGGAGCATATACGTGTATCCCAGCCAAATATAAAAAAAATTTTAAGCTGGGCAGACGACAGCTTAGTCAATCCCTAGTGGACTTTGTGAGACAGCAAACCAAAGCTTTTACCAGCTGGTATAAAGCAAGTGGTGTCTCTACCTTTGAGGAGCTGGTGCAGCTTATTCTGATTGATAACCTGCTGGAGTCTGTGGGACCAGAGGTTAGAGTCTTTCTGCAGTATCGTGACTTAACCACTGCATTGGAGGCAACCAGGTTGGCTGATACCTTCAAAACTAACCGCTCCTTGTCCGAGCGGTCCCGTCTCTCTTTTCAACAGCCTGGCATGAGCAGAGATCGTCAACCTTGGAGAATGAAGTGCCAGCCGGAGAGAGAACGTCTATGTCAGCCAACTAAGCCACCTGGTGAGCCACGCTTCTCAACCTATGGTCCACCTGCGGAGAGGCAAACTACTCATGGTGCATCTCTACAACAGTATCCAGAGAGACACCAGCCAGAACGACACCATTTGCAACGTCAGCAGGGAGTAAAGGGCAAGCCTGTCGTCTGCTTCCTCTGCAACAAAGTAGGTCACATCCGTCCCAACTGCCCCCATAAACCCCAACCCATTGGGAAAATCTCTAATATCCCTAGTAACATGTCCCCTAGAGAAGTAGAAAAAGGTATGGCCCCTTATCATTGCAAGAGTCTAATTTTCCTTCAGGAAAACTCAGAAACAACTAAAGTAAAGACCTTTAGAGATACTGGAGCATATTGCTCACTTGTAAGAGAAGGAATATTACCCCTTTCAGAGAACACTTCCTTGAATTCCTCTGTTTTATTGGAAGCATTTGGAGGAGCTATATATTCTGTTCCTTTGCATAAAATTTATGTACAGTGCAAATATTACACTGGGTACTTGACTGTAGGTGTCTCAAAAGGACTCCCCATGAAAGATGCCATGTTATTACTGGGTAATAACATTACTACTATTAGTTCGTGTCCTGAACCTATAATGATTAATTCTTCTCCGGTGTTGGCCATAACTCGGGCAACATCCCAAGGATTGCCTGGAGGGAATGTTGACCTATCCTTGGACGACTCCGATCTCGGAATAGCCACATTGTTTTACGAGGAAAACTGGCCAGAGCCTCGTAGATCAAGTGAACAGACCCCGATCAAGCCTTCCTATTCCCAGGTTGCAGGATTGCCAGATGTCTCTGTTTCCATGCCCGAGGGACTGTCCTGGGAGGAACAACAAAAGGACCCTTCTTTAAAATTCGCTTTTGAGGCAGCCATGGGTAAATCCTCTTTGGGTCATCCGGTCAAGTATGAAGTTAAAAACGATTATTTGATCTGCACTGAGACTGGTAAGGAGATAGAGGGCCAGCAATTGTTTAACAGGTTAGTAGTTCCAACAAAGTATAGACCTCAAATATTAAATATAGCTCATAATACGTCATTAGGAGGTCACTCAGGAATTACAAAAACCTTGTATAGTATCACAAAAGAATTTTATTGGCCAAAATTAAAGAAAGATGTGAAGAATCATATTAGGTGTTGCTGAGAATGTCAGCAAGTTGGGAAACCTGGACATTCCATTAAACCTGCACCTCTCCAACCTATACCTGCTGATGGAGAACCTTTTGCAGATTTAATTATAGATTGTGTAGGTCCACTACCTAGGTCAAAGTCTGGAAATCAGTATTTATTTACGATTATGGATAAAGTAACCAGATACCCTGAAGCAATTCCCATGTGCAGTATTAATACTAAAGCTATTCTCAAAGCTTTAACAAAATTCATTTCTTGTTTTGGCATTCCTAAAACTATTCAAAGTGATCAAGGTACTAACTTTACTGCCAAAGCATTTAGGGAAGTATTAATTAGGTTAGGGATAATCCACAACTTATCCACTGCCTATCATCCTCAGTCCCAAGGCGCCTTGGAAAGATTCCATCAGACATTAAAAACAATGATGAGAACTTTTTGCATGCACTTTCCTACAGACTGGGATGAATCACTACCTTTGTTGCTGTTCTCAGTACGAGAGACGGTGCAAGAGTCTACAGGGTATAGTCCGTTTGAGCTGATCTTTGGGCACAATGTACAAGGTCCTCTTCGGATGGATGGGAGAAGACGTTAGCTCAACACTCTACAACCCATCTTCAAGGTTGCAGGTGGCACGTCAGTTAGCCAAGGCTAACCTAAAGACAGCTCAAAGTAAGATGAAACAGAGGTATGATAGAAGTGCACAATTCCGCTCCTTCCATCCAGGAGACACGGTGTTGGTGCAGGAACCTATACCTGGCCACACCTTGAAAGCAGATGTAAATTATGTGGTAGCTCCCATTGATAAGACCTCAAAAACTAAAACTTACCACATTAATCAAAGTATTTCCATACACCAGATAAAGTCCCAGTAATGACTCTGTCCTCTACCTCTGAGGATGACTCTGACTCTATGCACTCTATCTCTGAAATTAATATTAAACTTTCAAATTCTGTCCTCCTCAAGGATCCTAGCCCTTTAATGGAGGGATTATCTGAAATGCAAGCAACAAATTTAACTGAGCTTCTACAGTCATATCCTAATATTTTTTCGGATGTGCCGAAAAAATGTAAGTTAGGTTATCATGATGTAGATGTGGGAAACTCTAAACCAATTAAACTCTCCCCCTACAGAGCTAATCCTGAAAAGCAAAGGCTACTTCAGCAGGAAGTAGAATTTTTGTTAAAGCATGGTTTAGTGGAGGAGGAGTCTAGTCCATGGGCTTCACCGTGCATCCTTGTGAAGAAGGCTGATGGAGGGTTTCGTATGTGTACAGACTACCGTAAAGTGAACGAGGTCACAATTACAGATGCTTACCCTCTTCCTCGTCTGGATGACGTAATTGACTTTGTGGGTAAGGCTACTTTTGTGTCCAAGTTAGATCTCCTTAAAGGCTACTATCAGGTACCTTTGACAGATAAGGCGAAGGAAATCTCTGCCTTCGTAATTCCAGGAGGTCATTATCAATACACAGTTACCCCCTTCGGAATGAAAAATTCCCCCTCTTCATTCCAGAAACTTATCCATCAGGCTATTAAAGGACTTGAAGGCACGGCAGCGTACCTAGATGATATTGTTGTGGTGTCTGATACTTGGGATCAACACCTACTTAGACTTAAGGCTCTTTTTGAGACCTTTAAGAGTTCCCATTTAACAGTTAATTTATCTAAATCTTCCTTTGGCCAGGCCACTGTCACTTTTCTAGGCCATGAAGTAGGTAGTGGTAAAGTTGCACCTAAACTTGCTGAAGTTCTTTCTATTAAAGATTATCCAGTTCCTCATGATAGGAAATCTCTTCAACGTTTCCTAGGCATGATAGGATTTTACAGAAGATTCTGTAAGAATTTCTCAGATATTGTAGCCCCTCTTACCAGTCACAAATTTCCCTTTAATTGGACCTCAGACTGTAACACTGCTTTTAATAAAGCAAAAAGATTATTGTGTACTGCACACATTCTCTTGTCTCCAGACTTCTCCAAACCTTTTTCATTACAGGTAGATGCTTGTGAGTCTGGGGTTGGGGCAGTACTATTACAAATCGGGAACGAGGAGTTGCAGCCTGTAGCATACTTTTCAGCCAAGTTCCAGCCACATCAGAGGGCTTACTCTACCATTGAAAAAGAAGCCCTCGCGCTGGTACTGGCTTCGGAGCATTTCGATGTTTATGTGGGCCAGACATCGCAGGTGGTCACAGTCTACAGTGATCACAATCCTCTAGTATATCTCCAAGCCATGAAGAACCACAACACAAGGCTTATGCGCTGGATGCTAAGGCTGCAGCCCTATAATATTTCCATTAAATATATTGCCGGCAAAGAAAATATGTTGGCAGACTCTTTATCTAGAGTCTAATATTTTTATTTATTTAGGTTAGGATGTTATTTGTGGTAACCCCTTTTCACGCTCTTTTTTTTTTATCCCCTGGTGTGGGTTTTTTTTTTTAGTGAGGGGATGCGGGCTACCGTCCGCCTGTATCTTGGACCTATGCTAGCCTGTCTGACTGCTGTCTCACTCTAAGTTTAGGGTTTGGCTTTTGGTCACGAGAAAAGCTGAGCTCTATCTAAGAGTTGGATGGTGGAGAGGAAAGGCGGTCCCATTATTTTGTGCCATGGCGGCACGGTTACCACTGGGAGGTGGCAGCCTAATCCTGAGCCTTCTCGGGGTGGGGGTGTGGCATGCAAAGAGTACGTAACCTTTATTCGGCGCATGTACACACCCTCATTTACAGGCTATCTCCCCCAACCAGCGAACCAGGTTGCTAAGAGTTGATGATGGGGCCCCGTCGTTCAACTACTGACCAGGTTCTAGCCAACAAGAAGATGGTTTTGGCAATCGCAGAGGTTATGTGGGTACCGCTCTCCTGTCTGCCCTTGTCATTCCTATTCTAGAGCTGGTTGAAGCACGGTCTGCTATCTTGTGGCTTCTATTTCTGCCTTGCTTACCGTGGAGTGCACTATACTTATCACTGTACATAGTGTACATATTGCTGTTCTAAATTGGTGAAGGATAATATAAGTCTAAACTTTTTCTGCTGTGTTTATTTTGCTCCCATTACACCCGGGATAACAGGCCATTTGGAATCCTGGGTTGTAATAGATGCAATACGGATAAGTGCTGCAAGAATGGCATACAATTCAGCAGTAAAGATACTAGCCGAAGATAGTAAATGCCCTCGTACGACGCTGTCCGGAAACACTGCTGTGAATCCTACACCGTCAGAAGACTTAGAGCCATCTGTGTACACTGCAATGGCATGAGAATGAGAGTGGAAGTGGTCAAGAAAAAGAGAGCGGGAAGTTACTGTAGACAGTTGGGCTTTCGAGCAAGGGAGTGAGAAAGAACAGACTCGAACAGCTGGAACTTCCCAGGGGGGTAGGGAAAAGTGAGATGCTACATGAACATAGAGAGGTGGTAATTGAAGAGAAGACGAGAGCGAATGTAGGCGAAGGGAGAAGGGACGGAGCAAACAGGGGCGGCGAACAAATAAAGAATGTCTACTAATATCGGTGACCATTCTATAAATGGAAGGATTGCGGAGATCATGAGGGCGTACATAGTAGCGAAGGCAATGGGCATCACGGCGATCGGATAAGGATGGAACGTTCGCTTCTGCACAGAGGCTCTCAACAGGGGAAGAGCCCCAAAGCTCACAGGGCAGTGTACTAACCACTGGACTAGCTAGCTGAATCCTATTAGAGCCAACTGGTTCAATGGCTAACACACTGACCTGTGAGTTTTAGGATTTGCCTGCAAAAGATTCGAGCCCTACCTATTTTGTGATTTGATCAACATGGGTTAGTCTGGCAACAGTAATATGTTTTACAAGATAACCATTGTCTTACATTATCATATTTAACAAGAACAGTATGCTATACACCATAAAAAGAAATATACCAATATCTTCAGCAAGAGCACCTGGTTACTGACCAGCATCAATTTAGAAAAAAAAAAAATCTGCCTTTTGGTCAAGAGTAATGCAGTTTTGCTTTGCACCACTGCATTTTTAGAGCTAATGTTGGGTGTTGTAAAATGTAATAATTCTGAAGCAAAGCATGAGTAAGGTTCACAATGTAAAGCATCAAATTCAGAAACAACAGCAATGTCTAACAGGTGAGCTTACTCCCCCTGCTTCACACAAAACTACCAAGTGAGTGTGTGAATATTTCTGCTTGTTTGTCCTAGGACAAACAAGCAGATTTTTTTCAGCTATTTTAAGATAACATAGCTGAAAAAAAAATTGTGTCATTATGATTTCGTGAGTCATAACATAGCTGCTTTATAATTACTATTAAATTATATTTTTTTATTAACACACTGGCCGATTCCAACCAAGGCAGGGTGGCCCAAAAAAGAAAAACTTTCACCATCATTCACTCTATCACTGTCTTGCCAGAGGAGTGCTTTACACTACAGTTTATAAAACTGCAACATTAACACCCCTCCTTCAGAGTGCAGGCACTGTACTTCCCATCTCCAGGACTAAAGTCCGGCCTGCCGGTTTCCCTGAATCCCTTCTTAAATGTTACTTTGCTCACACTCCAACAGCACGTCAAGTATTAAAAACCATTTGTCTCCATTCACTCCTATCAAACACGCTCACGCATGCTTGCTGGAAATCCAAGCCCCTCGCACAAAAAACCCCCTTTACCCCCTCCCTCCAAGTTTTCCTAGGCTGCCCTCTACCCCGCCTTCCTTCCACTACAGATTGATACACTCTTGAAGTAATTCTGTTTCGTTCCATTCTTTCTACATGTCCGAACCACCTCGACAAACCTTCCTCAGTCCTCTGGACAACAGTTTTGGCAATCCCGCACCTTCCTCTAACTTCCAAACTACAAATTCTCTGCATTATATTCACACCACACAAGGCCCTCAGACATGACATCTCCACTGCCTCCAGCCTCCTCCTCGCTGCAACATTCATATTGTGACCCCTGAATGGGTCACAATGTATATAATGTATATTACCTGTTCATATATACCAGGAAAAGTATACGGTAGGGTTATAATTGAAAGAATTAGAGGTAAGACAGAATGTAGGATTGCGGATGAGCAAGGAGGTTTCAGAGTGGGTAGGGGATGTGTAGATCAAGTGTTTACATTGAAGCATATATGTGAACAGTATTTAGATAAAGGTAGGGAAATTTTTATTGCATTTATGGATTTAGAAAAGGCATATGATAGAGTGGATAGAGTAGCAATGTGGCAGATGTTGCAAGTACAGTGGACCCCCGCATACCGGACGCATCGCATACCATACAATCCGCATACCGGACGCTTTGATCGCAAAAATTTTGCCTCGCATACCGCCCAAAAACCTGCTCACCGCCCTTCGTCCGAGACGCGTCCAATGTGCGGCCTGAGCCACGCTCACATGTTCCGCCGGTGGCATTGTTTACCAGCCAGCCTCCGCGGTAACATCCAAGCATACAATCGGAACATTTCGTATTATTACAGTGTTTTTGGTGATTTTTTCTGGAAAATAAGTGACCATGGGCCCCAAGAAAGCTTCTAGTGCCAACCCTACAGCAATAAGGGTGAGAATTACTATGGAGATGAAGAAAAAGATCATTGATAAGTATGAAAGTGGAGTGCGTGTCTTCGAGCTGGCCAGGTTGTATAATAAACCCCAATCAACCATCGCTACTATTGGTGGTACAGCTGCTGCTGCTGCTGTACCACCGTCAGCTGCTGCTGCACTGTCAGCTGCTGCTGCACTCAGCTGCTGCTGCACTGTCAGCTGCTGCTGCTGTACCACCGTCAGCTGCTGCTGCTGCTGTAGTACCGTCTGCTGCTGCTGTAGCATCGTCTGCTGCTGCTGTAGCATCGTCTGTTGCTGCTGTAGCATCGTCTGTTGCTGCTGTACCACCGTCAGCTGCTGCTGCTGCTGTAGCATCGTCTGCTGCTGCTGCTGCTGTAGCATCGTCTGCTGCTGCTGTAACATCGTCAGTTGCTGCTGTAGCATCGTCTGCTGCTGCTGTAGCATCGTCTGTTGCTGCTGTAGCATCGTCTGTTGCTGCTGTACCACCGTCAGCTGTTGCTGCTGTACCACCGTCAGCTGCTGCTGCTGCTGTAGCATCGTCTGCTGCTGCTGTAGCATCGTCTGTTGCTGCTGTAGCATCGTCTGTTGCTGCTGTAGCACCGTCAGCTGCTGCTGCTGCTGTAGCATCGTCTGCTGCTGCTGCTGCTGTAGCATCGTCTGCTGCTGTTGCTGCTGTAGCATCGTCTGCTGCTGCTGTAACATCGTCAGTTGCTGCTGTAGCATTGTCTGCTGCTGCTGTAGCATCGTCTGTTGCTGCTGTAGCATCGTCTGTTGCTGCTGTACCACCGTCAGCTGCTGCTGCTGCTGTACCACCGTTGTTGGTGTGGCTTATTGAGAATACCAAGAAACAATTAACCCCAGAGGATTTGCCACCCAGGATAACCCAAAAAAGTCAGTGTCATCGAAGACTGTCTAACTTATTTCCATTGGGGTCCTTAATCTTCTCTCCCAGGATGCAACCCACACCAGTCGACTAACACCCAGGTGAACAGGGAAAATGCTTGGAACTAGTGCTCATATTGGTGAATTTAGAGCCAGCAAAGGTTGGTTTGAGAGATTTAAGAATCGTAGTGGCATACACAGTGTGATAAGGCCTGTTCTGGAAGAAAATACCAAACAGGACCTACAGTACTCAGGAGGTAAAGGCACTCCCAGGACACAGTGTCTCATCAGTCATTGCTGCATCTTCAATAAAGGTAAGTGTCATTTATTCTTCATTTAGTAGAGTAGTACATGCACAATATATATTGTGCATGTACTACTCTACTATTGTGCATGTATCCTTCTCTTTGTGTGTAGGAAAATGTATATTTCATGTGGTAAAATTTTTTTTTTCATACTTTTGGGTGTCTTGCACGGATTAATTTGATTTCCATTATTTCTTATGGGGAAAATTCATTCGCATACCGAACATTTCGCATAACAGCCAGCCCTCTTGCACGGATTAAGGTCGCTATGCAGGGGTCCACTGTATATGGAATAGGTGGTAAGTTACTAAATGCTGTAAAGAGCTTTTATGAGGATAGTGAGGCTCAGGTTAGGGTGTGTAGAAGAGAGGGAGAATACTTCCCGGTAAAACTAGGTCTTAGACAGGGATGAGTAATGTCACCATGGTTGTTTAATATATTTATAGATGGGGTTGTAAAAGAAGTAAATGCTAGGGTGTTCGGGAGAGGGGTGGGATTAAATTATGGGGAATCAAATTCAAAATGGGAACTGACACAGTTACTTTTTGCTGATGATACTGTGCTTATGGGAGATTCTAAAGAAAAATTGCAAAGGTTAGTGGATGAGTTTGAGAATGTGTGTAAAGGTAGAAAGTTGAAAGTGAACATAGAAAAGAGTAAGGTGATGAGGGTATCAAATGATTTAGATAAAGAAAAATTGGATATCAAATTGGGGAGGAGGAGTATGGAAGAAGTGAATGTTTTCAAATACAGTGGACCCCCGCATACCGATTTTAATCCGTGCAAGAGGGTTCATTGGTATGCGAAATAATCGGTATGCGAATGAATTTTCCCCATAAGAAATAATGGAAATCAAATTAATCCGTGCAAGACACCCAAAAGTATGAAAAAAAAATTTTTACCACGTGAAATATACATTTTCCTACACACAATGAGAAGGATACATGCACAATAGTAGAGTAGTACATGCACATTATATATTGTGCATGTACTAATCTACTAAATGAAGAATAAATGACACTTACCTTTATTGAAGATGATGCAATGACTGATGAGACACTGTGTCCTGGGAGTGCCTTTTCCTCCTGAGTACTGTAGGTCCTGTTTGGCATTTTCTTCCAGAACAAGCCTTATCACACTGTGTATGTCACTACGATTCTTAAATCTCTCAAACCAACCTTTGCTGGCTTTAAATTCACCAATATGAGCACTAGTTCCAGGCATTTTTCCCTGTTCACCTGGGTGTTAGTCGACTGGTGTGGGTTGCATCCTGGGAGACAAGATTAAGGACCCCAATGGAAATAAGTTAGACAGTCTTCGATGACACTGACTTTTTTGGGTTATCCTGGGTGGAAAATCCTCTGGGGTTAATTGTTTCTTGGTATATTCTCAATAAGCCACACCAACAACAGTGCTACAGCAGCAGCAGACGATGCTACAGCAGCAGCAGCAGCTGACAGTGCTACAGCAACAGCAGACGATGCTACAGCAGCAGCAGACGATGCTACAGCAGCAGCAGACGATGCTACAGCAGCAGCAGACGATGCTACAGCAGCAGCAGCAGCTGACAGTGCAGCAGCAGCAGCAGCTGACAGTGCAGCAGCAGCAGCAGCTGACAGTGCAGCAGCAGCAGCTGTACCACCAACAGTAGCGATGGTTGATTGGGGTTTATTATACAACCTGGCCAGCTCGGAGACACGCACTCCACTTTCATACTTATCAATGATCTTTTTCTTCATCTCTATAGTAATTCTCACCCTTATTGCTGTAGGGTTGGCACTAGAAGCTTTCTTGGGGCCCATGGTCACTTATTTTCCAGATAAAATCACCAAAAACACTGTAATAATACGAAACGTTACGATTGTATGCTTGGATGCTACCGCGGAGGCTGGCTGGTAAACAATGCCACCTGCGGAACATGTGAGGCTGGTTAAGGCGCACATTGGACGCGTCTCGGACGAACAGCGGTGAGCGGGTTTTTAAGCGGTACGCGAGGCAAAATTTTTGCGATTAAAGCAAGCGGTATGCGGATTAATCGTTATGTGATGCCAACGGTATGCGGGGATCCACTGTACTTGGGAGTTGACGTGTCAGCGGATGGATTTATGAAGGATGAAGTTAATCATAGAATTGATGAGGGAAAAAAGGTGAGTGGTGCGTTGAGGTATATGTGGAGTCAAAAAACGTTATCTACGGAGGCAAAGAAGGGAATGTATGAAAGTATAGTACAGTGGACCCCCGCATAACGATTACCTCCGAATGCGACCAATTATGTAAGTGTATTTATGTAAGTGTGTTTGTACGTGTATGTTTGGGGGTCTGAAATGGACTAATCTACTTCACAATATTTCTTATGGGAACAAATTTGGTCAGTACCGGCACCTGAACATACTTCTGGAGTGAAAAAATATCGTTAACCGGGGGTCCACTGTAGTACCAACACTCTTATATGGATGTGAAGCTTGGGTGGTAAATGCAGCAGCGAGGAGACGGTTGGAGGCAGTGGAGATGTCCTGTCTAAGGGCAATGTGTGGTGAAAATATTATGCAGAAAATTCGGAGAGTGGAAATTAGAAAAAGGTGTGGAGCTAATAAAAGCATTAGTCAGAGGGCAGAAGAAGGGTTGTTGAGGTGGTTTGGTCATTTAGAGAGAATGGATCTAAGTAGAATGACATGGAAAGCATATAAATCTATAGGGGAAGGAAAGAGGGGTAGGGGTCGTAATCGAAAGGGTTGGAAAGAGGGGGTAAAGGAGGTTTTGTGGGCAAGGGGCTTGGACTTCCAGCAAGCATGCATGAGCGTGTTAGATAGGAGTGAATGGAGATGAATGATACTTGGGACCTGACGATCTGTTGGAGTGTGAGCAGATTAATATTTAGTGAAGGGATACAGGGAAACCGGTTATTTTCATATAGTCGGACTTGAGTCCTGGAAATGGGAAGTACAATGCCTGCACTTTAAAGGAGGGGTTTGGGATATTGGCAGTTTGGAGGGATATGTTGTGTATCTTTATACGTATATGCTTGTAAACTGTTGTATTCTGAGCACCTCTGCAAAAACAGTGATTATGTGTGAGTGAGGTGAAAGTGTTGAATGATGATGAAAGCATTTTCTTTTTGGGGATTTTCTTTCTTTTTTGGGTCACCCTGCCTCGGTGGGAGATGACCGACTTGTTGAAAAAGCATTTTCTTTTTGGGGATTTTCTTTCTTTTTTGGGTCACCCTGCCTTGGTGGGAGACGGCTGACTTGTTGAAAAAAAAAAAAAATATAGTATATATGAAACATAAGTGAACAGTATTTAGATAAGGCTAAAGAGGTCTTTGTGGCATTTATGGATTTAGAAAAGGCATATGAGAGGGTGGATAGGGGGGCAATGTGGCAGATGTTGCAGGTATATGGTATAGGAGGTAGGCTACTGAAAGCAGTGAAGAGTTTTTACGAGGATAGTGAGGCTCAAGTTAAAGTATGTAGGAAAGAGGGAAATTATTTCCCAGTAAAAGTAGGCCTTAGACAAGGATGTGTGATGTCACCTTGGTTGTTTAATATATTTATAGATGGGGTTGTAAGAGAAGTAAATGCGAGGGTCTTGGCAAGAGGCGTGGAGTTAAAAGATAAAAAAATCACACATAAAATGGGAGTTGTCACAGTTGCTCTTTGCTGATGACACTATGCTCTTGGGAGATTCTGAAGAGAAGTTGCAGAGATTGGTGGATGAATTTGGTAGGGTATGCAAAAGAAGAAAATTAAAAGTGAATACAGGAAAGAGTAAGGTTATGATGATAACAAAAAGACTAGGTGATGAAAGATTGGATATCAGATTGGAGGGAGAGAGTATGGAGGAGGTGTATGTATTCAGATATTTGGAAGTGGACGTGTCAGCGGATGGGTCTATGAAAGATGAGGTGAATCATAGAATTGATGAGGGGAAAAGGGCGAGTGGTGCACTTAGGAGTCTGTGGAGACAAAGAACTTCGTCCTTGGAGGCAAAGAGGGGAATGTATGAGAGTATAGTTTTACCAACACTCTTATATGGGTGTGAAGCATGGGTGATGAATGTTGCAGCGAGAAGGCTGGAGGCAGTGGAGATGTCATGTCTGAGGGCAATGTGTGGTGTGAATATAATGCAGAGAATTCGTAGTTTGGAAGTTAGGAGGAAGTGCGGGATTACCAAAACTGTTGTCCAGAGGGCTGAGGAAGGGTTGTTGAGGTGGTTCGGACATGTAGAGAGAATGGAGCGAAACAGAATGACTTCAAGAGTGTATCAGTCTGTAGTGGAGGGAAGGCGGGGGTAAAGGAGGTTTTGTGTGCGAGGGGCTTGGACTTCCAGCAGGCATGCGTGAGCGTGTTTGATAGGAGTGAATGGAGACAAATGGTTTTTAATACTTGACGTGCTGTTGGAGTGTGAGCAAAGTAACATTTATGAAGGGGTTCAGGGAAACCGGCAGGCTGGACTTGAGTCCTGGAGATGGGAAGTACAGTGCCTACACTCTGAAGGAGGGGTGTTAATGTTGCAGTTTAACAACTGTAGTGTAAAGCACCCTTCTGACAAGACAGAGATGGAGTGAATGATGGTGAAAGTTTTTCTTTTTCGGGCCACCCTGCCTTGGTGGGAATCGGCCAGTGTGATAATAAAATAAAAAAATATAGTATATATATATATATATATATATATATATATATATATATATATATATATATATATATATATATATATACAGTGGACCCCCGCATAGCGAACTTAATCCGTGCAAGAGGGCTGGTCGTTATGCGAAATGTTCGCTATGCGAATTAATTTTCCCCATAAGAAATAATGGAAATAAAATTAATCCGTGCAAGACACCCAAAAGTATGAAAAAAAATTTTTTTTTACCACAAAAAAATGTTAATTTTAGTACACACAAACTGAAAAAGGCATGCACAATTACATGACACTTACTTTTATTGAAGATCTGGTGATGATTGATGGGATGGGAGGAGGGGAGAGAGAGTGTTAGTGTTTAGAAGGGGAATCCCCTTCCATTAGGACTTGAGGTAGCAAGTCCTTTTCCGGGGTTACTTCCCTTCTTCTTTTAATGTCACTAGGACCAGCTTCAGAGTCACTGGACCTCTGTCGAACAACAAATCTGTCCATAGAGCTCTGTACCTCCCGTTCCTTTACGATTTGTCTAAAATGGGCCATAACATTGTCATTGAAATAGTCACCAGCACGGCTTGCAACAGCTGTGTCAGGGTGATTTTCATCCATAAAGGTTTGCAGTTCAACCCACTGTGCACACATTTCCTTAATTTTTGAAGTAGGCACAATGGATTCCACAACTGGCATAGGCTTCTCAGGGTTAGCCCCAAACCCTTCAAAATCTTTCTTAATTTCCATACTAATTCTCACCCTTTTTACCACAGGGTTGGCACTAGAAGCTTTCTTGGGGCCCATGGTCACTTATTTTCCAGAAACAGCACCGAAAACACTGTAATAATACGAAATATTCCGAGTGTATGCTTGAATGTTACCGCGGAGGCTGGCTGGTAAACAATGGGACGGGCGGCACATGTGAGGCTGGCTGAGGCCGCACATTGGACGCGTCTCGGACGAAGGTCGCTGAGCGGGTTTTTGTCCACTATGCGGGGCAAAATTTTAGCGAACAAAGCGTTCGCTATGCGGATTGTTCGCTATGCAAGGCGTTCGCTATGCGGGGGTCCACTGTATATATACAAACAAGTTGGCCGTCTCCCACCGAGGCAGGGTGACCCAAAAAAGAAAGAAAATCCCCAAAAAGAAAATACTTTCATCATCATTCAACACTTTCACCACACTCACACCTTATCACTGCTTTTGCAGAGGTGCTCAGAATACAACAGCTTAGAAGCATATACGTATAAAGATACACAACATATCCCTCCAAACTGCAAATATCCCAAACAGGTCTGCCATCACAAATCTGGCAATCAAACATCCGGTTCCACCAGTTATTCAGCATTAATTTCGGCTAGCATAATTTCAAATTTAAAAGGTTGCCACACCAACCTGCTGGTAGTGTTTGGTGGTGCTACTTGCTGTGTAAGTCAATTACTTTTAGCCCTAGCCATGACTCCAATGAATAAAAGAAATGTTTCTCGTTGTGTAAAGCACATACACAGTACAGTGGTACCCCGAGTTTCATACAGCTCCCAACTCAAACAATTATGTAAGTGTATTATCGTAAGTGCTTTTGCAAGTGTATTTTTTGGGATCTGAAACAGACTAATCTTATTTACACTATTCCTTATGAAAATAAATTCGTTCGGTAACGGCACTCAAACAGCCTTCTGGAACGAATTATGGACGAAACTCGGTGTACCACTGTACACTGTCCATAAAAGATAAGGTGGCTTTGAAGCCACTGTCAGTTGCCATGAGCTCAGTCTCATGATGCAGGGGAATGTGCTTTATTATTACGCTAATGTCAATGCTACAATTTATCTATCACAATTGATCTTAATATGACATAACAATATAAATAACATAAAAAACATGTTAAATACTCCAGAATTAATAATATTTGGCATACCGAGCAGTTCAACGGAGGTATGAAGAGGATATGGGATACAAGTACCATTCTCCTGTCCCTGTCTTGGGGGCTTAGATTAGAGAAAACAGAGTATAGCACATGGTTAACTGTGATATACACTTGTACTGCACCATTAAACTGAAACAAAAAGGCTATTTTCTCTACACAGATTATCATACATAGCAGCATATGTGAAGAGAACCTAGGATAAACCAAAAAAGTCAAAGTGGCTTATTTCTAGTACCTGGCTTGGGCTTGCCATATATGATTTTTGATAAATATTCGATTCCCAGCCAGGGTAGAAATACTGGGTGTGTTTCTTTACACCTGTTATCTATGTTCGCCCATCAGTAAATGGATACCCAGGTGTTAGTGGACTGGTGTGGGTCTTATCCTGGGACACTGACCTAATTTGCCTGAAATGCTTAGCATAACAAGGGGCTTTCTAAACAATAGTATATCATTAATGTCAGGTAGGCCTGTATACCATGTACATGTTTTTTTTTTTTTTTTTTTTTTCAACAAGTCGGTCGTCTCCCACCGAGGCAGGGTGACCCAAAAAGAAAGAAAATCCCCAAAAAGAAAATACTTTCATCATCATTCAACACTTTCACCACACTCACACATAATCACTGTTTTTGCAGAGGTGCTCAGAACACAACAGTTTAGAAGCATATACAGTGGACCCCCGCATAACGATATTAATCCGTTCATGAGAGCTCATTGTTATGCGAAATTATTGTTATGCAAATGAATTTTCCCCATAAGAAATAATGGAAATCAAATTAATCCGTGCAAGACACCCAAAAGTATGAAAAAAAAATTTTTACCACATGAAATATACATTTTCCTACACACAAAGAGAAGGATACATGCACAATAGTAGAGTAGTACATGCACAGTATATATTGTGCATGTTCTACTCTACTAAATGAAGAATAAATGACACTTACCTTTATTGAAGATGCAGCAATGACTGATGAGACACTGTCCTGGGAGTGCCTTTTCCTCCTGAGTACTGTAGGTCCTGTTTGGCATTTTCTTCCAGAACAGGCCTTATCACACTGTGTATGCCACTACGATTCTTAAATCTCTCAAACCAACCTTTGCTGGCTTTAAATTCACCAATATGAGCACTAGTTCCAGGCGTTTTTCCCTGTTCACCTGGGTGTTAGTCGACTGGTGTGGGTTGCATCCTGGGAGACAAGATTAAGGACCCCAATGGAAATAAGTTAGAGAGTCCTCGATGATGCACTAACTTTCTTGGGTTATCCTGGGTGGCTAACCCTCCGGGGTTAATCGTTTCTCGGTAATTGTTTCACGTTAAGCCACACCAACAACACTCTCTCCACATCTTCAAGTAATACAGCTGATGGTGGTGCAGTAACAACAACAGCTGTGGTGCAGCTGACCATGGTGCAGCAGCAGCTGTGGTGCAGCAACAGCTGACCATGGTGCAGCTGTGGTGCAGCAGCAGCTGTGGTGCAGCTACAGCTGACTGGTCCAATTTATCAGCTGACTGTGGTGCAGCAGCAGCTGACTGGGGTACGATAGTATTTATCACCCTTTTTACCACAGGGTTGGCACTAGAAGCTTTCTTTGGGCCCATGGTGGCTTATTTAGCAGTTAGAAGCACTATAAATAATGGAATAATACAAAATGTATCGAATGTATGCATGCAACCGGCCACCCTGGCTTGTAAACAATGATGGCAAGGCAGGCACTCAGGCTGGACGGACAGGTTCGGGACGAGTCATGTTCAGAAACAGCTGGTGGTGCAACAGCAGCTGACCGTGGTGCAGCAGCAGCTGACTGATCCAGCAACAGCTGACTGGTCCAGCAACAGCTGACTGATCCAGCAACAGCTGACTGATCCAGCAACAGCTGACTGATCCAGCAACAGCTGACTGGTCCAGCAACAGCTGACTGGTCCAGCAATAGCTGACTGATCCAGCAACAGCTGACTGATCCAGCAACAGCTGACTGATCCAGCAACAGCTGACTGGTCCAGCAACAGCTGACTGATCCAGCAACAGCTGACTGATCCAGCAACAGCTGACTGATCCAGCAACAGCTGACTGATCCAGCAACAGCTGACTGGTCCAGCAACAGCTGATCATGGTGCAGCAACAGCTGACTGGTCCAGCAACAGCTGACTGATCCAGCAACAGCTGACTGATCCAGCAACAGCTGATTGTGGTGCAGCAGCAGCTAACTGATCCAGCAACAGCTGACTGGTCCAGCAACAGCTGATCGTGGTGCAGCAGCAGCTGACTGATCCAGCAACAGCTGACTGGTCCAGCAACAGCTGATCGTGGTGCAGCAGCAGCTGACTGATTCACCAACAGCTGACTGGTCCAACAACAGCTGATCGTGGTGCAGAAGCAGCTGACTGATCCAGCAACAGCTGACTGGTCCAGCAACAGCTGATCGAGGTGTAACAGCAGCTGACTGATCCAGCAACAGCTGACTGGTCAAGCAACAGCTGACCGTGGTGCAGCAGCAGCTGACTGTGATATGATAGTATTTCTCACCCTTTTTACCACTGGGTTAGCACTAGAGGCTTTCTTGGGGCCCATGATCACTTATTTTGCAGATGAAATCACCAAAAACGCTGTAATAATACAAAATGTTCCGATTGTATGCTTGGATGTTACCGCGGAGGCTGGCTTGTAAACAATGCCACCGGCGGAACACGTGAAGCTGGCTCAGGCCGCAATGCCACCGGCGGAACATGTGAAGCTGGCTCAGGCCGCACATTAGAAGTGTCTCGGACAAATAGCATTGAGCGAGTTTTTTAGCGGTATGCGAGGCAAAATTTTAGTGATAAAATGTATCGGTATGCGAATTTAACGTTATGTGATGCCAACGGTATGCGAGGGTCCACTGTATGTATAAAGATACACAACATATCCCTCCAAACTGCTTATATCCCAAACCTCTCCTTTAGAGTGCAGGCATTGTGCTTCCCATTTCCAGGACTCAAGTCCGGCTATATAAAAATAACCGGTTTCCCTGAATCCCTTCACTAAATATTACTCTGCTCACACTCCAACAGATCGTCTCCATTCACTCCTATCGAACACGCTCATGCAAGCCTGCTGGAAGTCCAAGCCCCTCGCCCACAAAACCTCCCTTACCCCTTCCTTCCAACCTTTTCGAGGACGACCCCTAGCCCGCCTTCCTTCTCCTACAGATTTAAATGTTCTCCATGTCATTCTACTTTGATCCATTCTCTCTAAATGACCAAACCACCTCAACAACCCCTCTTCAGCCCTCTGACTAATACTTTTATTAACTCCACACCTTCTCCTAATTTCCACACTCCGAATTTTCTGCAAAATTTTTACACCACACACTGCCCTTAGACAGGACACCTCCACTGCCTCCAACCACCTCCTCGCTGCAGCATTTACAATCCAAGCTTCACACCCTTATAAGAGTGTTGGTACTACTATACTTTTATACATTCCCTTCTTTGCCTCCATTGATAAAATTTTTTGCCTCAATGCACCACTCACCTTTTTTCCTTCATCAATTCTGTGATTAACCTCATCCTTCATAAATCCATCCGCTGACACGTCAACTCCCAAATATCTGAAAACATTCACTTCTTCTATACTCCTCCTCCCCAATTTGATATCCAGTTTTTCTTCATCTAAATCATTTGATATTCTCATCACCTTACTCTTTTCTATGTTCACTTTCAACTTTCTACCTTTACACACACTCCCAAATTCATCCACTAACCTTTGCAGTTTTTCTTTAGAAACTCCCATAAGCACAGTATCATCAGCAAAAAGTAACTGTGTCACTTCCCATTTTGTATTTAATTCCACATAATTTAATCCCACCCCTCTCCCGAACACCCTAGCATTTACTTCTTTTACAACCCCATCTATAAATACACCTACCATCCGACTTACGACCGAGTTCGGTTCCGAGAAACCGGTCGTAAGTCGAAATGGTCGTAAGTCGAACTTTACTACTGAATATCAACAAAACATTTTTGTAATGACTTTATTTTATTGTTTTATTTTGGTATTTCATGTTTTACTTTACTTTTTATGTTGTTAGTACTGTATTTTATACTGTAAGGTTTAGGATAAACACTGTGTACAACACAAATAGTTGTTTATTTCCCAGAAATTTGGCATAAAAAACATGGTCGTAAGTCGAGTGGTCATAAGTCGAGCAGGTCGTAAGTCGGATGGTAGGTGTATATTAAACAACCATGGTGACATTACACATCCCTGTCTAAGACCTACTTTTACCGGGAAATAGTCTCCCTCTCTTCCACACACCCTAACCTGACCCTCACTATCCTCATAAAAACTGTTTACAGCATTTAGTAACTTACCACCTATTCCACATACAGTAGGGCCCCACTTATACGGCAGGTTAGGTTCCAGTCTACCGCTATAAAGCGGAAATCGCCGTAAAGTGGAACACCTTTTTTTTCCTTATAAATACATACAAATACTAGATAACAAGTTTACACTAACATATATTAAGTTAGCAATAGAACTAGGCATCAAAAAACAATAAAAATGTACAATACACACATAGTGCACTCATTACCTTAAAATATTTATAGTCTTAATCTAGGGTGAGACAAGTAGTATTTATTGTAAGAAATCAAGTGTGGTATGTATGGTAGTCAGCTGGGCTACCATACCAAGCCATTCCACCCACGCATACTATTCTATGACATTTAAGCATCCCAGAGCGATAAAATGCATATACAGTTCACTCATTACTTACCTTAAAATATTTGTAGTCTTAATGTAGGGTCAGGTGTGAGTAAACGAGATAAAACGAATAAATGAGAGAGAGAGAATGAGTATATGAGGGAGGACAGGCGCAGAGTTATGTAAACAAACCAGGCAAACGTAAGTTTTGTAAACAAAGTGTACACATCTGGTTTGTGTACAAGTTACATTGTGTACAGGTTGTCTCTACATTGATACGGTAGAATAAATAAAGAATAACACTCCCATTCTCATGTAACAACATTTTTAGAAAAAATGACGCTCTGAGTGAAGGCAATGGAAATAAGTCACTCTGTCTGATTTTTTTGGGTTATCCTAGGTTCTCTACACATATGCTGTTATGTATGATAATCTATGTAACTGTATTTGTTTATACCTGAATAAACTTACATACATACAAAAGGAATAATTTTCTACAGTTACCCCCAGTAACACATTTTCTCTTATGTTAGACTAGAGAAAATGTTTTTCTTGCCATCACTTGTACAAGTTATCTGCCTCCCACATCTCATATTTATGTTTATTTATTCTATTGTGGGGTGTATTTATCATCTTTATATGTTATGTATCGTGTTTATTATATAATTTTGAAAACAAATATCATGGATGGATTAATGAAAATTTGTATATTAACGTAATATACGACATTTAATGAGGCTCGGTGATTATTATCATCATTATTATCATTTCTAATATGGCGTCATTTGTGCAAGTCGTCTGGCTACCACATCTCATATTTATGTTTATTTATTCTACTGTGGGGTGTATTTATCATCTTTATATGTTATGCATCATGTTTATTATATAATTTTGAAAAAATATCATAAATGGATTAATGAAAATGTGTATATTAACGTAATATACGACATTTAAATGAGAGACTGTGATTATTATCATCATTACTAATATGTCTCGAGATATAAGACACTCTTACTGATTTTAATGTGTACCTGCATGCCAGCACAGTATGTAAGTTTATTTAGGTACAGGTATACATAAATATAATTAATAATATAATTAATTAATAATATAAATATAATAAATATAATTGGGTCACCCTGCCTCGGTGGGAGACGGCCAACTTGTTGAAAAAAAACAAAAAAAAAATATATATATAAAATATGAAATAACTTTTAAAAACACTTGAAATTTTGGAGTTTCCAGACATAATGGAGACACTTAGTGCTTACGGAGCTCACAGAGAATGTAAACAAACAGGGTGGGGCACGGTGACCGTATTAGAAAGTCAGGTGGGGGGAGCCATATAGCGAGTTTTGGTCATAATTTGAAATGACCGTATTAGCGGAACACCGTAAAGCGAAACGCCATAAAGCTGGGTCCTACTGTACTTGCAACATCTGCCACATTGCTTCCCTATCCACTATGACTTTTCTAAAACCATAAATGTAATAAAAACTTCCTTACCTTTATCTAAATACAGTGGACCCCCGCATAACGATTACCTCCGAATGCGACCAATTATGTAAGTGTATTTATGTAAGTGCGTTTGTACGTGTATGTTTGGAGGTCTGAAATGGACTAATCTACTTCACAATATTTCTTATGGGAACAAATTCGGTCAGTACTGGCACCTGAACATACTTCTGGAGTGAAAAAATATCGTTAACCGGGGGTCCACTGTACTGCTCACATATATGCTTCAATGTAAACACTTGATCTACACATCCCCTACCCACTCTAAAACCTCCTTGCTCATCAGCAATTCTACATTCTGTCTTACCTCTAGTTCTTTCAATAATAACCCTACCGTACACTTTTCCTGGTAAACTCAGTAAACTTATTCCTCTATAATTTTTACAATCTCTTTTGTCTCCCTTCCCTTTATGCAAAGGGACTAAACACACTCTCCGCCAATCCCTAGGTACCTTCCCCTCTTCCATACATTTATTAAACAAAAATACCAACCATTCCAACACTATGTGTCCCCCTGCTTTTAACATTTCTGTCATGATCCTGTCAGTTCCAGCTGCTTTACCCCCTTTCATTCTGCGTAATGCCTCACGCACCTCCCCCACACTCACATCCTGCTCTTCTTCACTCGTAAAAGATGGTATACCTCCCTGGCCAGTGCATGAAATTACCGCCCCCCTTTCTTCGACGACATTTAAAAGTTCCTCAAATTATTCTTGCCATCTACCCAAAACCTCCATCTCCCCATCTACTAACTCCTCTACTCTGGTTTTAACTGACAAATCCATTTGTTCCCTAGGCTTTCTTAACTTGTTTAACTCACTCCAAAATTTTTTCTTATTTTCATTAAAATTTCTTGAGAGTACCTCTCCCACTCTATCATCCCCTCTCCTTTTGCACTCTCTCACCACTCTCTTCACCTTTCTCTTGCTCTCCATATACTACTCTGCTCTTCTTATAACACTTCTGCTTTGTAAATACCTCTCATAAGCTACCTTTTTCTCTTTTATCACACCCTTTACCTCATCATTCCACCAATCACTCCTTTCTTCTTGCACCCACCCTCCTATAACCACAAACTTCTGCCCCACATTCTAATACTGCATTTTTAAAACTATTCCAACCCTCTTTAACCCCCCCCCCCACTACTCATACTTGCACCAGCCCACCTTTCTGCCAAATGTTGCTTATATTTAACCTGAACTTCCTCCTCCCTTAGTTTATACACTTTCACCTCCCTCTTACTTGTTGTTGCCATTTTCCTCTTATCCCATCTACCTCTTACTCTAACTGTAGCTACAACTAGATAATGATCCGATATATCAGTTGCCCCTCTCTAAACGTGTACATCCTGGAGCCTACCCATCAACCTTTTATCCACCAATACATAATCTAACAAACTACAGTGGATCCTCTGCTAACAATGGCATCAGCTAACGTTAAATCCAGCTAATGATACATTTTAACGCAAAAATTTTGCCTCGGCTAACGCTAAAAAACTCACCCAACGCGATTCGTTCGAGACGCGTCCACGTGTGGCCTGAGCGCGTCTCAGCTGTCCCGTGGGTGCCAGTGTTTACAAGCCAGACAGTGCAGTCGCATCCATGCATACAATCGGAACATTTCATATTATCACAGCGTTTTTAGTGATTGTGCCTGCAAAATAAGTCACCATGGGCCCCAAGAAACCTTCTAGTGCCAACCCTGTGATAAAAAGGGTGAGAATTAGTATGGAAATTAAGAAAGATTTTGAAGGGTTTGGGGCTAATCCTGAGATGCCTATGCCAGTTGTGGGATCCATTGTGCCTACTTCAAAGATTAACCCGTTGACTGTCGCAACCCCCAATCCTGAGGTGTCTCCTGGTGTCGCAAAATTTAAAAAAAAAAAAAATTATTTTTTCTTATGAAATGATAATCTTTTCCCGATTGTAATGTCACCAAAAAAATGAAATTTGATGGAAAACTGATGGAATTATGCTCTCGCAAAGTTAGCAACCTCGGCGCTGTTTACAAATCGACGATAATCCCACTTTGAGCCCTATTTTCGGCTAAGTCCGTTGTTCCAGTCGCCCAAACTCATAGCTATTTCTTTAGAACTCCATTTGTTCTATCGATTGAGTACAAGAAACTGCCCATTTACCGATTTCAACTACCTAATAATGTGGTCAGAAATTTGCAATTTGGCCAATTTCACGAAAACTAAAAAATATGACAATTTCAAAATTAGGTCCAGAATGAACAATGCAGACATTCCTGGCTCTAAAATAACATTTTCTTTGTTCATTAGTCATGTCTCCAGGCCCCTCTGATATTACTCTTGCTTTCTATTTTGAATTTTTATTCAAACAAAAAATAGAAGACTTACTATTATGCAGACTACTGCAATACTGTAATAATTGTATAAATAACATCAACCCATTCATGACTGCATATTAGAATGGCTAGTTGGACATATATTGGACAATGGCATCATTTGTTTACTTTTGAACATTGGCAAAAATCAAACATTTCCCCTACTTTGAGCTCCATTTCTAGGCTCTTTTTATAGTAAAATCAATCAAAATCACCTCTATTTCTATAATATGTTTTCCATTCTATCAAATGAGACCAAAAAAATGAGAATACAACCATAAATACTATACGAAAATAGACCACAAAGTTGGCATTTTAATTAAAAAAAAAACGGTCGGAGTTTTTTTTTTCTCATTATGCACTGCGTGCTCCAAGATTTTTTTTATATGGTGCACACTGACCACACAGACCCATTGTCTCACATGTGGGCCTACCAGCGTTCTCCTGCTTGATTTGAAGCCGCTAGAATTTATGAGTATATATACGTCAAACACAGTACCTCGTAAGACGTATGTATACGGCCGCGACAATCAAAGGGTTAAGGAAATGTGTGCAAAGTGGGTTGAACTGCAAACCTTTATGGATGAAAATCACCCTAACACAGCTATTGCAAGCCATGCTGGTGACTATTACAATGACAATGTTGTGGCCCATTTTAGGCAAATCTTAAAGGAACAGGAGTACAGACCTCTATAGACAGATTTGTTGTGCGACCGAGGTCCAGTGACTCTCAAGCTGGTCCTAGTGGCATTAAAAGAAGAAGGGAAGTAACCCCAGAAAAGGACTTCATACCTCAAGTCCTAATGGAAGGGGATTCCCCATCTAAACATTAACAACTTCCACACTCTCCCTTCCTCCCATCCCATCAAACATCACCAGATCTTCAATAAAGTTAAGTGTCAGTTTGTGTGTATTAAAATTAATATTTCATGTGGTAAAAAAAAAAATTTTTTCATACTTTGGGGTGTCTTGCACGGATTAGATTTCCATTATTTCTTATGGGGAAAATTAATTCAGCTAACGATAATTTCAGCTAACGATGAGCTTTCAGGAACGGATTAATATTGTTAGCTGAGGGTCCACTGTACTTTCATTACGTGCTACATCATACCTTGTATATTTATTTATCCTCTTTCATAAAATATCTATTATTTATTACCAGACCTCTTTCTACACATATAAAGTGTAAAGAAAAACACTTTAACAAGCATTAGTAATAATCCAGTTTTTTTAACACATTGTCCATCTCCCACTGAGGTAGGGTGACCCAAAAAAGAAACTTTTACCATCATTCACACTATCACTGTCTTGCCAGAGATATGCAGAGATAACAGTTCAGATGCCCCTCCAAACAGCAAATATCCCCACCTCCTGTTTAGAGTGCAGGCACTTTACTTTCCACCTCTAGGACTCAAGTCCATCTAACACATAAGCAGTCTGGACCAAGGCTGATGATTGGCTCATATATGTCCAAGACAGGATACCTGTTATCTTATCTGATAGACATAGGAAAGTAAAGTCAGAAAGCTGGGCTAAAAGTAAAAAACAGACCTTTCTACAATACACTTAAGCTCTGGAGAAAGAAAAGTAACAAGTGAAATGTATACAATGTAATGGCAAAGTAATCTAAAGAATCTGCATGGCACATTTTCAAGTAAAAATAATAAATGATGAACTGAACAGCGACAAATAAGTAAGAAAATCTAAGATTATGATCTTTTAAAAGATATAACATAAAATACCTAATCTGAAATCCTTCTCACCTGTTCCTTTCAAGAAATTTTTTCCGCTTCTCTGCAGGATCTTCATTATCTGACGAATGACGGCGCTTTCTCTCCCCTTTCACCAGGTTACTACTGCCACTTGTGGCATCTTCATCACCTTCACCCTATTCAGCCAAATAAAAAATATTTGTTTATAAATATATTCAATAACATTTACTTGTGCAAGTAAAATAACACAGAGGAAAATGAAACTTAATACAACATTTCGGTTCAACATGGACCATTAACTAGTTAATGGTATAAGTCGGACTAAAATGTCATAAGTTATATTCTCCTAAGCACAGGTTATTTGTGTATTGTTCCAGTCACAATATTGTGCCTTTTTATTATTTAAGACAACACCACCTAAGAATAAAACATTGCTTAACAGTACAGCCTGAACCCTGTATCCACGGATTTGGTTTCCATAGTTTCAGTTATCAACAGTTTACTGTGGCTTGAAAATAAACCTTAATTTTGCTTAATAATGACCACAAAGCACAAACGTAGTGATGATGGCAGTTCTTCAAAGCCTAAGAGAAAACATGATAATTCACAACCTATAGTGCATAATTTATCAATTAGATTTTATCATAGGTATGTATATGAATGGAAAACAACTTATATATACATATATAGGGTTTGCTACTATCTGCACTTTTGGTCATCCACGATAGGTCTTGGAATGTAACCCCCTGCAGATATAGGGGGACTACCATATATGAAAATTATATACTAATAGATTTTAGTCCATTGTGAATCTTAGAAAAAAAAAAAAAAGAAAAGCTTGAAATGCAACTGACCTCAGTACTACTTGTACCACTGAAATTACGGGATCGTGTCATTTCAGCAATGCGGTCAGCAGTATTGGCTCGAGATATTTTATTACATCCTGGCCGTGCTGCAGTGCTGCTGGAAGCCAAAGCTTGCTTCAGCTTCTGAAAAGATAAAATCCAGTGACAACCCATGCTAGTGAATATTACCTGAGAGACCCAGTCACCCATGATACTGAATATTACCTCAAATATAAAATAATTACCCAAAGTCTTAATAGATGACTAAAACTATATTGCAATGTAGTAAGTAAGACACTAAGAGTACAGCCTCTCCTCACTTAACGACGGAGTTCTGTTCCTAAGACCATGTCAGTCAATGAATTCGTCGCTAAGCACGGAGCATGCTATAAGGGTGGTGGGTTTGTGCCAACTATTATTTATACTGTTTTAATTTCACCTCTGCACCATTTATAACATTTTTAGTAGTGTCCTGTATTTTGTAAAAAACAGAATAGAGGAAATCAGTTTTAACCCTTTGACTGTCGCAACCCCTGTTGCAACCCCTGAATGGGTTGCAATGATTAATATGTATATATATAATTATTACCTTTTCATATAATTTTATATTGCTTGTATTTGCGATAATAGCTAAATCATAAATGTACTGCTTTATATTGTTATTTGACTTAGCTTCCTTTGGTTAGGTAGGATGTAACATATTATGTGCTCAGTTCAAGTCTTGATTGTCTAACTACTGTAATTATCGCTCTTTGCTCGTTTCCCTGCCGGCTTCTTGCTGGGCAGCGACCCACGGAGCTATCACGTGATCGAGGGGGGGGGGGGTGTCCTCACCTCACCTGAAGTATTCAGTCTGGTCTAGACTCTCTTGGTGGTTGGACAGATTGTCTGTCTCATTATTCTTGTTAGTTCTGTAGAGCTCTGTTCACAGAACATTGTATAGACTTAGTGATTTTCGACGTTGTACTGAGGTTGTGTGTCGCATAGACACTCTGAGCAACTCAGGTCCTGAGCTGTAGCTTCTGACCTAACTTGTACTGGTATCTGTGTATTATCACAGTCGGGGATTTCCTTATGCTGAACTTAGATTCAGTAGTATGGGAGATGTGTGACTTTTGTGGAGGATCTGCAGATGGTCCCTACTTAGTGTCCTTATATTATCTCCTTGTTCCTGATTCTGTGTCGCAGTTGCTTGTTATATTGCTATTGGGCTTAGCATTCTTTTTATTGTTCAAGCAGACTGTTCTGATTGCCAGTTGGTCAAGAACTTAGTTTATTTGAGGACTTTGTCAGTCACTTGTTTAAGTCTAGTCGAGTCTTGAGACATAGCGAACTACTTAGAGCACTTACACACATACACAAACTTACTTGTACATATTTGTAATATCTTATTAAATGGTAATGTACCAGACGGTACTTAAGAATTATAAATGTGATATGTGCTTTCAGCACAATACGAGAGAAGTGATTATTATTAATTTGTTTGAATTGATTAATTTAATTTGATGATATACCTCTAGACGATACTTAACAAATTTATTAAATTTTAATTTCTCTAGTTAGTAGCCTACCAGTTGTAATCCTGAAGCACTATTGAATCATACTGAATTCTAATGGATAATTGGACAAGGATACTGACTACTTGTTATGAAAACCCAGTAACAGGCTGGATGCTAGAAGGGAAGTCCTTTCTAGTATTCACTGGAGATCTCTAAGCTTTTAGAATCATGTTTTTTGTAACAACCCCCAATCCTGAGGTGTCTCCTGGTGTCGCAAAATTTCAAAAAAAAAAAAATTATTTTTTCTTATGAAATGATAGAGAATCTTTTCCCGATTGTAAAGACACCAAAAAAACGAAATTTGATGGAAAACTGGTGGAATTACGCTCTCGCGAAGTTAGCGACCTCGGCGATATTTACAAATCGGCGATTTCGCCCACTTTGAGCCCTATTTTCGGCTAATTCCATTATTCCAGTCAACCAAACTAATAGCTATTTCTTCAGAACTCCATTTTTTCCATTGATTGAGTACAAGAAACTGCCCATTTACCGATTTCAACTACCCAATAACATGATCAGAAATTTGCAATTTGACCAATTTCACGAAAATTAAAAAATATGACAATTTCAAAATAAGGACCAGAATGAACAATGCAGACATTCTTGGCTCTAAAATAACATTTTCTTTGTTCATCAGTCATGTCTCCAGGCCCCTGTGATATTACTCTTGCTTTTTATTTTGAAATTTTATTCAAACAAAAAATAGAAGATTTACTGTTATGCAAACTACTGCAATACTGTAATAATTGTAAAAATTACATCAACCCATTCATGACTGCATATTAGAATGGCTATTTGGACATTTATTGGACAATGACATCATTTGTTTACTTTTGAACATTGGCAAAAATCAAACATTTCCCGTACTTTGTGCTCCATTTCCAGGTTCTTTTTATAGTAAAATTAATCAAAATCACCTCTATTTCTATAATATAGTTTCCATTCTATCAAATGAGACCAAGAAAACGAGAATACAACCACAAATACTATACAAAAATAGACCACAAAGTCGGCATTTTAATTAAAAAAAAAACGGTCGGAGTTTTTTTTTTTCTCATTATGCACTGCGTGCTCCAGGATTTTTTTTATATGGTGCACACTGACCACACAGACCCATTCTCTCACATGTGGGCCTACCAGCTTTCTCCTGCCTGATTTGAAGCCGCTAGAATTTATGAGTATATATACGTCAAACACGGTACCTCGTAAACGTATATATACGGCTGCGACAGTCAAAGGGTTAATATACATTATTTCAGTATGCATCCTGGTCAGAGAGCCTGCCGTAAGTCCGAGTCGTTGGTAAACGAGTACGTCGCTAAGTGAGGAGAGACTGTATAAGAAAATTACCTCTATCTGTGCACTTGCTTAGTCTTTCTTCATCTTTCTGCAGGGAAACACTGTTTTTCTTAATGCTTAGTCACCAAAACCTACACTTAGGAGAGGAACCTCATGACCATGTTTCATCTCATCATGAACCATTGTTAAATCACATTAACCACAGTTATGACCTTATAATGCTCCAGGTTGTAGTAGGTTGTAGTACAATGCCATTGTTCCTCTCCTAGGTGCAGGTTTTGGGGAGTTGTTGCAGTCACAATATTATGACTTTTTATTATTTTTAATGCTTATCTTATATAGGACCTTCTTTTCATTCGCAAACATGTTGGCATAATTTTTATTATTTCTTATGGTATCCTGCTTGTGACAATCCCGTGAGGATATTCCATTAATTTTTCAAACTGAAAATATTTCAACCACTATATTAATAGTTTGCTGGTTACTCTTCCCATGGTTTGCAGTTTCCATAGTATTCTCTCATCTGGAACTTCATTAACCCTTAAACGGTCCAAACGTATATATACATTCACGCACGTAGCGCCCCAAACGTATATATACGTTTTCTTTGTCATTCATTCAACATTGCCACAATAAGCCTGAGTCACCTAGACATGAGAGAATGGGTGTGTGCACTCACCGTGTTCCATATTAAAATAATTGGGGATGCCTGGGTACCATATGCTCTTTTTTCCTTTTAAAAGAAAAGATTTCTTTTTTCATCAAAAAATTTGAAGCGCTACGCGAGTGAACGTATATATACGTTTGGACCGTTTAAGGGTTAAATGCCTTCTTTGAACTCTTCTCATTTATTTCTTGAATAATTTCTGATTGTCATAATAATTAAGTAGATTTCATATACAGTGGACCCTTGTTTTTCATGATTAATCCATCCCAGAGAGTCTGCTGAAAGTCAGAATTCATGAATGGCAAACCCATTTTCCCCACAAGAAATAATAGAAATACAATTTAATCTGTTTCAGACACCCAAAAGTATTAACAAAAAATATTTTTTTTAAAGAATAAATATAGATTTACATACAGAAAACAATGACAAATAAATATAAAGCACTAATAAAATGGATAAATGAACATTTAACATCACACTTACCTTTATTGAAGACTCTCGTTGGTATATGGCAGACAGGTAGGAGGCAAGAGGGAGGCGAGTTTATTATGCTTCAATATGATGCTAATATCTCTACGGCTTATTTATCTGTCACAATTCATCTAATATGACATAAACAATATTAATAATATAGAAACATGATACATTTTTGTATATACTCTAGAATTAATAAAATGTGTCATAATGTATGTGAGGAGTAAGTGGTGGTAGTGTTGGGTTTAACCCTTTCAGGGTCGCCAGGCCCTCTCCGAGACTTGTTCTCAGGGTCGCCAAATTAAAAAAAAAAAAAATTATTTTTTCTAATGAAAAGATAAAGAATCTTTTCCCGATCATAATGACACCAAAAGTATGAAATTTGATGGAAAACTTACGGAATTATTCTCTCGGGAAGTTAGCGGTCTCAGATGTTTACGCATCGGTGATTTTGCCCACTTTGAGCCCTATTTTCGGCCAATTCCGGTGTACTAGTCGACAAAAATCATAACTATTTCACTAGAGCTCCATTTTTTTCTATCGAATGAGTACAAGAAACCACCCATTTACTGATTTCAACTATCCAACAAAGTGGTCAGAATTTAGTAATTTTGCCAATTTCACACAAATTTCAAAAGATGCCAATTTCCGAATAGGGTCCAGAATAAACAAGAAAGACATTCCTGGCACTAAAATAACATTTCCTCTGTTCATTAGTCACGTCCTCATGCCCCTCTTACATTTTTTTTCTTTCCACTTTGAATTTTTATTCTCACAAAAAATAGAAGATTTACTGTTATGCAGACTACTGCATTAGTGTAGAAATGGTATAAATAATATCAGCGCACTTGTGAAAGAATATTAGACTCACCAGTTGATGTGTATTGGACACGTAGCATGATTTGTTTACTTTTGAACTTTGGTAAAAATTGAACATTTCTGCTACTTTGAGCTCAATTTCAAGGTACTTTTCATTGTAAAACCAGTCAAAATCATCTCAATTTCTGTAATATGTCTTCCATTCTATAAATGAAACCAGGAAAACTAGAATACAACAATAAATACCATATGAAAATACAGTGCAAAGTCGCTGTTTTAATCCAAAAACACGGTCTAAGTTTTTTTCCCTCATTACGCACTGTGTGCTGCAGGATTTTTTTATACTGCGCACACTGACCACATAGACCCATTCTTTCATATGTATGCCTACCAGCTTTCTCTCACTAGATTTGAGGGCGCTAGAATTTAGGAGTACTAGTACGTCAAAAACCCTGGTGCGTAAGCCATACTAATATGTCTGAAACCCTGAAAGGGTTAAAGGGCCACTGAGAGAAGCCGTACATATTAGTGGTAGTGGAGGTGGCAGCAGAAGCCACCACCACTATTCACACTGAAATAATGTACATAATTTATAATTTTTTTTTATTTTTATTTACACTTTAATTTATAAATAAGAAGTATTTACACTTACCTCGGAGGAGATGTTAGTTTAATCAGCTAATTTGATGGAGGAGATGCTGACAGAGGTTTAGGGTGGTGGAAGGTAGCAGGGTGGTGTATGTTCGGTGGCCCTACACACCTCCAACAACACTGGAGAGTTACTTTCGTGTCATTTTTCTATTGCTTAATCACTTAACTTACTTGCTATACTGTTAATGCTACACTTTATCGCTGGCTGGCGCTATAGCCTTTATCAATACCTGCTGTTTTAGTATCGTACATATCTTAGAATCATCGAATCACTGAAGAAGGCACATTCTCCCATCTCTCTTCCTCATCCACTTTGGTACTTTGCTATGAGTTTTTTCTTGAATTCTATCGTGTTTCTTTCCTTCTTTACCAAAGGACTGGCACTAGGAGCTTTCTTTGGGCTCATGGTGGCTTATTTAGCAGCTGCAAGCACAAAAGGCAATGGATTATTATGAAATATATCGTATGAACCCATGGGGTGATGGTCACTCACCCACAAATCATACCACACTAACTCTCTGAATGTTGTGTGGGAGCCTTTGTGTATGCCCGGCTGCACGGATGCGTCCCATATGACGGACAAATCACGGGGCCTATCACAAACTGCGAGGCAATATTTTGCCGAAAAAAGTTGCTGAGAGTCAGATTTCACGAAAATCGCAGCCACTGAAACGGGTTCACTGTATGGTGGAACCCTGGATTTCGTCCGCACCGGATATCGTACGGTTCGGATTTCAACCACTTTTTCGGCGAAATTTTGCTCTGGATTTCGTACCTTGTCCCGGAAATCGTCCATATCAGATGCGTCTGCCCACCTGGGACACCACCACTCATGCATACGTGTCTCAGTCTGGCTCTGTCACTGAAACATTTCGTTAAAACCCATTGTTTTTTGTGCTTGTTTATTGAGTACTTGGAGAAAATTGTGGCCAGAATGTGTCCTCAACAAAGCTTTTGAAGGGGTTGAGGCTGACCCTGTCGACCCTACGCCTGTTGTGTCTTTGGGGAAGTCCATGGGGTTGGATGTGAGTAGCCAGGATGTAGAAGAGTTGGTAGAGGACCACAGGGAAGAGCTAACCACTGAAGAGCTGTAAGACCTTCATCTGAAACAGCAACAAACCACAGCTGAGGAAATTGCTTCAGAGGAGGAGGAAGAGAGAGGGGAGAAGGTGCCTTCTTCAGTGATTAAGGACATTTGTGCAAAGTGGAATGAGGTGCAAACTTTTGTGGAAAAATGTCACACTGACCAAGCTGATAAAAGCCATATCTGCAACATGTTCAGTGGCTATACCTTGTCCCATTTTAGGCAAATCTTAAAGAGACGCCAGAAACAGACCTCTCTGGACAGATTTTAAGTGCAACAGGGGTCCAGTGCCAGTAAAAGACAAAGACGGGAAGTAATCCCACATAGGGCTTTGATACCTGAAGTCCTTATGGAGGGGGATTCCCCTTCCAAATAATAACTTCTGCTCCTGCTCCCTCTCCCCTCCTCGCCATCCATACCCCAGCAAGAATCTTCAATAAAGGTAAGTGTGATGTTAAATGTTCATTTATCCATTTCATTAGTTATTGATATTTCTTTCTCATTGTTTTCTGTATGTAAAACTAGCCATTCTTTAAAAAAAGTATTTTTGTTAACATTTTTGGATGTCTGGAATGGATTAATTTTTTTTTTTTCAACAAGTCGGCCGTCTCCCACCGAGGCAGGGTGACCCAAAAAAGAAAGAAAATCCCCAAAAAGAAAATACTTTCATCATCATTCAACACTTTCACCACACTCGCACATTATCACTGTTTTTAACAAAAAAAAGGGCACAATACCGTGACTGGAACGATACGCAAATAACCGGCACATAAAAGAGAGAAGCTTACGATGACGTTTCGGTCCGACTTGGACCATTGACAAAGTCACACTAACCAGAGGGGGAGCAGGACGGCTATATATAGGCAGGAAGAGGTGGTGGTAGTAGTATTAGTAGTAGTAGTAGTACAGGAATTGTATATAATACCGACAAGATGAAATTAAGACACATGCACAACACCCGGGCATCCCCATCGTAGACGCTTCGCCATCCAGCCAGCCACTGGATGGCGAAACGTCCACAACAAAGACAACCAGATGCCGCACATGTGTCTTAATTTCATCAGTAGTTGTAGTGGTAGTAGTAGAAGAAGAAGAGGTAGTAGTAGTGGTAGTGGTAGAAGTGGGAAATAAGGAAGACGAGCCAGTCAAATACAAAGGAAGGAGAGCACTGCAAGAGAGCTAGATGCCCACAGAGGGAGAGCAAGCGCACAGAGGTGCGTGAAAGGGGAAGTGGTGAAATAAATGAAGAAGGAACAGAAACACGAGACAGGAGAGAGAAAGACAACAGAGGAGAAAAGGAAAGAGGAAAGGGGAAGAGGAAGAAGAAGAAGAAGAAGAAAAAAAAAAAAAAAAAAAAAAAAAAGTGCGGCGTCTGGTTGTCTTTGTTACGGACGTTTCGCCATCCAGTGGCTGGCTGGATGGCGAAGCGTCTATTATGGGGATGCCCGGGTGTTGTGCATGTGTGTTAATTTCATCTTGTCGGTATTATATACAATTCCTGTACTACTACTACTACTACCACCACCTCTTCCTGCCTATATATAGCTGTCCTGCTCCCCCTCTGGTTAGTGTGACTTTGTCAATGGTCCAAGTCGGACCGAAACGTCGTCGTAAGCTTCTCTCTTTTATGTGCGGGTTATTTGTGTATCACTGTTTTTGCAGAGGTGCTCAGAATACAACAGTTTAGAAGCATACACATATAAAGATACACAACAAATCCCTCCAAACTGCCAATATCCCAAACCCCTCCTTTAAAGTGCAGGCATTGTACTTCCCATTTCCAGGACTCAAGTCTGACTATATGAAAATAACCGGTTTCCCTGAATCCCTTCACTAAATATTACCCTGCTCACACTCCAACAGATCGTCAGGTCCCAAGTACCATTCGTCTCCATTCACTCCTATCTAACACGCTCACGCACGCTTGCTGGAAGTCCAAGCCCCTTGCCCATAAAACCTCCTTTACCCCTTCTCTCCAACCCTTTCGAGGATGACCCCTACCCCGCCTTCCTTCCCCTATAGATTTATATGCTTTCCATGTCATTCTACTTTGATCCATTCTCTCTAAATGACCAAACCACCTCAACAACCCCTCTTCTGCCCTCTGACTAATACTTTTATTAACTCCACACCTTTCCCTAATTTCCACACTCCGAATTTTCTGCATAATATTTACACCACACATTGCCCTTAAACAGGACATCTCCACTGCCTCCAACCGTCTCCTTGCTGCTGCATTTACCACCCAAGCTTCACATCCATATAAGAGTGTTGGTACTACTATACTTTCATACATTCCCTTCTTTGCCTCCATAGATAACGTTTTTTGACTCCACATATACCTCAACGCACCACTCACCTTTTTTCCCTCATCAATTCTATGATTAACCTCATCCTTCATAAATCATCCGCCGACACGTCAACTCCCAAGTACATGTATCTGAAAACATTCATTTCTTCCATACTCCTCCTCCCCAATTTGATATCCAATTTTTCTTTATCTAAATCATTGTATTTACATTATTTCTTATGGGAAATATTACCTCAGTTTTCGTCCGTTTGTATTTACACTGACCTTCTGGAACGGATGAAGGACAAAATCCAGGGTTCCACTGTATACAAATTTGTTGATCAAAAATTTAAGTATGTCTTCTTAAGAGCTTTTTCTAGGGAGTATGTATTCAATTTTCATATCATTTATGAACCTAAGAAAAATTATGGCATTTTTGTAATGTAGGTTTAAAAACACTGATCAACAGGAAAAATGCTTTGGAAATAAAACTTGTCATTCTTTACCAATTTTCAGTCAGTTAATATAGGAATGATGCTTAAATTGCAAATTGGCTCTATTTATAAAAATATGGACTCAGGCCAGTTGCTGTTATCTTTGACCCAGGAAATGTACAGAGGCAAGATTCTTAGTTCAAACCCACCAGGAGTCATTGCTTAAATCATAAATACAGTTTCCTATAGCCAAAATACATATTTGTTTAAAAAATACATGCAATTTTCTTTAGCCAACCAATTGTTATTATAGTCATTCGTTTACAACACCATAAAAATCATAAAGTGAAATACAGTACCCTTTTTCCTCTAAAGAATAAAATTGTTCAAAATTTCTTGTCCAATGTAATTACACAGGAAATCAAGTGTACAAGACACCCCACTGTCTGAACCATCCCCAGTCTTTTCTATAGCATCTGCACTTAAATTTTTATTTCACTTGGAATTTCAATTTTTCAACTGGTGAGATTTTCAGAGGAACACTGCAGCAGGCCTACTGGCCCATGCGACGCAGGTCCAGGTCGCCTACCAGCTTAAGCCAATGACCCAACCTAGTTAGGTCAGGTCACATCCACTTAAGGAAGGAGCACAGCATCAGACCCACTAGCACAAGCTAGTCAGATCCAGCTCACACCCACCCATGCCCACTCATGTATTTATCAAGCCTATTTTTAAAACTACACAACGTCTCAGCTTCTATGTCGGTACTCAGGAGTTTGTTCCACTCATCCACAACTCTTTTACCAAACTAGTACTTTCCTATATCCTACCTGAATCTTATTTTTTTTCCAACTTAAAACCATTGCTGCGAGTCCTGTCTTGGCTAGATATTTATAGCACACTATTTACATTACCTTTATTTACTCCTGTTTTCCATTTATACACCTCAATCATATACCCTCCTCCCTAATTCTACACCTTACTAGAGAGTGCAGTTTCAGGGCCTTCAGTCTTTTCTCATAGGGAAGATTTCTGATACATGAGATCAACTCTCATCCTCCTTTGTATGTTTTCCAGTGCATTTATATCCATTCTGTAATATGGTGACCAAATCTGTGCAGAGTAATCGAACAACCTGAGGACTCCTATTATTTATGCTTCTTGATATGAAGCCAAGGATTCTGTTCACCTTATTGTGAACACTTATGCATTGTTATCTTGGTTTTAGATTACTGCTAACCAGAACTCCCAAATCCTTTTCACAATCCAGGAAATTTTTTTTTCCTCCTTTTCCATGTGCCTTAATTTTCCTCAACAGTCTCTGATGTGGGACTCTACCAAAAGCCTTATTGATGCCCATAAACACAATATCATATTCAGTATCATGATCTACCTCCTCAAATACCTTAGTGAAAAAAATTAATAAATTCATAGGCAGGAACGCCCTTTTGTAAAACCGTGTCGAGATTCGCTAATCGATTTATGCCTTTCAAGATGGCTGCAAACTGCCTTGGCATTTACTGATTCCATAAATTTTCTCACTATGGAGATTAGGCTTATTGGTCTTTAGTTCAAAGTTAAGGACCTGTCACCTGCTTTGAAAATAGGTACAGGTCAGCCGTCACTAATCAGCAATCAGTAATCCGGTTCCATCAGTAATTCAGCACAAATTTCGCCTAGCATAATTTCAAATTTCAGGCATCACCACACCAACCTGCTGCTACTGTTTGGTTTACCTGGAGTTTACCTGGAGATAGTTCTGGGGGTCAACGCCCCTGCAGCCTGGTCTGTCATTCCAATTTCTTTTAATCCATAGATTGTTATAACTTGCTTACTTTTAGCCCTAGCCATGGTTCCAGTGAATAAAAGAAATGCTTCTCGTTGTGTAAAGCACATACGCTGTACATAGTCTATAAAAGGTAAGGTGGCTTTGAAGCCACTGTCGGCTGCCATGAGCTCAACTCACTCATATAAGCTATGACTGGTAAATTTGGGCTTGCATATGAGAAAATAGGTCTGTGTGGTAAGTGTGCACTATATAAAAAAAAATCCTGCAGCATGCAGTGCATAATGAGAAAAAACTGCAACCGTGGTGTAACACAGCAACCTAGGGGTGGCTAACATAAGTGGCACGCAAAGTAAAAAAAAAATAAAACAAAATAAAAAGTAAAATAACTGAGCTAATTATGTAGAAAAATAGCTTAACATTTTGGCAACACTCTGGTATAAGAATCAGTGTTGTACTATGCTCCAACAAGGAATTATAATCATTTATAACATATATGGTGATGCCGCCACCCATAGCATGAGTGCTTGCATGTCATCAATTTTCAGATTTTTTCATTTATTTCTTTTACTACTCTTTCTAATATAATAATTCATGATCTGGCATCATAACAGAGTGGGTGGAGCTATTGTGGAGTCTGAGAGCCAATCAGGAACCATCTGGGAACATTTGCTTACATCAGCAGGAATTCCCGAGTCTTGTGATGCATAAGAACATAAGAAAGAAGGAACACTGTAGCAGGCCCACTGGCCTATGCGTGGCAGGTCCAATTCTCCCACCAGCTTAAGCCAATGCCTTGACCTAGTCAGGTCAGTCATGTCACTTAAGGGAGGAGAACGGCATCCGACCTAGTAGCACAAGCTAGTCAGGTCCAACTCACACCCACCCACACCCACTCATGTATTTATCCAACCTATTTTTAAAACTACACAGCATCTTAGCTTCTATGCCGGTACTCAGGAGTTTGTTCCACTCATCCACAACTCTATTACCAAACCAGTGCTTTCCTATATCCTTCCTGAATCTGAATTTTTCCAATTTAAAACCATTGCTGTGAGTCCTGTGTATGTTAGATATTTTAACATGCTATTTACATCCCCTTTATTAATTCCTGTTTTCCAATTATACACCTCAATCATATCCCCCCTAATTCTATGCCTTTCTAGAGAGTGCAGATTCAGGGCCCTCAGTCTATCCTTATACGGAAGATTTATGATACATGGGATCAACTTTGTCATCCCCCTTTATACATTTTCCAGTGCACTGATATCCATTCTGTAAGACGGTGACCAGAACCGAGCAGCATAATCTAAATGAGGCCTAACTGAAGATATATAGGTTGAAGAACAACCTGCGGACTTTGGTCCCCGAGCCACTAGTGCACTACCTCCTCGACTGCCCCGCGACGGTGCCACTCCGATGGAGGCACTTCCCAATGGCGCCTGGGGACCCGAACCGAGAAGACACCGCAGCCCGGCTGGTGTACCTGGCCGTCCGTGACCTGGGAACTCTCATCCCCATCATGGCTGCCCACTCACCGCCTCGATGACGACGCCACATACAACGAAGAGTCGCCACGACCTCTCCATCTATTAACTCTCCTACTCTTCCTTCTTTCACTCCCCTACCTCCCCTCCCCCACCACTTAAAAAAAAAAAAAATCCAACGGAGCCTGTACCTGTTTTCTAGGTAAAAGTCTGAACTCGCCTAGAACCCATGCCACACTACCAACAACTTGACGGGGCAACAAGTGCCCGAATACCCTCAACCCTGGCGATGCCTACCAATGAAGCCCAAGTGGACGCCTGCTGATGAAGATGAGAAGCGAGATGACACTCCCCTCCGGGGAGTCGCCGCAAGAGAGAAGAGGTTACCCTCCAGCCAGAGGGCCCAAGAAAGAAGACACAAGAAAGAAGAAGATGAACGACACCCCCAACCGGGGGCCACAGCCGGTCACCATATGGAGAAGACCCGGGCCGGAAGTACCGGCAAACCTCTAATGAATGAATGAATGGACTCTGTTAGCTTTATTGCAAACACTTATGCACTGTTGTCTTGGTTTCAGATTACTGCTAATCAGAATTCCTAAATCCTTTTTGCAATCTGTAATATTAAGATCTACATTATTTAGTTTATATGTGGCAGTATACACAAATAACCCGCACGTAGAAGAGAGGAGGTTACAACGACGTTTTGGTCCGACTTGGACCATTTACAAAGTCACACTAACGAGAAGTGGACGTTAGTGTGACTTTGTAAATGGTCCAAGTCGGACCGAAACGTCGTTGTAAGCTCCTCTCTTCTATGTGCGGGTTATTTATGTATCGTTCCAGTCAAGGTATTGTGCCTTTTTTTGTTATTTATACGTGGCATGGTTATTTTCCTGTCAAACATTTAGAACTTTGCATATGTCTATATTAAATTGCATCTGGCACTTCTCCAGCCACTGCATCAGAGTGCATCCTGGAGTGTTCCAATGTCTTTATTAGAATGAATTGGATGGCCTATTTTGGTGTAATCCGCAAATTTGCTTATGTTGCTATTTATTCTCTCATCTATGCCATTTATGTAGACTGTGAACAAGGGGCCCAACACTGACCCCTGTGGAACACTGCTTGTGACGTGCCCCCATTCTGATTTCACCCCATTTATGCAAAATCTCTGCTGCCTACTTGTCTACCATGCCTCTACCCAGGAAAAAATTTCTCCTTCTGTTGTCAGTGCCTTAAATTTTCTCAACAGCTTCTGATGTAGAACTCTATCAAAAGCCTTACTGAAGTCCATATACACAACATCATATTCAATACCACAATCTACCTCCTAAATACCTTAGTGAAGAAAGTCAGTAAATTCCTAAGACAGGAATGTAAAACCATGCTGAGATTCATTATCAATTTATGCACAAATAACCCGCACATAAAAGTGTGACTGTAAATGGTCCAAGTCGGACCAAAACGTCGTCATAAGCTTCTCTCTTTTATGTGCGGGTTATTTGTGTATCGTTCCAGTCACGGTATTGTGCCTTTTTTTGTTAATCAATTTATGCTTTTCAAGATGGCTATGAATTGCTTCGGCAATTATTGATTCCATAAATTTACCAACTATGGAGGTAAGGCTTACTGGTCTATAGTTCGAAGCTAAGGACCTCTCACCTGCCTTGTAAATAGGTATTACATTTGCCATTTTCCACTTGTCTGGCACAATGCCAGTTTCTAGTGATATATTGAGAAGATTAGCAAAAGGTATGCTAAGTTTCGTTTTACATTCCTTCAAAACCCTTGCAAACAGTTCATCAGGGCCTGAGGATTTGTTAGGTTTTAATTTCTCTGTCTGAGGACCATGTCACTAGTTACCCTAATCATGTGTAGTTTATTATCCTCCTGTTCTACATAATTTATTATTTCTGGAATTTTGCTAGTATCTTCCTGAATATAAACTGAGAGGAAGTAGGTATTGAAAAGCTCACACATTTCCTTAACACTGTCAGTGATCTGACCCGCGTTACTCTTAAGTGGGTCTATCTTGTCCCTAATCTTCGGTTAGTCTTCAAATACCTTGTGACTTTAGCCTCATAATCCTTTTTTTTTTTTTTTTTTTTTTTTTTTTGCAGAGTGGTTAGGTGGTTATCCTAATATCAACACTATGGCTTATTTACCTATCACAACTGATCTAATATGACATAATAAACAATATAAATAAAATAAAAACACTGTAAATACTCCATAATAAATAATATTTGGCATAATACAGAGCGGTCCGACGGAGGTATGAAGTTATCACTAGACGATATGTGATAAAAGTACCATTCTCCTATCCGTCTTAGAGCTTACATTAGAGAAAACATAGTGTAGTACAGGGCTAACTGTGATGTACACTCGTAATGCACCATAAAACTGAAACAAAAAAGCTATTTTCTCAATTTTTTTTTTCTGGTGAGCACTCATTTTCATTGATTATCTCGGAAGTTATTCATTTATATCTTAACATAGTGGCATTAATAATGATAGGAATGCAATGAACTTCACAGACAACATAAAAGAATGATTATTTTACAAACTGATGTTTAAGAGCAAACAAATGATGTCACCATCCAATACGTGTCCAAGTGGCAAGTCTAATATACAGTCACAAATGAGTTGACATTATTTATACAATTATTACAATAACGCAGTAGTCTGCATAACAGTAAATCTTCTATTTTTTGTGTGAATAAAAATTCAAAACGGAAAGCAAAATATAAGAGGGGCTAGATGTGACTAATGAACAGAGAAAATGTTATTTTAGTGCTGGGAATGTCTGCTCCTCTTTACATTCCTCTAGAAGCCTTGTGTACCCTTTGCCTTATTTTTAAAATTATAACACAGCAATTTTTTTAACACGTCGGCCACTTCCCACCGAGGCAGGGTAACCCAAAAAGAAAGACAAAAAAAAAAAAAAGAAGTTCATCATTCATACATAATCACTGTCTTTGCAGATGCACTCAAATACGACAGTTTAGATTCACTCCAAACAGCCAATACCCCAAACCCCTCCTTGAACCCTTAAACTGTCCAAACATAGATTTACGTTTGCACATGTAGTGCTCCAAATGTAGATCTATGTTTTTTTACATAAGAAACAATGTAAAATCGAACGTAAATCTATGTTCAGAACGCTACGCTTGCGAACGTAGATTTACATTTGGACAGTTTAAGGGTTAAAGTGCAGGCATTGTACTTCCCACTTCACAAAGTATTACCCTACTCACACCCCAACAGCTCGTCAGGTCCCAATACCCATTCATCTCCATTCACTCCTGTCTAACACACTCACGCATTCTTGCTGGAAGTCCAAGCCCCTCGCCCACAAAACCTCCTTTACCCCCTCCCTCCAACCTTTCCTAGGACGACCCCTACCCCACCTTCCTTCCACGACAGATTTATACACTCTCCAAGCCATTCTTTGTTCCATCCTCTCTAAATGACCAAACCACCTCAAGAACCCACCTTCAGCCCCCCTGACTAAAACTTTTAGTAACTCCACACCTAATTTCCGCACTATGAATTCTCTGCATAATATTTACACCACACATTGAGTAAGGTTATGAGGATAACAAAAAGATTAGGTGATGAAAGATTGAATATCAGATTGGAGGGAGAGAGTATGGAGGAGGTGAACGTATTCAGATATTTGGGAGTGGACGTGTCAGCAGATGGGTCTATGAAAGATGAGGTGAATCATAGAATTGATGAGGGAAAAAGAGTGAGTGGTGCACTTAGGAGTCTGTGGAGACAAAGAACTTTGTCCTTGGAGGCAAAGAGGGGAATGTATGAGAGTATAGTTTTACCAACGCTCTTATATGGGTGTGAAGCGTGGGTGATGAATGTTGCAGCGAGGAGAAGGCTGGAGGCAGTGGAGATGTCATGTCTGAGGGCAATGTGTGGTGTGAATATAATGCAGAGAATTCGTAGTTTGGAAGTTAGGAGGAGGTGCGGGATTACCAAAACTGTTGTCCAGAGGGCTGAGGAAGGGTTGTTGAGGTGGTTCGGACATGTAGAGAGAATGGAGCGAAACAGAATGACTTCAAGAGTGTATCAGTCTGTAGTGGAAGGAAGGCGGGGTAGGGGTCGGCCTAGGAAGGGTTGGAGGGAGGGGGTAAAGGAGGTTTTGTGTGCGAGGGGCTTGGACTTCCAGCAGGCATGCGTGAGCGTGTTTGATAGGAGTGAATGGAGACAAATGGTTTTTAATACTTGACGTGCTGTTGGAGTGTGAGCAAAGTAACATTTATGAAGGGATTCAGGGAAACCGGCAGGCCGGACTTGAGTCCTGGAGATGGGAAGTACAGTGCCTGCACTCTGAAGGAGGGGTGTTAATGTTGCAGTTTAAAAACTGTAGTGTAAAGCACCCTTCTGGCAAGACAGTGATGGAGTGAATGATGGTGAAAGTTTTTCTTTTTCGGGCCACCCTGCCTTGGTGGGAATCGGCCGGTGTGATAATAAAAAAAGATAATAAAACATTGCCCTTAGATATGACATCTCCACAGCCTCCAACCTCATCCTTGCTGCAACATTTACAACCAATGCTTCACACTCATACAAGTGTTGGTACCACTATACTCTCATATATTCCCTTTTTTGCTTCCATGGATAACGTTTTGTTTCTCCACAGATACCTCAAAGCACCACTCGCTTTTTTTCCTCCATCAGTTCTATGGTTAACCTCATCCTTCATAAACCCATCTGCTGACAAGTCAACTCCCAAATATCTGAACACATTCACTTTTTCCATACTCCTTCCCTTCAATGTGATACCCAATTTTTCTTTATTTAAATCATTTGATACCCTCATCACCTTAGTCTTATTTATGTTCACTTTCAACTTTCTACCTTTACACACCCTCCCAAACTCATCCACTAACCTTTGCAATTTTTTTTTAGAATCTCCCAAAAGCACAGTATCATTAGCAAAAAGTAATTGTGTTAACTCCCATTTTGTATTTCCCCTTATTCTTTCAATAAACTGGCCATATCCCACCAAGGCATGGTAGCCTGAAAGGAAAAATGTAAGTTTCTTCTTTTAAATTTAGCGATATATACAAGAGAAGGGATTACTAGCCTCTTGCTCATGGGATTTTAGTCACCTCTTACGCATGGATTACGGAGGAAGAATTCTAGTCCACTTCCCCATGGAGATAAAAGGAAATAAACAAGAACAAGAATTAGTAAGAAAATAGAAGAACCCAGAGGGGTGTGTATAATATGCTTGTATATGCATGTGTAGTGTGACCTAAGTGTAAGTAGAAGTAGTAAGACGTACCTGAAATCTTGCATGTTTACGAGACAGAAAAAAAGACTCTAGCAATCCTATTATTTATTTTTTTTATTATCACACTGGCCGATTCTCACCAAGGCAGGGTGGCCCGAAAAAGAAAAACTTTCACCATCATTCACTCCATCACTGTCTTGCCAGAAGGGTGCTTTACACTACAGTTTTTAAACTGCAACATTAACACCCCTCCTTCAGAGTGCAGGCACTGTACTTCCCATCTCCAGGACTCAAGTCCGGCCTGCCGGTTTCCCTGAACCCCTTCATAAATGTTACTTTGCTCACACTCCAACAGCACGTCAAGTATTAAAATCCATTTGTCTCCATTCACTCCTATCAAACACACTCACGTATGCCTGCTGTAAGTCCAAGCCCCTCGCACACAAAACCTCCTTTACCCCCTCCCTCCAACCTTTCCTAGGCCGACCCCTACCCCGCCTTCCTTCCACTACAGACTGATACACTCTTGAAGTCATTCTGTTTTGCTCCATTCTCTCTACATGTCCAAACCACCTCAACAACCCTTCCTCAGCCCTCTGGACAACAGTTTTGGTAATCCCACACCTCCTCCTAACTTCCAAACTACGAATTCTCTGCATTATAGTCACACCACACATTGCCCTCAGACATGACATCTCCACTGCCTCCAGCCTTCTCCTCGCTGCAACATTCATCTTCACAATACCTCTAACTCTCCATTTAATAACTCTCCTCTCCTATTTTTAACTGACAAATCCATTCGTTCTCTAGGCTTCCTTAACTTGTTAATCTCACTCCAAAACTTTTTCTTATTTTCAACAAAATTTGTTGATAACATCTCACCCACTCTCTCATTTGCTCTCTTTTTACATTGCTTCACCACTCTCTTAACCTCTCTCTTTTTCTCCATATACTCTTCCCTCCTTGCATCACTTCTACTTTGTAAAAACTTCTCACATGCTAACTTTTTCTCCCTTACTACTCTCTTTACATCATCATTCCACCAATTACTCCTCTTCCCTCCCGCACCCACCTTCCTGTAACCACAAACTTCTGCTGAACTCTCCAACACTACATTTTTAAACCTACCCCATACCTCTTCGACCCCATTGCCTATGCTCTCATTAGCCCATCTATCCTCCAATAGCTGTTTATATCTTACCCTAACTGCCTCCTCTTTTAGCTTATAAACCTTCACCTCTCTCTTCCCTGATGCTTCTATTCTCCTTGTATCCCATCTACCTTTTACTCTCAGTGTAGCTACAACTAGAAAGTGATCTGATATATCTGTGGCCCCTCTATAAACATGTACATCCTGAAGTCTACTCAACAGTCTTTTATCTACCAATACATAATCCAACAAACTACTGTCATTTCGCCCTACATTATATCTTGTATACTTATCCTCTTTTTCTTAAAATATGTATTACCTATAACTAAACCCCTTTCTATACAAAGGTCAATCAAAGGGCTCCCATTTTCATTTACACCTGGCACCCCAAACTTACCTACCACACCTTCTCTAAAAGTTTCTCCTACTTTAGCATTCAGGTCCCCTACCACAATTACTCTCTCTCTCTCCTCTACATTCCTCTCTTCTCCAGGTGCATACACGCTTATTATGACCCACTTTTCGCATCCAACCTTTACTTTAATCCACATAATTCTTGAATTTACACATTCATATTCTCTTTTCTCCTTCCATAACTGATCCTTCAACATTACTGCTACCCCTTCCTTTGCTCTAACTCTCTCAGATACTCCAGATTTAATCCCATTTATTTCCCCCCACCGAAACTCCCCTACCCCCTTCAGCTTTGCTTCGCGTAGGGCCAGGACATCCAACTTCTTTTCATTCGTAACATCAGCAATCATCTGTTTCTTGTCATCCGCACTACATCCACGAACATTCAAGCATCCCAGTTTTATAAAGTTTTTCTTCTTCTCTTTTTTATTAAATGTCTACAGGAGAAGGGGTTACTAGCCCATTGCTCCCAGCATTTTAGTTGCCTCATACGACGCGCATGGCTTACGGAGGAAAGATTCTTTTCCACTTCCCCATGGACAATAGAAGAAATAAAGAAGAACAAGAGCTATTTAGAAAAAGGAGAAAAACCTAGATGTATGTATATATATATATATGCATGTGCGTGTCTGTGAAGTGTGACCAAAGTGTAAGTAGGAGTAGCAAGATATCCCTGTTATCTAGCGTGTTTATGAGACAGAAAAAGAAACCAGCAATCCTACCATCATGCAAAACAGTTACAGGTTTCTGTTTCACAGTCATCTGGCAGGATGGTAGTACTTCCCTGGGTGGTTGCTGTCTACCAACCTATGTAAAACAAATAAAGGCTTCTATTTTACACTCACCTAGCAGGACGACAGTACCTCCCTGGTTGACTGCTGTCTACTAACCTACTACCTATGATTTTGTATTTGACTTCCCATAATTTAATCCCACCCCTCTCCCCAACACCCTAGCATTTACTTCTTTTACAACCTCATCTATTTATTTATTTACTTATTTATTTTTATTTGGACGTGATACATAGTTGTGTTAAACAATTATGGTGATATTACACATCCCTGTCCAAGACATACTTCTATTGAGAAATAATCTCCCTCTCTCCTACACACCCTAACCTGAGCCTCATTATCCTCATAAAAACTCTTTACAGCATTTGGTAACTTACTACCTATTCCATACACTTGCAACATCTGCCACATTGCTCCCCTATCCACCCTATCATATACCTTTTCTAAATAAATAAATGCAATGAAAACTTCCATACCTTTATCTAAATGCTATTCACATATGCTTCAATGTAAACACTTGATGTATACATCCCTTACCCATAGCAATATCATAAAAAAATGCCTCTACTAAATCAAGCAACCATACAAACAATAAATCCCTTCTCAAACAGATCTAATGTTATGTATATCTATACCACAAATTTACTGGTCAAATTTAAACATAATTAACCGTTAACCCCTTAAATGTCCAAACATAGATCTACATTCCTACCACTAGCACTCCAAACAAAGATCTATGTTTTATTTTTTCTGACTCCAAATTTGGCACAATTGGCCTGAGATGCCTGGTCAGCACAAAATGGGTCTTAACACTCGGTGTGCACAGTATTAAAAATATCTGGGACCACTTAGTACCTTGTGGGAGCACCAGCTCAATTGAGCGCAAGCTAGAGCAAACAGCGCGGCAAACACCAAGGATTGGTTATGTAATGTAGTAATAACACTCCCCTTTTAGGAGGAAAGTGATGTTGACCCTGAGTTTAGTGGCTTTGAGGTGGCTGTGGCCACAAGTGGTCACAGAAATATAAAAACCTCGATAATAACCCATTTGCAACATTTGTGCAACATCCTTTCAATTTTGGTACTGCTGGTAGTGTCATCCTACCAGAATGTCTTATAACCTATGCCCTAAGTAAAAAGAAACAATTCTGGAACATGTAATGTGTGTTCAGCAGGCCGACTGGCCGGCAGCTGGCTAGCTGGGTGGCTGGCTGATTGGCTGTCTCTGCCTCCTTCTGTCTATCTGTCTCTATCTATCTCTTTCTGTCTATCTCTATCTTTGTCTCTATATCACAGGTACACATAAATAAAATTATACATAGTGTAAATTACCTAGGATAACCCAACAAATCCAGACAAAGTGCTATACTGTGCTTGTAGATATAAGGCATAATAAGCATGACTGGCAAGTAATACGCATTTTCACTTGTTCAGGAACCAGGCATGACTACTGTGCATCATGACTATCTCTGTCTCTATCTCTCTGTCTATCTCCACCTCTATCTCTTTATCTCTGTCTCTACCTCTTTCTCTGTCTCTCTCTATGTCTGTCTCTATCTCACAGTTACACATTAATGTTACCTGTCAGTGTGTGACTATTTAAGTATAATTTCAGTACAGTACCTAATATTAGTGTCAGAACAAAGATTAGCTACGAAATAACAAGAACTACTATAAATTGTAATTATCAGAATATAAAAATTATATAAAATAATATAAAAACAACAAAAAAAGGTATATAGGCAACACTTCTGCAAGCAGCAAAACTCCACACTGCTGTTAGGTGAGCATCCAGCGCCAACTTTGCAGTCTTATATCTTGGTAAGTACTGTTCCTAAATTTTTTTTCGGTCTTACTGCACACAGAAAATTACCCTCTTTAATTTAAAAAAAAAAATTCTTTTCAAAATATTTGGAGTGCTGGGCAAGAGAACATAGATCTACATTTGGACATTTAACAGGATAAATAAGGGGGCTAAACAAAAAAGAATAAGCGAGATATAATGAAAGGGACCAAGTTCTGAAAAAGCATGTACCCTGAACAATGGGGTAGGAATGCCGAAGTTCAGAGGGATTGCATTGTCATGCATGTGCAGTGGTGCACTCTTGTAAAGACAACTAGGGAATGAATGATACTGAATGTGTTTCTATTAAAGGTCTAATGGTGAGAAACAACCGATGCATTAAAACTTTTTAACTTTTGAAAGAGTAAATGAAGATGAAATCAAAATTAGTGACGTACAATTCTGTGCATAGTACTATTGGCCTAAACACATTGGATAATGCCCCTTTAGGAGGAATACAAGTTCATACCATTTTTGCAAGTGACTGTTGAGGTGATCGGTTCTCTAACAAATGAAGTGGTGAACCTGCAGTAGTTGGAACTGTGACACTGGTAGTTCCATTTGAATTGGATGAAGACACAACAGGAGTTGCAGGAATTTCAACTGGGATTGCTTGACCATTAGGTAATCTGAAAGAGTTAGAAACTTTGACTGCTGTATATTTTAAAAAATGCCAGTTCACATAAAACTAGTCCATATGCACAAATTTTTAAGGGCTCATATTATTATTATTATTATTATTATTATTATTATTATTATTATTTTTTTATTATTATCACACTGGCCGATTCCCACCAAGGCAGGGTGGCCCGAAAAAGAAAAACTTTCACCATCATTCACTCCATCACTGTCTTGCCAGAAGGGTGCTTTACACTACAGTTTTTAAACTGCAACATTAACACCCCTCCTTCAGAGTGCAGGCACTGTACTTCCCATCTCCAGGACTCAAGTCCGGCCTGCCGGTTTCCCTGAATCCCTTCATAAATGTTACTTTGCTCACACTCCAACAGCACGTCAAGTATTAAAAACCATTTGTCTCCATTCACTCCTATCAAACACGCTCACGCATGCCTGCTGGAAGTCCAAGCCCCTCGCACACAAAACCTCCTTTACCCCCTCCCTCCAACTCTTCCTAGGCCGACCCCTACCCCGCCTTCCTTCCACTACAGACTGATACACTCTTGAAGTCATTCTGTTTCGCTCCATTCTCTCTACATGTCCGAACCACCTCAACAACCCTTCCTCAGCCCTCTGGACAACAGTTTTGGTAATCCCGCACCTCCTCCTAACTTCCAAACTACGAATTCTCTGCATTATATTCACACCACACATTGCCCTCAGACATGACATCTCCACTGCCTCCAGTCTTCTCCTCGCTGCAACATTCATCACCCACGCTTCACACCCATATAAGAGCGTTGGTAAAACTATACTCTCATACATTCCCCTCTTTGCCTCCAAGGACAAAGTTCTTTGTCTCCACAGACTCCTAAGTGCACCACTCACTCTTTTTCCCTCATCAATTCTATGATTCACCTCATCTTTCATAGACCCATCCGCTGATACGTCCACTCCCAAATATCTGAATACATTCACCTCCTCCATACTCTCTCCCTCCAATCTGATATTCAATCTTTCATCACCTAATCTTTTTGTTATCCTCATAACCTTACTCTTTCCTGTATTCACCTTTAATTTTCTTCTTTTGCACACCCTACCAAATTCATCCACCAATCTCTGCAGCTTCTCTTCAGAATCTCCCAAGAGCACAGTGTCATCAGCAAAGAGCAGCTGTGACAACTCCCACTTTGTGTGTGATTCTTTATCTTTTAACTCCACGCCTCTTGCCAAGACCCTCGCATTTACTTCTCTTACAACCCCATCTATAAATATATTAAACAACCACGGTGACATCACACATCCTTGTCTAAGGCCTACTTTTACTGGGAAAAAATTTCCCTCTTTCCTACATACTCTATGATTCTTTTATTTTAACAAGTTGGCCGTCTCCTACCAAGGCAGGGTGACCCAAGAAGAAAATACTTTCATCATCATTCAACACTTTCACCTCACTCATACATAATCACTGTTTTTGCAGAGGTGCCCAGAACACAACAGTTTAGAAGCATATACATATAAAGATACACAACATATCCCTCCAAACTGCCAATATCCCAAACCCCTCCTAGAAAATGCAGGCACTGTACTTCCCATTTCCAGTACTCAAGTCCAACTATATAAAAATATCCGGTTTCCCTGAATCCCTTCACAAAATATTACCCTGCTCACACTCCAACAGCTCATCGGGTCCCAAATACCATCTGTCTCCATTTACTCCTATCTAACACGATCACGCATGCTTGCTGGAAGTCCAAGCCCCTCGCCCACAAAACCTCCTTCACCCCCTCCCTCCAACCTTTCTGATGACGACCCCTACCCCACCTTCCTTCCCCTACAGATTTATACGCTCTCCATGTCATTCTACTTTGATCCATTCTCCCTAAATGACCAAACCACCTCAACAACCCCTCTTCAACCCTCTGACTAATACTTTTATTAACTCCACACCTCCTAATTTCCATACTCCGAATTCTCTGCATAATACTTACACCACACATTGCCCTTAGACAGGACATCTCCACTGCCTCCTCGCTGCAGCAGTTACAACCCAGGCTTCACACCCATATAAGAGTGTTGATACCCCTATAGTTTCATACATTCCCTTCCTTGCCTCTATAATGTTTTTTGTTTCCACATATACCTCAATGCACCACTCACCTTTTTTCCTTCATCAATTCTATGGTTAACCTCATCCATCATATATCCATCTGCTGACACATCAACTCCCAAATATCTGACAACATTCACTTCTTCCATACTCCTCCTCTCCAATTTGATATCCAATTGTTCTTTATCTGAATCATTTGATACCCTCATCACCTTACTCTTTTCTATGTTCATTTTCAACTTTCTACCTTTACACACTCTCCCAAACTCGTCCACTAACCTTTGCAACTTTTCTTTAGAATCTCCCATAAGCACAGTATCATCAGCAAAAAGTAACTGTGTCAATTCCCATTTTGTATTTGATTCCCCATAATTTAATCCCACTCCTCTCCCCAACACCCTAGCATCTACTTCTTTTACAACCCTATCTATAAATACAGTGGTACAGTGGACCCCCGCATACCGTTGGCATCACATAACGATTAATCCGCATACCGCTTGCTTTAATCGCAAAAATTTTGCCTCACATACCGCTTAAAAACCCGCTCACCGCTGTTCGTCCGAGACGCGTCCAATGTGCGCCCTCAGCCAGCCTCACATGTGCCGCCCGTGCCATTGTTTACCAGCCAGCCTCCGCGGTAACATCCAAGCATACAATCGGAACATTTCGTATTATTACATTGTTTTCGGTGCTTTATCTGGAAAATAAGTGACCATGGGCCCCAAGAAAGCTTCTAGTGCCAACCCTACAGCAATAAGGGTGAGAATTCCAATAGAGATGAAGAAAGAGATCATTGATAAGTATGAAAGTGGAGTGCGTATCGCCGACCTGGCCAGGTTGTACAAGAAACCCCAATCAACCATCGCTACTATTGTGAGCACCAGAAAGGCAATCAAGGAAGCTGTTCTTGCCAAAGGTTTAACTGTGTTTTCGAAACAAAGATCGCAAGTGATGGAAGATGTTGAGAGACTCTTATTGGTGTGGATAAATGAAAAACAGCTAGCAGGAGATAGCGTCTCTCAAGCAATCATAAGCGAAAAGGCTAGGAAGTTGCATGAGGATTTAATTAAAAAAATGCCTGCAACTAGTGATGATGTGAGTGAATTTAAGGCCAGCAAAGGTTGGTTTGAGAGATTTAAGAAGCGTAGTGGCATACATAGTGTGATAAGGCATGGTGAGGCTGCCAGTTCGGACCACAAAGCAGCTGAAAAATATGTGCAGGAATTCAAGAAGTACATAGACAGTGAAGGACTGAAACCTGAACAAGTGTTTAATTGTGATGAAACAGGCCTGTTTTGGAAGAAAATGCCAAGCAGGACCTACATTACTCAGGAGGAAAAGGCACTCCCAGGACATAAGCCTATGAAAGACAGGCTTACTTTGTTGATGTGTTCCAATGCTACTGGTGATTGCAAAGTGAAGCCTTTATTAGTGTATCACTCTGAAACTCCCAGACCGTTCAGGCAACAGAATGTCCTCAAGGAGAATTTGTGTGTGCTGTGGAGGGCAAACAGTAAGGCATGGGTCACTAGGGACTTTTTCTATGACTGGTTACACCATGCATTTGCCCCCAATGTGAAAGATTACCTAACTGAAAAGAAATTAGAACTTAAGTGCCTCCTGGTGTTAGACAATGCCCCTGGTCATCCTACAGACGTGGCAGAGCGACTTTATGGGGACATGAAATTCATTAAGGTGAAGTTTTTGCCTCCTAATACCACTCCTCTCCTGCAGCCCATGGACCAGCAGGTTATTGCAAACTTCAAAAAACTGTACACAAAAGCTCTGTTTGAAAGGTGCTTTGTAGTGACCTCAGAAACTCAACTGACTCTAAGAGAGTTTTGGAGAGAGCACTTTAATATCCTCAATTGTGTAAACCTTATAGGTAAGGCTTGGGAGGGAGTGACTAAGAAGACCTTGAACTCTGCTTGGAAGAAACTGTGGCCAGAATGTGTAGACAAAAGGGATTTTGAAAGGTTGAGGCTAACCCTGAGAGGATTATGCCAGTTGAGGAATCCATTGTGGCATTGGGAAAGTCCTTGGGGTTGGAGGTTAGTGGGGAGGATGTGGAAGAGTTGGTGGAGGAGGACAATGAAGAACTAACCACTGATGAGCTGATAGATCAACTTCAACAGCAAGAGGCCAGACCTGAGGAAACTGGTTCAGAGGAGGGGAGAGAGAAATTGAAGAAGTTGCCTACTACAAAGATTAAGGAAATCTGTGCAAAGTGGCTTGAAGTGCAAACCTTCATGGATGAAAATCACCCTCACACAGCTATTGCAAGCCGTGTTGGCAACCTGTACACTGACAATGTTGTGAAACACTTTAGGGAAGTCATAAAGGAACGAGAGGTACAGGCCACTATGGACAGATATGTTGTGCGACAGAAGTCCAGTGACTCTGAAGCTGGTCCTAGTGGCATTAAAAGAAGGGAAGTAACCCCAGAAAAGGACTCGACACCTCAAGTCTTAATGGAAGGGGATTCCCCTTCTAAACACTAACACTCTCTCTCCCCTCCTCCCATCCCATCAATCATCAATAAAAGTAAGTGTCATGTAAGTGTGCATGCCTTTTTCAGTTTGTGTGTATTAAAATTAACATTTCATGTGGTAAAAAAAAAAAATTTCATACTTTTGGGTGTCTTGCACGGATTAATTTGATTTCCATTATTTCTTATGGGGAAAATTCATTCGCATACCGATTATTTCGCATACCAATGAGCCCTCTTGCACGGATTAAAATCGGTATGCGGGGGTCCACTGTATTTCCTTTTAGTCGCCTCATACAACACGCATGGCTTACGGAGGAAGAATTCTGTTCCAATTCCCCATGGAGATAAGAGGAAGTAAACAAGAACAAGAACTAGAAAGAAAATAGAAGAAAACCCAGAGGGGTGTGTATATATATGCCTGTACATGTATGTGTAGTGTGACCTAGGTAAGTAGAAGTAGCAAGATGTACCTGAAATCTTGCATGTTTAAGAGACAGAAAAAAGACACCAGCAATCGTTCCATCATGTAAAACAATTACAGGATTCTGTTTTACACTCACTTGGCAGGACGGTAGTACCTCCCTGGGCGGTTGCTGTCTACCAACTTACTACCTACACTTTCATACATTTCTTTCTTTCTTTCAACACACCGGCCGTATCCCACCGAGGCAGGGTAGCCCAAAAGGAAAAACTAATGTTTATCCTTTTACATTTAGTAATATATACAGGAGAAGGGGTTGCTAGCCCCTTGCTCTTGGCATTTTAGTCGTCTCTTACAACACGCATGGCTTACGGAGGAAGAATTCTGTTCCAATTCCCCATGGAGATAAGAGGAAATAAACAAGAACAAGAACTAGAAAGATAATAGAAGAAAACCCAGAGGGGTGTGTATATATATGCTTGTACACGTATGTGTAGTGTGACCTAAGTGTAAGTAGAAGTAGCAAGACGTACCTGAAATCTTGCATGTTCATGAGACAGAAAAAAGGACGCCAGCAATCCTACCATCATGTAAAACAATTCAAGGTTTTCGTTTTACACTCACTTGGCAGGATGGTAGTACCTCCCTGGGCGGTTGCTGTCTACCAACCTACTACCTACACTTTCATACATTTATTAAACAAAAATACCAACCAGTCCAACAATATAACCCCCCATGCTTTTAACATTTCTGTCATGATCCCGTCAGTTCCAGCTGCTTTACCCCCTTTCATTCTACATAATGCCTAACACACCTCCCCCACACTCACATCCTGCTCTTCTTCACTTCTGTACCTGGCCAGTGCATGAAATCACCGCCTCCCTTTATTCGTCGACCTTTAAAAGTTCCTCAAAATATTCCCGCCATCTACCCAATACCTCCATCTCCTAACTCCCCTACTCTGATTTTAACTGACAAATCCATTCGTTCCCTAGGCTTTTCTTAACTTATTTATCTCACTCCAAAATTTTTTCACATTTTCATCAATATTTCTTGATAGTGCCTCTCCCACTCTATCATCTGCTTTCCTTTTACACTCTCTCACCACTCTCTTCACCTTTCTTTTACTCGCCATATACTCTGCTGTTCTTATAACATTTCTGCTTTGTAAAAACCTCTCATAAGCTACCTTTTTCTCTTTTATCACACCCTTTACTTCATCATCCCACGAATCACTCCTCTTTCTTCCTGCCCCCACCCTCCTATAACCACAAACTCATACTTGTACCAGCCCACTTTTCTGCCAATAGTTGCTTATATCTTACCCAAACTTCTTCCTCCCTTAGTTTATGCACTTTCACCTCTCTCTTCCTTGTTGTTGCCATTTTCCTTTTGTCCCATCTACCACTTACTCTAACTGTAGCTACAACTAAATAATGATCCAATATATCAGTTGCCCCTCTATAAACATGTACATCCTGAAGCCTACCCATCAATTTTTTATCCACCAATATATAATCTAACAAACTATTTTCATTACATGCTATATCATACCTTGTATATTTATTTTTCCTCTTTTTCGTAAAATATGTATTATTTATTACCAAACCTCATTCTACACATAGTTGAATTAAAGGCTCCCCATTTCCATTTACCCATGGCACCCCAAATTTACCAACTACTCCCTCCACAACATTTTTACCCACTTTAGCATTGAAACCCCCAACCACAAGTACTCTCACACTTGGTTCAAAACTCCCGACACACTCACTCGACAATTCCCAAAACCTGTCTCTTTTCACTTCTCTCTTCTCCAGGTGCATACACGCTTACTATAACCCACTTTTCACATCCAACCTTAATTTTACTCCACATAATCCTTCAATTAATACATTTATACTCCCTCTTTTCCTGCCACGGCTTATCCTTCAACATCATTGCTACTCCTTCTTTAGCTCTAACTCTACTTGAAACCCCTGACCTAATCCCATTTACTTCTCTCCACTGAAATTCTCCTACCTCCTTCAGCTTTGTTTCACTTAAAGCCAGGACATCAAGTTCTTCTCATTCATAGCATCCACAATCATCTCTTTCTTATCATTCGCACAATATCCACGCACATTCAGACATCCCACTTTGACAATTTTCTTCTTCTTATTCTTTTTAGTAATTATTACAGGAAAAGGGGTTACTAGCCCATTGTTCCCGGCATTTTAGTTGACTTTTACAACATGCATGGATTACGGAGGAAAGATTCTTATTCCACTTCCCCATGGATATAAAAGGAAAAGTAATAAAACCAAGAACTACTAAGAATAAAATCAAAGAAAACTCAGATGAGTGTATATAAATAAACATGTACATGTATGTGTAGTGTGACCTAAGTGTAAGTAGAAGTAGCAAGACGTACCTGTATTCTTGCATATTTATGAGACAGACAAAAAAAAAATATCATTTAATATTATTTAAATATACAGTGGAACCTTGACTTACGAGGGTCCCAACATACAAGCTTTTTAAGATACGAGCTCTCCCTGGGTTGATTTTTTGCTCTGAGTTACGAGCCAACTCCCCCTGCTTCCCCATCAACGCAAAACCTGGACACCTCGCTTGTTTATCTATGATTTCATGCTTTCATTCCACGGAAATCAACCAGTATGGGCCTAACATACACAGTGTACAGTGTCTTGAACGATTCCTTATTAAGGTATCGGAACCCTATTCTCAGGTTTGTCAGACGCCCATATGCTGCAGCAGTTATTTGGTTGATGTGTGCCTCCGGTGACGTGCTCGGTGTTATGGTCACCCCAAGGTCTTTCTCCCTGAGTGAGGTCTGTAGTCTTTGTCCACCTAGCTTATACTCTGTCTGCGGTCTTCTTTGCCCCTCCCCAATCTTCATGACTTTGCATTTGGCAGGGTTGAATTCGAGAAGCCAGTTTCTGGACCACATGTCCAGCCTGTCCAGGTCTCTTTGCAGTCCTGCCTCATCCTCATCCAATTTAATTCTTCTCGTCAGCTTCACATCATCTGCGAATAGGGACACTTCAGAGTCTATTCCTTCCATCATGTCGTTCGCATATATCAAAAATAGCACTGGTCCTAGAACTGACCCCTGTGGGACCCTGCTCGCCACAGGTGCCCACTGTGATACCTCTTCACGTACCATGACTCGTTGTTGCCTCCCTGTCAGGTATTCCCTTATCCATTGCAGTGCCCTCCCTGTTATATGTGCCTGATCCTCCAGCTTCTGCACTAATCGCTTGTGGGGAACTGTGTCAAAGGCCTTCCTGCAGTCTAGGAAAATGCAATCAACCCACCCCTCTCTCTCGTGTCTTACTTCTGTTACCTTGTCATATGTGTGTGTGTGTGTACTCACCTAGTTGTACTCACCTAATTGTGGTTGCAGGGCTCGAGACTCAGCTCCTGGCCCCGCCTCTTCACTGATCGCTACTGGGTCCTCTCTCTCTCTACTTCCTGAGCTTTGTCATACCTCTTCTTAAAACTATGTATGGTTCCTGCCTCCACTACTTCACTTGCTAGGCTATTCCACTTGCTGACAACTCTATGACTGAAGAAATACTTCCTAACGTCCCTGTGACTCGTCTGAGTCTTCAGCTTCCAGTTGTGACCCCTTGTCCCTGTGTCCCCTCTCTGGAACATCCTATCTCTGTCCACCTTGTCTATTCCCCGCAGTATCTTGTATGTCGTTATCATGTCTCCCCTGACCCTTCTGTCCTCCAGTGTCGTCAGTCCGATTTCCCTTAACCTTTCCTCGTACGACATTCCCTTGAGCTCTGGGACTAGCCTTGTTGCAAACCTTTGTACTTTCTCTAACTTCTTGACGTGCTTGACCAGGTGTGGGTTCCAGACTGGTGCTGCATACTCCAGTATGGGCCTAACATACACAGTGTACAGTGTCTTGAACGATTCCTTATTAAGGTATCGGAACGCTATTCTCAGGTTTGCCAGGCGCCCGTATGCTGCAGCAGTTATTTGGTTGATGTGTGCCTCCGGTGATGTGCTCGGTGTTATGGTCACCCCAAGGTCTTTCTCCCTGAGTGAGGTCTGTAGTCTTTGTCCACCTAGCCTATACTCTGTCTGCGGTCTTCTTTGCCCCTCCCCAATCTTCATGACTTTGCATTTGGCTGGATTGAATTCGAGAAGCCAGTTACTGGACCACATGTCCAGCCTGTCCAGGTCTCTTTGCAGTCCTGCCTCATCCTCGTCCGATTTAATTCTTCTCATCAACTTCACATCATCTGCGAACAGGGACACTTCAGAGTCTATTCCTTCCATCATGTCGTTCACATATATCAAAAATAGCACTGGTCCTAGAACTGACCCCTGTGGGACCCCGCTCGTAACAGGCGCCCACTGTGATACCTCTTCACGTACCATGACTCGTTGCTGCCTCCCTGTCAGGTATTCCCTGATCCATTGCAGTGCCCTCCCTTTTACATACGCCTGATCCTCCAGCTTCTGCACTAATCTCTTGTGGGGAACTGTGTCAAAGGCCTTCCTGCAGTCTAGGAAAACACAATCTACCCACCCCTCTCTCTCGTGTCTTACTTCTGTTACCTTGTCATAAAACTCCAGGAGGTTTGTGATACTGGATTTGCCTTCCATGAACCCATGCTGGTTTTCATTTATAATCTTGTTCCTTTCCAGGTGTTCGACCACTCTCCTCCTGATAATCTTCTCCATGACTTTGCACACAATACATGTCAGAGACACAGGTCTGTAGTTTAGTGCCTCGTTTCTGTTTCCTTTCTTAAATATGGGGACTACATTAGCTGTCTTCCATTTCTCAGGTAGTTGCCCAGTTTCAAGGGATGTGTTGAAGATTGTGGTTAGAGGCACGCACAGCATCTCTGCTCCTTCTCTAAGGACCCATGGGGAGATGTTGTCCGGTCCCATCGCCTTTGAGGTGTCAAGGTCACTTAAGAGCTTCTTCACCTCCTCCTCAGTTGTTCGTATGTCATCCAACACTTGTTGGTATATTCCCTCTTGATGTTCCCTTCTGTGCTGTCTTCCCACAGCCCTTCCTGTCTCTACTGTAAAAACTTCCTTAAATCTCCTGTTCAGCTCCTCACATA